>NC_081562.1:77158667-77505787 GCF_022355385.1 Mustela nigripes
AGGTTATATTCCGGAGCCACTGCTTGGAGAAGAGCGGTTCAGGAGGAATTTTGGACAGGGAACACCACTTCGGACTTTATATGATCAAGAAACCTTTATAATGTTAGGCTGCTGAGATTTGAGGGTTGTTTGTCAAAGCACTTACTCATCCTAATACAGAATTGGTACTTTGAAGTGATGTGCCATAATAACATAAAGATTGCATCAACTTAGTGGTCAGGGGACATAGTAAGGAAGCTAACTAAGGCTGCAAGATGGCCTTCCCTATTATTAGGGGGCAAAACATCACCCCACATTTGGGAGGCAGAACATACATAGATATCTCTAAAAGGGTGAAAAACAGAACTTCATTAGTCTGTGTTGGCTCTGATGAGCTGGCAAAAAAAAATAAAAATAAAAATAAAAGATTAAAAAAGATGAACTAGGGAAAGAATTTCTGGTTTGTGGCCAAAATGGTAAAGAATAAAGTATAGAAGTTCAAGGCTCTATACAGGTTTGGAAGTCAGCTGATTCTGGAACTTAAGCAGTTAGAGACCAAATTACTGTGACCATAGAGGAAAAGTGAAGTGAAGGGTGTGTATTTGGCCTTCCCATGCAAGTGTGATAGACTTCAGTTGACTGCTGCTTCATTTGAGTCTGCTTCCCTCTTTCTCTCTGCCTGCCTCTCTACCTACTTGTGATCTCTCTCTCTCTGTCAAATAAATAAATAAACTCTTAAAAAAAAAAAGAATTTATCCAAAAGGTAATGAAATATTTATAACTGTTGCAGAAATACTGTAAACTGGATTTTTATAGTAAATGACCTCTTAGATTGATTCTAATACAGCTCTAGTGTATGTCTTTAGGGTTTTTTGTTTTGTTTTGTTTTTGTATCTTCTGAACTTGGCTATGACTACTCATATTTTAGTATCTCATTTTTGGTAGCCAAATTACATTTTTAAGATTTCAGTTTTGGGGGCACCTGGGTGGCTCAGTGGGTTAAAGCCTCTGCCTTCGGCTCAGGTCATGATCCCAGGGTCCTGGGATGGAGCCCCCAAATGGGCTCTCTGCTCAGCAGGGAGCCTGCTTCCCTTCCTCTCTCTCTCTCTCTCTCTCTCTCTCTCTGCCTACTTGTGATCTCTCTCTCTGTCAAATAAATAAATAAAATCTTAAAAAAAAAGATATCAGTTTTGCTCTATCATGAAGATTGGATAAAGCTCTCATAATAAGTAGATTTTATGATATTTATTCATATCTTCTCAGTCTTTAATAACCAACACCATAAAGGAACCCATAGTACAGACTTGGTGGGTTTATTTGTATCCAGAGCATTACCATCAATGTTTAAAATGTAATACTGAAGTTATTTATGTGATAGCTTATGTACATGTATATAAAAGAAAAAATTAGTCTTAAGAGTCAGGTTCTTTTTTCTTCCCTATTTCTCTCTTTCCCTGTGTGTGTGTGTGTGTGTGTGTATCTTTCTCTGCCTCTGTCTCTCTCTCTGTTTCTCTGTGCATGTGTCCTTTTAATTCAACCAGTAATGTAGGAGAAATGGATGAATAACATACTTCTCCAAAAGCTCACCCTCTAGTCATTGAATATGGTACATTGATGGTATTCTATTTATTTTTAAAAAGTAAAATTATTTTGTATTCCACATAGTAAATACCAAATCAGAATCCCTTTTTGCTGTTAAACTAAATGTTACAAATAAAATAATACTGATGCTGGGAACTGTTGAGCAATTAGATACAGATATGGTCAATTAGGACAGTGAGCCAACATAAGACTTAAGCCTTTATTCATTTACTGCAACAGTACAAGCAAAAGATATAAAAGAGCTGCTTGCTCCCCAGTGACCTATTCATCCCCAGGGAATGACCCTGAGTGGGTATGCGGGGCGGGGGGGGGTGCGGGGGGGTGTAGCACAGGTGGGGAGAATTGCTCACTCTCAAAGACTTCAGATAGGACTCCTGAGTCTAGGGACCTGTGGGTTCGGGCCCAGAGAGAGCAAGCCTAGGAGGAGAAAGGTACTGAATCAAAATGGAAAAAAATGTCTCAGCCATGATCCTTCACTAAGGAGGCCTCTGCATGGAGGTGCCTGGGCTAGGAATGCAGAGTTCCATATAAATGTGCTGGCCCAGGGGGTGGGGAGAGGAGGACTTGAGGCCTTTACTGCAACTCTTTCCAGAGAACTACTAGTTCTTACAGTGGTTCTCCCCAGGAGGCCTGCAGCCAAAGCTTTGCTCGGGTCTGTGGTTGGACCTGAAAGATGACACATAGGGTTGTGGCTTAGAGCTGAGTCCTCAGGAGCTCACTAAGCATCAGACATTGTGGCATTCCGTTCCCTTAAAAGCAGGAGGAGTTTGGGCTAATTATTTGCCCCATTTTACAGATAGGTTACCTGATTTTCAGAAAGCTCCTGTTACTTGCCCAATAACTTTGTGCTATCCAGTCTGTCAGCTAAAGAGAGCCAGGTCTACTGCACCTATTTACATATACATAACATTAGTTTTGGTTAGAGTTTTCAGAGTGTCTTGTGTTAAATACCAGTGTCGTGATTAATGGGTCAGTTATTTGCTGGAGTGTGGTGAAGGGTGAACTTTTCCTGTGCATGGACACTTGATAAAATTACAGGTTCAAATGGTTTTATTGAAAATGTGACAAGACGCCGTGCTTAGACGCCGTGCTTCTAGTGGATTCAAGAACAAAGGGAAGGTCAAGTCAAGAGAATTCTGCTTCAAGAAGCATAGAATCAGCAATCTTTTATGGTCTTGGAGACTGTCCCGATTTTGTACTATGGGTGAAGAGAATTTAAGTTTGTTTCTTAGCACAGTACATCTAACTAATAGTAGAGATGGGATGAGAAATCAGAACTCCTGATTTTTAGTTCAGATCACATGTTACTGTCGAACAAATACAATAGCAGTGGCCATAGTCTTATTCCAGTGTCACAGATGAGAAGAGGAAATGGATACTTGGAGACCAGAAATTCAGTCAGAATTTGAACCTGAACAGACTAACTCCAGCTCTCATGCTTTCAACCACTATGCAGCAATATTTTAATACTGCTCCCATAATATCGTAATAATGGAGATCGTGGTTTCTTATGAATAAGTCTGAAAAATAGCATCATAATACTTAAGCAAGATTTGTCCCTAATTTTTTCCTTATCTATGCAATCATTGTGACTGTTCGTTGTTCCTTTTCCCAGTATGTAAAAAAGTTGTCCTATTATTTTTAGGGAAAATAATATAAACTACATGTATTTTTTTTAATCAAGAAATAGTACATTAATCTTTGAACCTATACTGTCCATCTGATGAATTTTTACTACCACAATTTGCAGAGATGTTTACCATTTTAGCTTTTAAAGCTAAATAGAGACAGTTGTGATTTCAGTCTATAAACAGGAAGAAAAACATCTTAATGCTTTAAGCTCTGGTGGTTGTGCAATAAAGGGTAAGGGAGAAAGCTAGAAACAAAACCTCTGAAAGCAATGATGTGCAAAGAATTTGGGGGTTCAGATTTGGGGCTATGATTCATTTTATATTGTGATTATTTTTCTGAGACCATATATATTACCTTTATTTTTATTGTTTTAAAGAGTCACTTATTTGAGAGAGCAGGAGACAGAGAGAGGGAGAGAGAGAGAGAGCAGGCAGGGCCAGAGGGAGAGAAAGAGAGAATCTTAAGTAGACTTCTCACTGACCTTGGAGCCCAACGTGGGGCTTCAATCCCATGATCCTGCGATCCTGATCTGAGCCAAAACCAAGAGTTGGACTCTCAACTGACTGCGCCACCAGGTGTCCTTACATTACCCTTAAATAAAACCCTCTTGATCATGGGAAGTTTTATTACAATTCAGTATATCCAAATGCTTTTGCAATACTTTTGCAATTTAGCTTAAAGAACTACAAATAAAAACAAAACTAAACGAAACTAGTTTCCCTGTCTCTTCTTTCTAGATCAACATGGATGATTCCTTGCTATAAGGTGTTGAGAGACAACTGAATGTGGGGGCGAAGGAATTAGAAACTTCAGCCCTTACCTCCCAGTTGGGAATCAGTGCAAACCCTTGCCATTCCTCTCCTCGATTTTACTATACCCATCTTCTCAGCTTAGGTTTTAAGTGGATATTAAGTGTAAGAATTATTAAGGTGTTCTAGGATTTGGGATCTCAGAATTTCATTTGTCTCCTGCCTTCTCCTGCCTTTCTGGGCCCTCACAGAGCCAGGCTCCCACAGGGCAGGTAACCCCTGTTGGCAGCCATCCTGCCTCCACTTGGCTGCTTTTCCTACTTTTATTTCTGGGCATTCCTGTTGGTCCTCAGTTTCTCTGTTCTGGGTCTCATTCTCTTAAGACCTGGTTAAATGTTGCCTTAACGTTTGAGTTGACCATTTGACATTATGGTTCTTTTTTTTTTTTTTTTGAAGATTTTATTTATTTATTTGACAGAGAGAGATCACAGGTAGGCAGAGAGGCAGGCAGAGAGAGGAGGAAGGCTCCCTGCTGAGCAGAGAGCCCAATGCGGAACTCGATCCCAGGACCCTGAGATCATGACCTGAGCCAAAGGCAGAGGCTTAGCCCACTGAGCCACCCAGGCACCCAACATTATGGTTCTTAACATGAAGATTTTGAAAAGTTTTGAACAATGCTGTATGTCATATGCCGTTATATATGCATAATAGCACAGACTTTTCTATGGCCCATTCACTCACCAACCTCATGGCTGTTCTCAAGGTCCTTGGTGTGCATGTGCCGACCGTGTCTTTAACTGCCTCCCTCTACTCCAGGTACTCCCTGCTCCCTTTACCTCCTGTTTCTTCTCTGTAGCTTAGCACCTCCTAATACCCTGCATGGTGTTCCTAGCTATTTATTCCTTGTTAACTCCCTACTGGATCAGAAGTTCTTTGAGTACATGTTTTTTGTTTGTTTCTTTTTGTTTTTCATCCACTGCTAAGAACTCCAGAGCCTGGAACAGGGACTGATACCTATTAGCTGTTCAATAAAATTTGTTGAAGTGACTTATGGGGACACATGACTTTCATTATATTCCAAAAAGGGAATTTTGTTCAGTCAAGGGGTAGTCAGAAGTAATTCTGTTTCGGTTCAAGGTTTATTCTGTGTATCTCCGATCAAACTCGGATCCCAAGTGATTTTGAATAACTCCATTGCATCCTCTGACTTCTTCTTGTTTTGTCAGGGCCAGTAAGTAATTTGCAAGTGACCTATCCAGCTGCAAACTGAGATATCAAAGTCATCAGGAGCTATAGTGGGTGTGTGTATATATATTGTATATACATATATGGGGCAGAAGTTGAGATAGGAAGGAAAAGCAAAAGTCATGCCTTAAACAAATATTGTCTTAAACAAACAAAAATGTACACACACTTGCATAACACATACAACATATATCATGTATATACCACAAAAGTTGATTCTATGTATTATACACTAAAAATAAAGTAGCTTTCAGAGAAGATATTTACTAGTACTATTTTAATGACAGATTAAATTATAAGAGTAAAGGTCTTTGATATTACACATGGAGCAAATAAAATAGCATGAGGGAAAAAGTCATCTAGATTGAACTACTTTGGAGCCAAAAGACTGAGCTCTATATTTACTTATTAACAAAAGTTATGAACAACCCTCTTCAGAAACTACCAGAGACCAATGAAGATGTTTTCAAGTGTTTCTCTAATCAGATGAACAGGGGTAGCCATTCATCAGTGTATCACCATTATGTCATCATAATTACCTTAAAGCACAGAAGGAGAATGCACAAGGGTTTCTTTAGGTTGAAGGTTAATTTTAATTAAGGATTAGGGCATAAGTCAGACTTTCTGACTACAGAGTAATTTTTGTACTGCTCTGAGAATTTGCGAGTATTCAATAAAGTTCATAACAGCATTAGTGTTATATGAATAGTCTGTTTAAACTTGGATATAATAGGTCAGGGAAAAAAAAAATACTCAAAACAAAACTGTGACTCTAGTCTTGGATTTTGAAAGCCCCTTTGCCAGAAAAAGAGAATGTGCAGTGGGTTAGAGTGTTAATTGGGGGGAAAATCCCAGGAGCATTTTATCGTCTTCCTAAATAAAAAAAAAAAGCTACTTTTGTTCAAGGTCTATACACACAGGGGGCTATCACGCTCCGATTTTTTGTGAATCAGACAACTGTAATTTCATTGACAAGTATAAGCATGAGTTTTCTCAAAGACAAAACAAAGTTGAGCTTCTCTTGAGTAGTTTCAGGAACCAATGTCCCTTAACACTTCATTGAATTATTTCTATGAAAGCCAGTATATCAAATGAAATGTGATTTTTCTTAATATCTTTGTGTTTACATGTAGAGCAAATGAATTATTTCCATGGAGATAATTTCACAGGGTTTAAAAATTAGACAGAAGGAGCATTATGCTGGAGTATCAGCCCGATGGGGCCTAATACTCCAAACCTTAAAGAAAACTGAATAATTCAGCACAATTCTTCTCTTTCCAGTAATACAAGTTTCTCCTCTGAGTTAGAAGTAAATGTGTTATTACCTCAGTCAAATCCCACACCATGCAGTACTTTCTGATGCCCCCACATGATCTCCTGTTTGCCATGATAAACTGAGTCGGATAACCTGCGTTTTTGTGCCCATTCAGTTCCGTGAGGAGGGAACCTGGAGATTCCCGCTATAGCAGACACCCAGAAATTTGTCCAAGGAAAGAATGAAAAGCTCACAATCACAAACGAAACAGAGACTACCAAGTAGGATTTTTCAGAAGTTATATAACCAGAAATGTCAGATTCAAGATCAGGACCAGAATTCCTGGTGCTCTGTGGTATGTCTGTTATATCTGCTTTCTTATTCCGGACTAGACAATCTTTTCGAGTAAATGTGAGGAGCGGGTATAATTATACACTATGTTGAACCTGCCAGAACTAGGCTGTGCTTAGACTGTGACATTTTGCATGTCTTACTCCTCCCTACCTGCTATCTCAAAGCGCAGGTTTTGGTAGCCACGTTCATCTTGTTTCGCATTATGCTCTAAGACCCTATGTCCCCTTGCACCACTGTCTTGGGATTTTCGTTTGTAACCCTCTTGTGCTGGGCTTCAGAAGCCTGGGGGACTCCCAGAGCTTGAGACCTGACAGACTTCTACTTTATTAACAACTTTTCCTCAGGGTCCTAGGTGAGGCCAATGACATTCTCTGCATTTCTCACTAGGAGGATAGCCTCTTTTTTCAGGCTGGAAGCTTAAGCAGGATCCAACTTTACATTTCTTAAAGGCATAATAATTTTGGTTATGCATAAAATTGGTGCATTTCGTGGTTCTCAGCAAGTTTCCACAAGTGGTTTTTGGCAGAAATAGTTTGTGACCTGGTTTTTATTGCTCTGTCAGCATTAAAATTACTACAGTTACTACAACTCAACAGTAATTGATTTTCACAAGCATCCCTGTATCTCCTGAAGGCCAGAAATCACAATCCCGATCATACTTTTGAACAGAGTAAACATTGCTGGTGGGGAGAACACTGTGTCAGCCCAGCTTGATGTGAGAACTCCTGTGCTCTCTGTTGACCAACTAAAGGACACATATTCTTCCAGTTCTGGCTGAAGAATAATAGCACATCCCATGTATAGGTAGGGAGTTTTATGCTCCACCACACGGGAGGACCTAGTATCTATGGTTTTATCAATTGCAATTTTTTTTTATCCCTGCCTACCTTGTCAGAACCTCTCCTCATCATTGGATTGGGCCCAGGAAGTAGAGCTGTAATGAATATTCGCCTGAAGAACCCATATTAGGAAAGTACATCTCCCCTATAAAATCTAAAATTAAAATCATCCAGTGTATTCCCAAGGGGTTATTTGTGATGTCTAGGTTATTGCTTTCCTGGATTATTTTTATTTCTGTTTCCCTCCACTGGCCTATCACTAAAAAAATTTATCATTGCTGATAAGTTATAAATGCAGGCAGGTTTTTAAAAATAAGGACAGCACATTGTTATAATAGAGTGGAACAAACAGGGTCCGACCGTCCTTGAAGATGGTAAATTCAAGTAAAGTGTATATCATCTACGTCGGTGGACTTAAAAACTCTTTGTCTTTTTTGAAATTATTTATATTTAAATTATTCTTATTTTTTACACGTTTTCAGAAAAGCAGATTTTTTGTCTTTCATTTCCAACTTTTGTAACTGGTTTAATTCGTCATAGTCTATATGGTAGTTCTGTTATTTTAACATATAGCTAATCTTTTACCCAAGAGACAGGAAAATTTGTAGTTCAGCCACATTAAAAAGCAACAGTGTACTCTTTGTTTTTTTCTTTGAGCTGTCTAATTCCTCCAGTGTAAGATTAATTTAAAGTAATTCCTGTCCCCTCCCGTGCGGTTTAATGGAGTGTGTAGGTGCTTATGTATTGTATGTATATGTTTTTAAGAAGAAATATTGAGGAGACATAGAACAGAAATCCATTCATGAACTCACATTGCTTCCATTAGTTGCACATTCATCTTAAATGAGAAACACTGATTAGGGCTGAGCAGATACATTAGGAGCTGATTTGGACTTGATAAGCCCTTGAGAAACCAGACTGCTCTATTATCATTAATGGGTTTTGTAAATTTCTCAATTGCTTTTTTCCAAGGTTTTTATTAGGGAAAGATATATCCATGTCGAAATTGCCTTTGTGTTGTCAGCTTTAAAAACTCATTTGTTGGCATTTACATTGCCCAATTTCCCAGTGACACCATTTATTGCAGAAAGGATTGGATTTGCTCTGTTCTGACCTAAAGGCAACAGCAAAAACAAAACAAACAAACAATCAAAACAAAACAAAAAAAAACCCAAAACCCCACAAGATAAGATAACTAAGTTGCTGGTCTATTTAATTTGATTCTGCTGCTGTCAGTGATGGTAGTATGCAAATAAGTTTCCCTGGAGAATAATTATTTTAGAGTGAAGGTTTTTCCTGATCATATACTGTAAGGTATGATATCTTTTTTTTAGACTTTATGAGAATATACCTAGTTCAAAATTTGTATGTTCAAAAAAAATTGTATTAATTTAGGTTTTTTGGTTTCTTTCCTTCTTTTTTCCTGAAGAAGATATGAGAGAAAAGCCTGAAGCTACGATTGCATGGACCCCAACCCTAGTTTGCTACATAACAATGGTCAACTCTCATACTTTTAGACCTGTGATTTCCTTATTTGTCGGTAATAGTTGCTAGACTAGATCTTGAATTATGATCAGTTCTAGTACCAAAAATTCATGATTCTATGTAAAGCAAACTGAAAACTCTTAGCGTTGAAGTTATGTTGAGAAGTGCAGAATAAAGAAACGTTTCAAAAATGTTGCTTATAATGAAGTTAAAGAAGTTTATTAAATTTAAAAATAAATGAATTATAATTGTTTTAGTAAGGGAATGTGTTTGTATTATTTGTTTCTTAACACAGGCATAAACATTCTATTTCTAAAACGTAGTTTTGGGGAAAAATACAGAGGTGTGTCACAGAATGCCATTTGTGGCAGCAAACCTGCTGCAGATTACAGATCTATCAGGGAGCAGCATGCTTATTTTCTTTTTAAAGATTTATTTATTGGGGCACCTGGGTGGCTGGCTCAGTGGGTTAAAGCCTCTGCCTTCAGGTCATGGTCCCAGGATCTTGGAATCAAGCCCCACATCCAGTTCTCTACTCCACAGGGAGCCTGCTTGCCTTCCTCTCTCCCTCTCTGCCTGCCTCTCTACCTACTTGTGATCTCTGTCTGTCAAATAAATAAATAAATAAAATCTTAAAAAAAAAAAAAAGATTTATTTATTTATTTTATTTATCTGAGAGGGACAGAACTAAGGAGAGAGAACATGAATGAGGGGGAGAGGGGCAAAGAGAGAGGGAGAAATATACTCCCTACTGAGCAGGGAGCCCAATGTAGGTAGTGGGGGGCTTGATCACAGGACCCCAAGATCACGACCTGAGCCAAAGGCAGATGCTTAACCAACTGAGTCATCCAGGTGCTCAGGGAACTGCATGCTAAAATGTATGTGTTCAAATTACATTCCTAAGTTTAATGAAGTGCTATCTTCATATACTATTGCTGAATACTTACTTTCATAATAAAGCAGATATAAATTGATGCCCAGGTAGCCTTATCTGTCCCTTCGCATAGGATCATGAAGAGGGAGAGTGCATTACACTTTGCCTGGAATGTAAAGTGTGAAAAGACCCCTTTGTTGTTTTCCCATTGGCCAGTTTTGAATATGTAAAGGGGTGTTCCTTAGCTGTATTAGTAAGTCCTAGAATTTAACAAGTCACTGCACAGTTAAGCTTCTAGATGAAGGTCCTCCTCTTCCTACATGTTTGGCACATGGGGAAGATGCATAGCAAAGAAGTGTATATCAAGATCTAGCAAAGAACCCTCAAGAAGGCAAGTATTGAGCACCCCAGGAAAGCATTTGCTTGATAATATATCTTGATATTTTCCTTTTGAAACTCCAGTTAAGGGAGTCTATAATTTCATAATAAAACAACCATAATTAAACATTTGTGTAATTATATTAACACGTAATAGGTTACAATATAATGATGTAATAATTATATAATTAGGGTGGCTAATACTGTCACCTTATTTTACAAGATTTTGGCAAATGAAACAGATTTTTTAAAGAGTAACTTCTTAGAATGCATACAGTTGATATTTTCACATAAATTACACATATGAGAAGCCAGGTTTAAGACAAAACTCAAAATTTTTGGTAAGTATCTCCCCAGAAAGAGAGTTTACTGGTGGTTTCTGGGTTTCTGGGATGAGGAATAGGTAGGAAGTCTTCGAGGTTCACCTGTGTGTATTCCCATCTTGTATCAAATGGAATAATCACAGCCACAGATCTCTTAATGGACAATGTTACCTTTTGGGTTACTCTTTAGTTGCTATATAAATGTGCCCTTTAAGAGCTGATTGGATCAGAGCTGTATTTTCTAGCTCATTGAATCTCCTGAAATTGGAGATGGTTATTTAACCCTATGACAGATGGAGACAGCCTGTCTCAGCCTTCAGAGATGAAATGTGAATGAGCACAAGTGAGTAAATATGAGTCTAATTGAAGTGAACCAACAGAGAGACTGAGGAAGGATGCATTCCTGGCACTCCTCAGACCCCAGCTTTGAAGCCAGCCACCAGTCTGTGTAAGTGACCCTGCTAACCTACACCAGAAGGGGTTGGAAGGTTACCTAAACACATAGTCCTTTATAACTCTATTAGAAACACCTTTAGGCATTAGTATCCCTAAACATGTCTTGTCTGTCTTATCAATTATAAAGAAAGAATTTAGGAATACTTCTTTTTTAGATGATTGCAATAACTTTATATTGTTCAAATATAAGCTTTTAGAGTACTACAACCAAATATTAATACTTTGACTCGACAGCAATGGTGATATTTCAAACCCTGCCACCTTCTCACCTGAATTACTGGTATCCCATTTGGTTCCTTTTTTTTCCTCTTTTTTTTTCATTTGGTTCCTTTTGCAGCAATATTCAACTCCTAGAAAAATAAGTAAAGGCCAAATAATGAAATGAAATTGAAAACAATGTGGGTTCAAAGTCTGGCTTTATAAATTGTAGCATTTCATAAAAATATTAAGTTAATGAAGAAGAGGAACCATTGTGTTAACCAGAGCCACAAATTCAAATTCCTTAGAAGGGCTAGAAAGATTCCACACTGGGAGTAAATTCATTTGCACACACTGTGCATATATATGAATGGTGGGGATTGTGAGAGACACATATGTTACTTTTGTTAAAAATAAAACTCAGTTATTTTGCCAGTATTTGGAAATAACAGAATTGTAATTCAGAACGTGCAAGCTACAGCAAAACCATAGGCAAGTCCCACAAAGGAGAGGATATGTTATTTTGTGGAGAAGGAGGTGGATGTTGGGAGGCATTGTTTTGGATGAAAGTCCACTGGAGAAAAAGCAAGAGTTCTGGGTTATGAAGGTTTCTTATTGACTGCGTTACAGGGGTAGTCATTTTTTGGTAAGAGGTACAACTTACTTCTTTTCACTGTTGCCTGTAATTGACCATTCTTTCCTGTTGGTAATTCTTCTGGTGGGGTCTGTAATTGATGGTTCTTTCTGTGATTGTTGTTGGGTGATGTGCTTCCCCATATATCCCCCTGATTTTACCTTAATGAGGTTTCTCTTTTTAAATTTCCACATTTTAGAAGTATGTGGGCCCAGAAATGGTAGAGTTTTCGTTTTTTTCAAGAAACAGAGAAATCTAAATTTGTATGAAAAACATATCCATTTTTAAGTGTTGGTTCAAAAATTAAAAAAAAAACAAAAAACCTCTATGGGCCAAACCACATCTATCCATGGTTTCTAGGGCTATTTGGTCCTCAGGACACCAGTTTGCAACTTCTGATCAAATGTATAAATATGCACAAATTTAAGGCTTTTTGTATAGTAGAGACTCCAAAAAATTTTTGTTTAACCAAGCTGAATATAACAAGATACCAGAGTTTCAGGGTCTTGTTGTCAGGAGCAGAACACTCATTTTTTTCATTATTGAGCTTTCTAAAAGTCAAAGTAAACTACATTAGATATATTCAGCTATGTAAGTTACTAACTTAGCCAAATTTCAGGAATCAACATTCATCTTATTGAAAATGCACTGTAAATTAATTTGAAATATTTTTTCACAATCTAATTCACCCACATTTATTGTCTCCAGATGAAAAGATACTGAAGAGGTGATTAAAACACAGTTCCAAACCAACGTAGTTTGCAATCCAGAGTAGATGAGAAAGACTAGCTTTAATATAAGGCAGATAAAAGCAAATGTACAAATGTCATGAGTGAGAAAAAAATGATTTCCTTTGTGCTTTCATAGTACAAAGGAAAGCATGATGGATTCTTTGCAGAGATCAAAGATCGGGGCATCCTAAGGAGGTAGCATTTCAGATGTGTCTGAGAGAGAGAGAGACATTGCAGAACTGGGAAGGCGACAAATGGTATCCGAATCCTCGGTTGAGCAATGGTGGATGGTCTGGCATGGCGGTGGGAGCACAGAGGGACCAGTGTGGAGGTGAGGTGGCAGGCTAAGCTGGGACAGGATTACAGAGAGCCTTGGGCATCCTAATGGCATGTTTGAGTGTTTTATGATGTAGTTAGAAAAGATAGATGTAAGAATTTTTAATAGATACAGTCTCTGCTTTACAAGCAAATGCTGATGCATAGTAAAACATGGATTGGAAATAAAGGAAAAGTGACCAAAAGCAAAGAGATCAGTTAGATGGTGATTTCAGTAGTGTGGACAACAGAAAATGAAGCTAGATCTGTGGGAAAAGTGGGGCTTGAGAGACGATGGATTAGAGTTCATATTAAGTGACAGTCCAGGCAATGTTTATTTTCCTTTCTTACCAACACTGTGAGTGAAATAGTTTTACCTAGATCTTGGTTTTTGTATTCTCTATCAGCTCATCATTCTTTCTGAATTTCAGCTTAACCAGCATAATAAAGAAGAAATGAGAAGACAAGGGGTATTTAGATTTTCCTACACAGTCAAAAACAATTTCTATTCTCAGTTTCTGGGTTTATTTTATTTTATAAGTGGGATTGGTTGAGGAAGGAGAACAGAAAAGAGAAAATATTTGTTCTGTTTCTATTATGCTCTAAAGGTAGAGGACTGATATGGTTTCAGATGCATACACAGATAAAAGTTATCATAAATGAGAACACAGATGACAAATGCAAAGATGAGGAGGACTAGGATTCCTAAACAAACTTGCGTTGTTGGAAAAAATGAAACATGAAAATGAAAACACAGTTAGGGAACCTCATCTTTTAATTACCATATCTTCTTCACGATGGTATCCCCTTGTATGCCCTTAGGAAAATGGAAATCAAGACCTTTCAGATGAGCAGAGTATACAGTCCAGAGATGGCTGATGAAAGAGTTCATAATACATTCAAAAAAATCTATTTCCTTTTTTTCCCCTTATGAAATGGAAGTAGAAAACATCTGGTAAAATTAAGATCACTGAAAATAGACATCATAGAGCAGATATCTTTTTTTCTTTTTTAAAGATTTTATTTATTTGACAGAGAGAGATCACAAGTAGGCAGAGAGGGAAGCAGAGAGAGAGAGAGGAGGAAGCAGGCTCCCTGCCGAGCAGAGAGCCTGATGCAGGACTCGATCCCAGAACCCCGAGATCACGATCTGAGTCGAAGGCAGAGGCTTAACCCACTGAGCCACCCAGGCGCCCCTAGAGCAGATATCTTTATGGACCATATTCTCATTTGGTCATGTTAATTGCTATAGATGTTCAAATAAATGCCCCAGCTAAAATGATTCATAATTTTATTACTATTACTAGTGTATATTGCTTTCTTACACGTGATAAGATAATTTAATGCTTCAGGACACAAAACTGCCACTTGTTCCCTTTCTCAGTTTTGAAATAGTGCAATAGAGAAATTAGATGCTTTTCTTTATCTACTGTAAAACACAAATATGGAATAAGCCATTTTCAAGAATTTTGATTTTTCTTTGAGGTTTGGAAAGTCAGTTTAGCTTCTCTTACAGCTTTGTATTTTCTGCTGACTCATTGGGCAGCAGTCGTTCTGAAGGAGCTAGAAAAAGAAAAGTTACATAATTAGGATTTTGTAGACCATGAAGACATTTTTAAAAAGACAACCTTAAAAAAACCATAGAGATGGTTGAGCTTAACAGTTTCCAGAGGAAAAGATATCCAACAGTGTTTTAGATCCTAATACATCCATTATGGGAACCATTTTTTCCTTTTAAGGAACGCTAATGTGTATATTTGAGAAAAGGCACATACTACTGCACACTTGGGCAAGAAGGACTACCTCATAGCTGGAAGGCCACAGCGCTTTATACTGCTGAAAATGTGGCAAATTGTATTACTCATTTCACAGCATGTCTTTGCTTTGAAAATTTGACTTTGGAAGTATTGCTATTATAGTTGTATACAAATTAATTATAACCATCCGACAAATTTGTAGCTGATGGTTGTCGGGAATATTTTTGTGGCTGATCATTCATAATTACTTGTTTCCTGTTTTCCCCAAAAACAATGTAATTGAGACGCAGCGCTCAAGTGTGCATCCAAGGTCCATGCGGGTCCTGACTCAGAATGTAAGGGATGTAATAACTGTAGCTGATCAGTACCATACCAAAAAGTAAAAAGCCAAACATCTAAATTTTGAAATGCATTAACTGGAAGTAGCTGCAGAGCCAACTAATTCTCAGGTTGATTGTATTTGCTTAGGCTACCAGGTGGATGTAGTTATAATAAAGACTGTGGAAATATCAACAAAATGACTCAGATGGGCTGCCAAGTCAGCAAACTGCTGATCTACTAATGCTGTATAGATTATGCAGTCTCACAATGGGTGAAATTCAGCATGTATACCACACTCTTTCTCCCCAGTGCTTCTCACTTTCTGTTCTATCACAGAGATGATATTGAGGA
The DNA here is from genome assembly GCF_022355385.1 of Mustela nigripes. NCBI lineage: Eukaryota > Metazoa > Chordata > Mammalia > Carnivora > Mustelidae > Mustela > Mustela nigripes. Next base: position 77,174,146 of record NC_081562.1, read on the forward strand.
TAGAGATCGGAGCGGTCATCTTCTCTGCTTGGCCGTTATAATCTGTTTTTACTCACAGTGCATCTGACACCAACTGTGAAATGTGTGGGTTTTTTTCTCACACCAGCCAATTCTCCAACTCTCTGGACACCACCTGCGTGTCCTTCCTACAATCCCAAACCATTCTGACACTGTCTGGAGCTAGCCCAGACTTCATAGGTTAGAGGCTCAGTCCTACGACAGTGCCTCCATTTCAGATGCCAGTCACAAGGCCAGGCCACCAGTATTTTGACCAACTACAAAGTCTTGGGGGATTTCCAGAGTCCCCTCCCCAAGATTCAGTAATATGCTAGAATGACTCACAAAACTCAGGAAAGGGCTTTATTTACTGGTTTATTATAGGAGCTACAGCTCAGGAATAGCCAAACAGAAGAGAAGTATTCAGCAAGGTCTGGCTTTGGGAAGCAGGAGCAGAGTTTCTGGGCCTTTTCTGGCTGTGACACCCTCCCAGTGCCTTGATGTGTTTATCAACTTTGATGCTGCCTATCATTTTAGGTGTTTTATAGGTTTATTATGTAGGTGTGGTTGATTAAATCATTGGCCATTGGTGATTAACTTTCTCTCTTATCCATTTCCCCTCCCCTGGGATCCTCTCCTGGGGGGTGGGGCTGAAAATTCTGCTGGCAACCAACTCCTGTTCTATAACCATCCCCACCAAGAGTCACCTTATTAGCATAAATTCAGGTGGTTGAGAGGAGCTTGTCATGAATAACAAAATATGCTCTTGTTATTCTTATCAGGAAATGCCTTGAGTTTAGAAACCCTGTCAGGAACACGGAATAAAGACCAAATATATATTTCTTATTATGCCTCTTTTTGCTTTTTTTGTGCATTTAGATCTTGGATTTATTTAAAGGAATTAAACAAAGTACTCCTAAAAAAATATTCAAATCAATGCTTAATAGAAAGGGAATGGGATTTTTGTTAGCTGATTGACTTGAATGAACACTTGGTTCTACTACATTGGAGTCCAGTAGTTATGGGCAAATTACTTATCTTCTGAGTCTCAATTTCTTCAACTGTAAAGTGGGGACAGTAGCAACCACAGTGCAGTGTTGTTGTGAGGATTAAACGATATAATAATAAAATACTTACTGTGGTCCACGGCATATTGTAATAGAGATTCCAGCAATTTTTTTCTGGTCTCCCTTTTAGAAACCATTGGTGATATGACTTTGTTTTTCAAGGCAAATGTAAATAGTGTTTATTAACATTCGCTCTTTTATTAGGGCCACTGCGCACTTACTGGGACCATCCTGAGTTGATGATGGTGTCAGCCACTCTTAAGATTTGACAGCCCTCACTGCTTAGCTAAACTAAGCTAGAACTATGTCTCTTAGACCTCTTTACCTTGATGGGTCCCGGCTAAACTGAGCAAAAAGAGAAAGTTCTGTGAGGCTTGGAAGGCAGAAGGGAAGCAGCAATCCTGTTTTGCTCCTGGAATTTCAGGGTGTGGCCCGCTGCTCTTGCAGCTCTTGCACAGGGTCCCAGAGCTGCCGGCGCACGGTGGCATGAAGCCAGAGCTGGGCCCAGACTTCCTGCAGCTCCTGGGAGAGGACCCCCACCCCGCCCCCAGGCCAGTAGCTCGCCCCATCTTTTCTGGCTCCTACCGGATCTTGCAGCTTCTCCAGCTTTGGGGTCAGGAGTGTCTAGCTCTGTGATGAAAGTCCATCTTCTCCCACAGATTACCTGCAGCATCGAAGTTGAAACTTGGAGGAAATAAGAAAAGGCAGGTTTTACTAGTTCATCCTCAGGTGTCCCGCCTCATCTCTGCAGGTCCTTGCCTTTCCCTTCCTCCTTTTTCCACGTTGCCCTCCCTGCTGCTCGCCCTGTCGGTGTTTGTTAGGTCCAACATCAGACACGAGAGCCATAGGTACATTGTTTAGCCAGTGCCCACAATTGCCCAAGGCCCAATCTCTGACACACTCCAAATGCTTTATTATTCCCACTGTTAATGCTTTTTGCCCAAACCCTAATGGATAGACCTATCAAATATGAAATCTCCATTTTTCAATTTAAATGCATGTGCCTGGATCTTACAAAAGGTAGTGCATGCGCGTGCGCACACGTACGCACACCCACACACACTATGCATTCACTAGGAAGTAACAGACCATTATGCTTAGAACCTTCCAGACCTGGTCTCAAACATAGCATTTGGAGACTTGCTCAATAAAATCTATGGTTTTTCTGATATTTATCTCAAACGAATATAAAAGAAAACCTCAGTCTTCCTTTGTAAGGGCTGGGGACTCTTGTTCTTTTCCTCTCATTCATTCATTCAGTAAATATTTGTGGATGGAACTGATGTCACCCAGTAAGTTTGAATTTTGCCCTTGAGAGTGTGGTTGTCAGTTTGTCTACTGACAGTGCCCATCCTGTTGAACAGAGATCCTGGTTGACTAGGGACTACAGAGACTGCGACTGGGAATGTACTCTGTCCCAAGACCCAGCATAATCTCACACTTACTTATTTACTCATTTAGTAAGTATTCATTAAGGGCCAGTTGAGTTAGAGGGTAAGATTTGGTCACTGCCACTTAGAATTTGAAATCCCTAAGAAGACACATCCATAGCACCCTTACTATGTCTACCCCACAACAAACTGAGAAACACCACAGATAGAAAAAAAGAGCCACAGATTTATCAATGCAGGGTAATATACTTTAATAAAGATCTCAAGAGTAAACTTAAATATAGGATCAGAATCATGTTGTTCATTCCCTCACTCTAACTTTTGTGTGCTAGTGTAAAAATAATCTATATTTTTATCAAGATAAAAGTATAAAACCATGCAGGGGCACCTGGGTGGCTCAATGGGTTAAAGCCTCTGCCTTCAGCTCAGGTCATGATCCCAGGGTCTTGGGATCGAGCCCCACACTGGTCTCTCTGCTCAACAGGGAGCCTGCTTCCCCTCTTTCTCTGCCTGCCTCTCTGCCTACTTGTGATCTCTCTCTCTGTCAAATAAATAAATAAAATCTTTATTAAAAAATATAAAACCATGCAATGCTTTGTCCAAGTATAAATGATCACCTCCTAAATTTTAGTAAGACTATGTAAAAGTTATATATAACCACACACATATAATTCTACATGTATGTAATGATTAAATAGCTGTATCTTTTTAGCCCACAGCAACGTGATATAAAGGAAAAAATAACTAAACCTACAGAACACAAACACACATGGTGCATGAATGTAGCTTTCCCCTCCCAAAAGTAATCTTCAAGAAGATAGATTATGCGTGATGGCATCTGAGAGTCAAGTAAATATTCATGAGAGTATATTGCTCTTCCTATCAGCAGGTAAGTCAGGACAGCTCTCTGAAGCTCTTGAGCTTGGGGAAGCAGCTTCTGGGCAACTGGGAATGTTCTCCAAGGTGCAGGGATGAAAAACAATTTGATGGCTTTGATTATAGAAAGAAATGAACTTAACACAGATTATCAATTACCACTTTGATAGAGTGCTTGATAATTTTATAATCTAAAGGAATTAGCCGGTTTCCCAAAGTCAGATTTTTTTTTAAAAGATTTTATTTATTTATTTGACAGAGATCACAAGTAGGCAGAGAGGCAGGCAGAGAGAGGAGGAAGGCTCCCTGCTGAGCTGAGAGCCTGATGCAGGGCTCGATCCCAGAACCCCGGGATCATGACCTGAGCCAAAGGCAGGCTTAACCCACTGAGCCACCCAGGCGCCCCATCAGATTTTGTTAATGTAGGTTGTGATATGGGGACGTTGGTGTCAGGTCAGTTCATGAGTTCTGTTCAGTTTTATAATGAAGTTGAAAAGGGTGGGTTTACCAGTTTATGTAATCTGTCCTTATTGAAATCCAAATCAGGTGTGTGTGTGTGTGTGTGCACGCGCACGCATGTGTGTATGTGCGCATGTGCATGTTCATAAGAACAAGAATAAAAGGATCCCTGACCTTAAGAGTTCTTAATCATTTTGCGTTACAACTTGGAGCAAGAGGGCTTCATGTTGGTCCTGAATAGTTTCAGAGCTGGTCTGTCAAATACTTCTATCAGGGATCATATAGATTATGTGGACAGTTGTGCAGTTAATGAATTATTTTTAGCTGTAAATCCAGTATTTAACCTTGAAAGATACACACATTCACCGAAGTTATTGATATCCACTTTGTAGATGTTCAGATCATGAGATGATTAATTGCATTACCCTCTCCGTTTTAGCTGTCACATCTGAAATGCTTTTCCCCTCCCTGAGAAGTTTCCTTTAGTTTTATCATATTAATCATTTGGAAATGGAACTAGAAACTAGAAATCCATATGACATTTTATTTTCAGTTGGGTCCAGGGAATCCTTAAGATCTTTATTCTTTTCAAGTTTCATTTTATATGACGTCTTACTTTCAGTGGGTGTTCCAGGAATCCTTAACGTTGTTATTTTAAAAAAATTTCTTTGCTGAATCTTCAATATTTTATGTGCTTTTCTTGCTTCATTCATAAAATTTGGTAGATAAAACGTCTGCTGGAAAACATGAATTTTCACAAAATATCCTTGTGGACCGAAAGTAGCTCTCACCTGGTCTCAGTCTCTGCTGATGCGGAGTGAATGCATTTGGCAAAGGTGTGCCGTGCTTTGCTGCATCAAGCTCGGGGTAGCCCTCATCTGGGAGATAGGATTAGCAGAGCATCCTGTTCTTAAAAGATTCCTGAATCCTCATTTCACCTAATTACAGTGCTTGTTCTAAATGTGTGTTTGTCTTACCTGATTCCAGATAAGATTCATCCCAGTATTTTCCTTTGTGTCTGTTCCTCCTGTTACTTGACTTCTGCCTCAAATATTTTTGAATCAAAAGCTTCTTCAGTATGGAGGGAAAAAGAATTTTCCCTTATATCCTCTCATATCTTTATCCTGCCTGCAGAATGTTCTTGCTACCTCCAGAAGATTCTACATGAAGTTAAAAACTATGGTGACATTTAGAGACATGGTTGAAGTCAGATTTTTATTAAGCAAAAATTTTAATTAAAAAATTAATTCCAGGGGTGCCTGGGTGGCTCCATCAGTTAAGCAGCTGCCCTCAGCTTAGGTCATGATCCCAGGGTCCTGGGATTCAGCCCTGCATCAGGCTCCCTGCTCAGTGGGGAACCTGCTTCTCCCTCTGCCTGCCACTATGCCTACTTATGCTTTCTCTCTCTCTCTGTCAAATAAATAAATAAAATCTTTAAAAAATTAATTCCAATTTTAACCATTTGAACAGATATTACTTCTTAGATTTATTTTAATCTGGGTCAGCTTGGTTTATTGTTATGATACTATACTGAATAATTACAATTTTAAAAATTAGTGCAGATGTTGGTAAAACAAGGAGACATACAGATCTTAAAATGTTTTAAGTTGATAACCATGTCTTACGAGTTGTGAACAAAATAATGACAAAGGAACTAGTTGAAAAGTAGAAAATATATGTACCACTCAAATAAATTATCCGACAACAGATGAGCAAATTAAAATGTTTTGACTTAGTGCATATTTAAAGCTAAATAGATTTCTTCAAGCTGCTTTGTATTAACAACTGCAATCAAAGTAAAACTGTCTCTCAGATTTTAATTTGGGGGGATGATTTTTCTTACTATGTGTTGTGAATGTAGTACTTTAAAACAAATATTTGAGAGAGAGTGTGAGCGTGTGGGGGTAGGGGGAAAGGGAGAGGGACAACTAGACTCCACTGAGTGTGGAGCCTGATGCAGGGCTTGATCCCAGACCCTGAGCTCATGACATGAGCTGAAGTCAGATACTGAACCGACTGAGCGTGCCCCCCGGCCCCGCTCCCTGCCGGCATTCCATGAATGTAGTAATTTTAATTTTCTGTATGGGGATAGCATTGTCTCATTTGGTTCAAAACCATAAAATATATTTCTAATACATTAAAATATAGTATTTCACATATAGAGAACATAGCCCTATAATTAGCAAAAAAGAAGGTATCTAAAGTTCCTATTTTTTAACCCTACCAAAAACATTCCCTTAAACATCACCCATTCCCTTCTCATACTCCCAGTCACTAAGTGCACTCTGAGGCTCAGCAGTCTGACCTTTTGTATTTACTATCTGGTTGTACATCCTCTCAGCCGGACTGAAGGCTGGAGGAGGCTTAAGTTCTCCTCTGACATTTTATGCATAGTGCTGACCTCTAACCTGAACTCTGTCCGGTTCCCCAGAATTTCCATTTGGACATCTCATAGGCAGTTCTTTCATGTCTCGAAACAAACTTTTGGTTTCCAACTCCTGTCCCCCAGGCCCTCTCAATAAATGGCAGTTCTGTTCTTCTACTTGCTCAGGTGTCAAACCCTGGGAGTCACACCCTTGTCTCCTTTTTCCACCTCTTACCTAGAAGTCTGGCTTGCGGTCTGCACTAAGCCACCGTATCTCTCTCCCAGAGCATTGCGGCAGCCTTCTCACTGGCCTCTGTCCCTCCTGTTCTGTGCCACTGCAGTGCCCTCTCTGGATGTCAGAGGATCATGACACTCTTCTGCTCAAACTGCTTCAACAAAAGTTGTCTCACTCAGTAAATCCGACATCCATTCCATGGCCCTGGCCCTGCATGATACCCCCCTTCTGTTGCCTCTCCCACTGATCTTCTCTCTGCTTACCTTGTCCTTACCAAACCAGCACCCTTCCTGTTTTTCCAGCAGGTCAACCCAACTCCTGTCTCAGAGTTAACACTGTTCCCTCCCCTGCAAGGTCTTTCCCCCGACGTACCATTGACCCTGACCTTCATTTCATACTGGTCTGTGGTCTAAAGTCCCTCTAACAGAGAAGTCTTCCTGGATCTTCCTATATAAAATAGCATCATAGTTTCTACCTCATGGCTAGAGAGTGTGTTCTTGCCTTTCATAATACCCCTAACACCTTACATGTTCTATGTTTATCAGTTTATTACATCTCCCCACATTAGAAGAGGAGATTTCTGAGAGCAGGAATTTTGCCTGTTTGTTCACTACTATCTCTAGAACCCAGAACAATGCTGCTCCCTTAAGCCTTTAATAAAAATTGTTGAGTGAATTCATGAAGAGGTTGCATTATTTTGTCAACCAACACATACTGACTACTTGCCTAGCACTATTTCAATTACTGGGGACTCAAATATGAATAATCATTGGCTCAGCCTTCAAGTGGGAGCAATGGACGTGTAAAAAGTCACTTAGAATATGACATGAGGAGCATGTTGCATAGTGAAAAACAGGTTGCATAAGGTTACATTTTACATGGTATGTAAGTATACAAACATATATATTATTTAGGAATTTTACATATTAGAAAATTGAATAAGACATGTCTGTTAGTGATAAGTACCAAATTTAGGATAGGTGGAATGGTGAAAGAATCTAATTTAAAGGAAGTTCAGGGGACTTGAATTCATAAGGCTTTATTTTTTATTTTCATTTATTTTGAGCAAATAAAAGTTGCATTTAAAAAAAAAGAATATGATATGATGAGTTCTGTGGTCAAGTTATAAAAAGTTCTGCACACACCAAAATATTTTTGAATGACATGATATGATATCTAAGACTAGCTTCAAAATAGTATGAAGGAAGGGTATGATGTATATAGAGAACAATATGTTAATAATTGATAAAGCCAGGTAATGGATACTGTAGGGATTCATTGCACTAGCCTCCCTACTTTTAACAATATTTGACATTTTCCATAACAAAACATGCTTTAAAAATCCTGTAGTAATATAGTGGATGAAACAGTAACTTTTTCTGTAGGCACAGGCTATCTTTCTCGCAAAGATGAGATTTACACTGGTTCCTCCAAGAGCTGAGGCAATCGTCGTAAGCAGTCTAGGAGCCATACCCCAGTCCCCATCTGCCCTGCAGAAGAAAAGAATGCAAGGGCTTTATATTTCTAGGTGTGGCTCAAATCAACCAGAGGGTAAGTGAATAAGGAAAATAGGCTTGGAGGAAAATAGTCAATGACCTTGTTTGCAATAGGAAGGGATATTAAATTATTTTATAGGGAGTCAAAAGCCAGCTAAAATGTTAAAACTACAAAATTTAGGTTGATCACTCTAATAGCATACACACTGTGCAGTGCTGGTAGCTAGGAGACACTTTACCAACCACAGAGAGATTTCTCTAACTAATTAGAATGTCTTCTGGATAATTTGCATTGAGTGTTGTCTATTTCATCACAGTATTTGATATGAGCTCTGTCTACAGAAGATTTTTTAATGTTTTGTCATCCTGTCCATGTCAAAGTTTTAAAAGAATCATATTTAAAAATTCACCCTAGATTGAAAAGCTGTGATTACATGATAAATTTTTGTGAAGAAGTTACATTGTGTGGGTAGATGCAGACAGATATTGATCTAAATCTGATACCCCTGAGGAAATTATTTATATTCCTCATGCTATTGAGTTCTTTCATTTTTTTTTTAAGATTTTATTTATTTATTTATTTATTTATTTAACACAGAGAGAGATCACAAGTAGGCAGAGAGGCAGGCAGAGAGAGAGGGAGAAGTAGGCTCCCTGCTGAGCAGAGAGCCCAATGTGGGACTTGATCCCAGGACCCTAAGACATGACCTGAACCGAAGGCAGAGGCTTAACCCACTTAGCCACTCAGGCGCCTCAAGTTCTTTCATTTTTTAAAGGAGGATTTCATCTAAATGTTTGGGGCATTTGCCTTGCTACATTTTATTATGTCATGACTCTATCTAAGCTTTCCAGTTTGCTTGTGTGTGGTTGGTTGCAGGGGCAGGTCCGGTAACAAGATACAGGCATTTGATGAGCTCAGCTTCAAGGTTGGATGAAAGTCACAACCAACTTTCACTCTAGTGCTTCTTTCCGTCCTCATGTTCTTTATTCTCTGAACCTTCTAGTTCAGTGGGAGCTGTCAAGCAGCAAGTTTGACTTCAACCCTGTCATTCTTAATGCTTTGGGACCTTGGCATAATCGGTAATATTATGCCATTGAATGTGAAATATAGTGAAGATAGTGGCCTCTAAATTGTTTAAGAACCAAAGCTTTGCTCTGGAGACAGATCCCACACATGTTTTTCACTTTCACTCTGAAACACAAGTAGATAATTCTATATTTAGGCTTCAGCTAGGATATTTGCCTTACATTGTTTTTAATCCTTCAAGAATTAATAATTCCTTCATCTGTTCCTTCCTAATTGTTTTTTTATTTAACCAACATATTATGATCCAAAATATCAAAGGTTCTGTGCAAAGTGCTATGAGGAATATAATGCTGGTGAAACCCTAGCCTCAGAATTTAAAATTTAATCAAGGGGTTAACATGTACCCAAATAATTATGGTCCAAGGTAGAATATGGCAGGTAGCAGTGTTTTGGGATTACAGAGAAATAGTGTGTCATATCTGGTTGAGGACTAGAGAAAAAAGATGCTAATTATGTTGCCTAGTATCCCATCTTCCAAGGGTAATACATGGGCTGGCAGATTCAGCATTCTGTGAGAACTTGCTGGATGTGCAGATTCTCAGGCCCCAACCAGATGCACTGAATCAATCACAGTCTTTGGAAGTGCAACCTCTCAATCTGTTTTAATAAGCTGATTTTTACGTATGCTGGTACATTACTGTTCCTCAATATAAGTAGATTGATTGTTGATTTTGGGGGGAAGGGACAGTGAATTCCTTTCAGATATTTTGTATAATGAGAAAATATCTTTCCTGTACAGAATTCACTGAGCACTGCCTTGTGCTTTACTACTGCCTTGAGCTTGGCTTTAATTATAACTAGCTTGGAAAATATGATAAATCCCTAACATATCAATTATTACACGTTTCTTGGCTTCATAGATTTGGATAAAAGAAAGTAAATTGATGTAATAGAATTTTTTTAAAGTGTTGACTCATTCATGCTTTTAAAAATATGTCAAAAATAATAAAATGTATATATAAAGTATTTTAAAAAGTTTTTAAAAATAACCTTTGTACTCAAGGTAGCCAATTTAGAATACTGGTATTTGGAGATCATTTTTAAAAGATCAAGCCTCAAACTAAGATTTTAAAAGACTCAGGTTTATATTAAAATGATGAGGACAATTGCACAGTCATCAGGCATTTCAACTACGGAGAACACTGGCGTTAGGCCATGTGCTGGGAGAGTTTATAGATGTGAAATTTACTGGGCTGTTGTTTTTTGGCAGTCAGGGTGAAACAGGAAATGACCTGTGCACAGCAGGCTGCAATGAGTTGAAATGATGCTAGTTCTTGTAGGGTTACTTCACCAACTCGTTATGATATTTTTAAAGTGATTTTTCCCCAGTTAGCCATGGTATTGATTGGTCAGTTGTTTTGCTTCAGCAGTTAATAGTTTGTGAAAATTATGTATATGGTTCAGGAGGCATTTTGCTGAGTACTTTTAGAGTCAGCTGAGAAAACCCAAAGTACTAGATAAAATCTACCAAGCCAAAATGATGTATTATCAAGGCTTTCTATAAAGGAATCAGAAATTTAGGGCTAACTTAGATTTTGTCATCATGCAGCTGCATCCCAGGTTTTAAGAATTGCCTGTGATATGCTGGAAATAGAGACAATGCAAATAACAAGAAAAGTAACATTTTAATTGCTAGGAAGAAAAAAGTTTAGCATTCAATAGCTAAATCCAGTAAGTTAGTGTATGACTGGCAGTAATAGCTGAGATTTTATGCCTCTGCCCAGAAATCCAGTGTGAAATTGTGAATTTAGAATGGCAGTGATTAATCATTATGGTGAACTGTCAAAAAAGAGTTAAGGTCACTTACGTTAATGATTGCAGTATGCAGTTTTTGACATTTACTGTGAGTGCTAACGTATTTCATATATAACAATTAACCAAAAATGCAAACATCTGGAAAGTAGTCTGCCTGAAGTCTTGGAAGAAGTGGTATAAATTGGAACACACACACATGCACACACATACACACCACTGAAAGAAACCTTGGAATAAAGAGTTGCATTATAAAATTGGATTTTATAAATAAATTGAAACATAGATAACTTACCCAGTATAAGATAATTTTCTCCAGACAATGTATATAATGTCAGCAGTAACCACCACCCAGATTGCATAGCTATAGTAATATTCAGAAAATATTTAGGTGCCATGGTTCGGATATGAACCAGGTATGGATTGCACTTAGGCAAATTTGTGGGCATTATCAATTCCCCAACATTTGTTTTAAATTGCTTTCAAGTAAAAACTTCTTGCTCATTATGCAATAAAAATGACTATATAATCTAGATTATACATGCACGTACACAAACATACACAGAATCAAATCCATAAAAGGGTAAATATTTTTTAAGGTTCAGTGTCTGGACATGCAGATAGGTATGAAAAAAGCAGAAAGTGTAATTGCATTGTTAGTTTGGATATGAGACACACTTCAAGAGGAAGTACTTTGTTACCCAGTAAGGAAACGTTTCTGTGTTGAGGGTAACTTGTAAAGATTGTATGTAACATGTCAAAATACGTCATTCGGCAGGAGGGTGAAGGATAAATTTGTACATAGGAACTTTCAGACCCATTGAATGCCCCTGGCAGTATAGCAGTATTATTACTGAATTGTGGGGATTTGGATTAAGAAGGGAGCTGAGTGAACAGCTTTGAGGCTGGAGGGAAGTCAGTAGGGAGACAGGAAAGTAATTATGAGGCTCTGAACACATTCTTGCCAATCCAGTTGCTTTCAGACTTAATTATTAGGAAGCATAGCAAAGGACTCACACCATCCAAGGCTGCTTTGCCCTTAACTTGCCTAAGGTACTATGCAGTCTTCCTTGGGATTTCCCACTTTTTGACATGTTCTGTTGATTTTGCACAAAGCTAGAAATAGCACAAGATAGTAGGGAATAAAGATGAAGCAGAGATCACTCATAGGTACAGTGCTTGGATTTGGTAACTGAAGCCTTTTCTTTCTTAAAAGAAAAGTGTGTGTGTATGTGTTTATGTGTGTGTCCGTGTGTGTGTGTGTGTGTGTGTGTGTGTGTGTGTGTGTTTAAATTTCTTACCAAGTTCTATGAGTCATCAATCAAATTTCCCCACAGTTTACCCCAGCAAGCAGTGTTATGAGACCTGAATTCACTGAAGGAGAATTTTATTTAGACTGATTTCTTATAAAATATATCTAGATGATGTAGATGACGGTAGAGAAAATGGGTAGGGTAACTTGTGTACTTTACTTACTTGATTTTGAGTTAGGTGTTCAGACAGATTATTGTAGATGTACTACAAAACACCCTCTTCCCACTCCAGACCCTCAAAGAATTGTTTTTTGTTTTTTGTTTTTTTGTTTTGTTTTGTTGTTTTTTTTGTTTTGTTTTGTTTTGTTTTGGTATCTGGTGTCTGACTCATTTAGCAAAGATGAACAGCTGGTTTTTAGTGAAACAGTTGCAGGGGGTAGGAAAGACAGTTGTTACTTCTATAGCCTTGGTTATTCACTCACCTCCAGAAAGCTTTTTCAGGAAAACCAGAAGTCTCTATTTGAAATATGATCTCAGAATATATAAGAAACGTCTCAGTTGTTCTATTTTCTATTTCTTGACTATTCTATTATCTCCTTTTCTTTTTATATAACTACACTGTGATAACTCATTTGAGGACCCATCTCCCCCTTTCCCAGACTATTCATTCTGTCCTGTGTGGCCAATTACAATATGGGTCAACAAGTCCTTAACCAAAACTATAAAGTTTAGGAAACAAAGTATAAATATGTTAGATTTAAAATAAGCATTGTAGTTCAACCACTTCGGAAACTTTGGCAACATCTTATAAAGTTATATATACTTTACTGTATTATGACCAGTAGTTTCACCCCTAGGTAATTACTAGAAAGAAATGAAAACACAAATATAGGAGTTCTCTTTATAATACCAAAAATCTTGAAGTAACCCAAATTGCCTACCAGTAAGTGAATGGATAAACACATTTTGGTATGTTCAACCAATGAAATATTACTTAACAATAAAAGAGAATCACTGAAACAGGCAGGAGTGAGAGTAGACACACAGGTTTTGTTTGTTTGAAACATTTAAATGAACAAAACAAATGAATAGTAACAGCAGATCGGTGATTGCCTGGGGCTGGGAAAGGGGTAGGAAGGATTTCTTGTAAAGGAGCATAAGAGGACTTTGTGGGGTGCTGGAAATGTTTTAGATTTTGATAATGGGGGGTACAGGAGGGTATACACTTGACAGACTCATCCAACTATTTACTTAAAATGGGTGTGTTGTAGGATACCTGGGTGGCTCAGTGGGTTAAGCCTCTGCCTTTGGCTCCAGGTCATGATCCCAGGGTCCTGGGATCAAGCCCCACATTGGGCTCTCTGCTCAGCAGGGAGCCTGCTTCCTCCTCTCTCTGCCCACCTCTCTGCTACTTGTGATCTCTCTCTGTCAAATAAATAAAATCTTTAAAAAAAAATGGGTCTGTTGTAAATTTCATCTCAATAAAGTTGATTTTGAAAGAATAGGGTATTGAGTGTGTAGGATCAAAAGAATGTGTGGTAGAAATCATGCTGCAGCATTCAGTGGTGGGAAGTAACACCCCCAGAAAAGTGAGACTTGAAATCATTTTGAATCAAAATAGTATTGAACTGAGATGAAAATTGTAGTAGTCAGTATTTTCTTCTACACTGCCAGAAAGATCAGAAATAGCAAAACTTTATTATTTAGCACAGTATCGACATTCTACTATGCACTTTATAGGCCTAATATTATTTGCCCCTCTCTAAAACTCCATGAGGTAAGTTATGTAAAAAAAAAAAAAAAAAATGATGGGGTGCCTGGGTGGTTCAGTAGGTTAAAGCCTCTACCTTCGGCTTAGATCATGATCTCAGGATCCTGGGATCCAGCCCCGCATCGGGCTCTCTTCTGAGCGGGAAGCCTGCTTCTTCCTCTCTCTCTCTCTGCCTGCCTCTCTGGCTACTTGTGATCTCTGTCAAATAAATAAAAAAAATATATACATATTTTTTTTTAATGCTTAGGGAGACTAAGTACAGTACTCTTAGTCACAGGGCTGATGAGTTGCAGTGCTAGGATTTGAGTCAGACTGTCTGAAAAATATCAGTGTTTACCAGTTATACTAAGTCTTCCTGAATCATCATTTCTTACACGATTATGGAAATACTATTATTTGGGATTGTTCAGATAAGATATATAAAGACGTATTACAACCTAGAGAGTAAACCATTGTCTCACGCACATTTGTCAGTAAATACTTGACTATCTACTATGTGCCAGAAATTATGCTGCATTCTGGAAATATGACAGATTGCACCCGCCCTTGTGCTCTTAAAGATGTAGTTAGTAAAACAAAGAAATTGAAATACAGTGCAAGAAGGGACCCACAGGGCTCAAAGACTACATTGCAGAGACAATCACCCTGTTGGAAGTGGTGATTTCTAAGTGAGAGCTGATGGATTTGGGTTTGCTCGCCAGCTGTGGGAGGAGGGGTGGAGTAATGCCCTAGAAGACATTTGTGGGGAAGGATGGAGGAGGGAGACGTTCAGTAAGGTTGAGTGGGGCTGGAGTCTACGTAGAGGGAGGAAATGGTGAGAGAGAAGGTTGAAGGGACAGGCAGGGCAGGATCCTATAGAATCTGCTAGTAGGTCATGTACAATCTGTCATCCAAGCCGGAGTACAGGAGAGAGAAAGGAGCAACATTAATACTTAGGCAACAAACACAACATGTCTAAACTGGGGCTGACCATTACCAGCTGGTTATTCCACAAGCCTTGAAAAGAAACTTGGGGCTTTTAGGGGTAGTAGGCATAGTTGGAGGGTTTTAAGTACAGAAGTAAAATGACTAAATTTGACCTTGCCTCACATCTATCAGGATGCTTTGGCATGGGGTCTGAAGGGACCTTTAGTAAATTTTACCTTCCTCAAGTATATGTTTGATGCCTTTTAAGTCTTTGTATTCTCAATGGAAATTATACTTCCTAGAGAAATAGTGAAGAAAAAAAAAACACTGAATATTTCAATATATTAAAGATAATTTGAAAAATAAAATTATTTATCATTTCCTTTTCATTCCTAATCATGTAAAAATGATTTTTAGCAAATATTTTAAATCAAAGTGCCTGAAGTATAAAAGAGAAAATCGTTTTCCCAATACAACATTTTAAAGTGGACAAAGATTTATTCCTCAAATTTTGATAATGTTGTATAATAGAAAATATTTAAGATTGTTTCTTGATTTAAGAGACTTATAAAAGAAGTGGTAAAATACTTTAATACTCTTCAAACTTTGTCTTCATTCATTTGAATATTCAACAAGTAGATATGCAATGCCTAAAATGTGTTTTGAGAACCTGTAGTAAGATACTGATCTCCCTACACACAAGGCAGATAAGAGTTAAGTCTCACAGAGCTTTGTTGGCAGTGTCGTTGTGTTTTTCTCCTAGGAGCAAAGAGAAGTCACTTTGGGGTCTTTAGAAACGTATTTATATCAACTTTTGAAAAACATCACTTTGGCTGCAGTACGTAGAATACTGGGGGAGGGGGGGTAGTGAATATAAGTAGACCATTTAAGAGGAATAGGCCAAGTGAGTAGCTTAGGCTGGGTTGAAGGATGTGAAGAAAGTAAGTGGATTCCAGAAATATTTAGGAGCCAAAGCAATGAAATATAATGTTAGATAAAATAGGAGAGTGGAAGGAAAGGAGTTGGTCACAGATGATTTTATGATTTAGTTAACTGGCCAAATGGGTCATGCCATTACCTGACTGAGGTTGATGAGAGAGCTGGTAGAAAAGTTCAGAAGATTGTTAGGAACTGTCAGAAAAGCCTTAAGACGTACAAGAGAATAGTCAGGTAGATAGTTGATGTGAAAGTCTGGAGACAGTGATGGTCAGATGCAGAGAGGAGGTAAATAAAGCTTTGGGCATGAATGACCTAGGAAGGAATAGAGCTAACAATTTCCTGGAATAGACTTTAGAGGGAGAAGAGAATCCTCAGGAAATTCAGTATTTAATGACCAGATGAAGGAGAAAGAACCTTTGGAGACAAAGAAGAAATGGCCAGAGAAGAAGGAATAAAACCAGGGAGGTATGTTAATAATACCTAATTTAGCAAGTGTTATGCCAGAAATTGAGTTTTTCAGTTACATTACATTTATATTTATTTTGAACTGATTTCACTCTAATTGGAGTGAATCAGGAGAGAGTATTCTCAAAGGGAAAATAGTTGTGATTCATTTGCTCTTTTCTATTTACTCATTTTCTTTTTCTGGGAGTGGGACCCAGCTAGCAGAAAAACTGTAAGTAGTTTAGCAACTGACTAGATTTGTAAATTTAACAGTTATTTTAGAAGTTAACATTTATTCAAGTGCTTATTAGGTGCCCATGCTAAGTGCTTGAAATGCATTATTTTAAAGGTTTTATTTATTTATTTATTTATTTATCTATTTATTTATTTGACAGACAGAGATCACAAGTAGACAGAGAGGGACGCAGAGAGAGAGGGAGAAACAGGCTCCCTGCTGAGCAGAGCACCCGATGTGGGGCTCGATACCAGGACCCTGGGATCATGACCCAAGACGAAGGCAGAGGCTTTTAACCCACTGAGCCACCCAGGTGCCCCTGAAATGCATTATTTAAATTTTTTTTAAAATTTACATTCAATCTAATTAACATTAGTTAATTATTATTACTAGTATGTTAGTTTCAGAGGTAAAATTTAGTGATTTAGTGCATTATTATTTAATCCTTTCAACAAACTATGTTATGGCTGGTATTATTATCCTTTTTATAAATGAACAGAGTAACAGAGAACTTGAATAACTTCGTTATGACCTTACAGCAAGTGACAGAGCCTGGATTCAGGCACAGTGAGTTACTCCATCTACCATAATTGCTAACTGAGGGTTATTCCATCATCATGTGTCCTAATGTGAAGCCGGCAGAGATTCTACCAGACAGTTGGTATTTTCTAAAACCCAAGATGTTTGTATTGTGTTGTAAGTTATACCTGCTGTCTTGCTATTCCTACTTCTAGTATCCAATGGGAAAAATCTATGTCCTGTTTAATTTTGGATCTTTTGGGTTAATAGTATCTATAGTCTCAGTATTTTATTCTGATAAGTAGAGTGAAGGAAGGAGAGGAAAAAAAGGGAAAGAAAAAGGTGGAGTAGGGGGTATAGGGAAACCACATACTAGAAATGAAATCCCTTATTTTACATGTAATTCAGAGTAGGGATCCTGGCACTAGAAATCCTCTTTGTATAGATAAGAAAGAGAAAAGATTACATCTCCACAATCAGAAAATCATAACCCAAGGTGGGAAAAAATAGAAATCCTGTAATAAATGTAATTTTTAAATCATAAAATATTTGATTAAAATAGAAATACTATTAAAATTAAGTAATGAAATATGAAACTACTTAATTGATTCATTCTGCAAACATTTATTGAGTGCCTACTCTTGCTCCACCACTCTTCTAGTATTGGGGATGTAGTAAATTTTTTGCTCTTGTGGATCTTACATTCTAGTGGGAAAGGTGGACAATAAATAAAGCAAACAGGCGTGTAGTTGGTCAGGTGGTGATATACGCCATAATAAGAAAGCAGGATAAGGAGTAGAGGAAACAATGGGGATGTTGTCCAGTTACTGTTATCAGATGAAGGCCATTGATGATGGTGTAAAATTACAGACCTCAGTATATTTTTTGGCTTTCATGTTGGTAAAGACATTAACAAGTGATATATGGAGGGCGTACTGCAGTGATTTTACTCATTTACTGCAGATTAAACCATCAACTTTTAAAATAATTGTATACATTTAAAAATTAACCCACAGTTAAATACACACATCTGAGAGACTGGAAGCAAACTGCAAAATGGTAACAGCAGCCATTACTGACTGGCTTTCATTTTCATCTTTATACTTTACACGTTTAAAAATATTTCTACAGTGTATAATTCTCTAATAAGAAAATAACGTTTAAACTTTGCTAAAACATGGCCATATAGAGAAAAGACAGAATAGAAAGAAAAAGAAGAAAATAAGGGGTGAAAAGAGACAGACACTTACAGTTAAAAATAGACATAAAATTTAAATACAGAGAAATAATCTTCATATTAAGAAAAAGAGATGCAGAGAGGGGAAGAGACATAACTGTGAATCTGCTCACACAGTTCTCCATGTTACAGCCTTTAATGTAGCACCACTGAAGATTATAATTCTGTATTTTAACAGGTCAAGCATAGAAATATCAGTACTGGAAGATTATTTGTGTTGGATGAAATTACTCTGAGGTTTGGCTCTGATAATAGAATTAAAACAGGAAGTTAAACCTCAGCCAGACTCCTGCTTTGGTTCTCTGTTGGTCTTTTTTGCAGACACTAATTATATATGTAGTCAAAAACTTCAAGACATCACAGAGACAACTCTTAAAATATATTTAGAATTAAAATTTAAAATAAAACCTTAAAAAAGAATCTATTGGCCAAACTGATAGTTTTATGCTGTTTAATTATTTCACAAATGAACTTAGTCTAGAGGTACTATTTTGAGCTAATCAGCTTAGTCTTAGCTCTCTCTTTTGATAGCTTTATCAGTAACTATTTGACTTACTAGGATTATAAATTCTATTTATTTTGCAAGTAAATCTACAGAAATCGAAGTGTCAATTATATATGTCTTTTTCATCTATATTTCTGATAAAATTCAGAGAAAACTGACCTTGAAGGAACAGCTTAGACGTGTAGTAGGTCACCTTCTACTTTATTTCAGAATATTGCCAGTGAACCTGTTTGTTCAGAATATCTGAAGAGAAGCTTTGAAATTTTTTGTATTTGATTAATGAAAAAGAATCAAATAAATTTTCTGTCAAAAATACTGAGAGCAATTAAATTTGCATTTTAAAGGTGAGATCTTTCAGACAGCCTTTTTTGTTTTTTCTTTTTCTTTTCTTTGGCAACTCTTTGAATAATGTTATAAGAAAGATTGCTTGTGATGTTTTATTTTGAGTTATATTTTAGAGGAGGAACAATAGTGTTAAACATACCAAATTTTCTAGTAGAACTTTGGTATAATTTCCAGCATCACAGCAGAGACAAGGAGTGTGTGTTCATATTGGTACAATTTACAGGAAAACTTCAGTCTTGATTCCCTTTAAACAAAGGCTGTAAGAAGTGCCATATTCTGGGTGGTCTCTGATTAAACAAGCTAGTGCTATTGAGTTCAAGTGTCATAGTTTATTTTATTTAGAAAATAAGATAAACTCAAACCTTAAAGAAATTCAGAATGTAACAAATTCAAGTTATGACTCCAGTCATACACGAGTTCATGTAAGATTGTGTTTCTTTTATTATATAATAGCATTATGTAGCCAGTGTTATCTTATGTAATTACTAGTAATAAACACATTCCTTGGTAGTAAAAATTACTAGCCCACTACATTATCAGCAAACAGGAAGGATCAGTATATCAATTCCATCAAAATTTAATTGAGAGCCTATTATATCCACTATGAAGCTAGGCAAGGTGATGCCATTAGAGTTTTAAAAAGTAAGCACAAATAGTCTTACATGTACGATTGTCATAATTTGGTCTTCAATAGTCTGCATTACCTTTGTTTTACCCATAGTGAAACATCAGTATTTCTCACACTTTTCTACTGGAAATACTTCTAATGACAAAAAAATAATGAGTGTCTAACCCCAGGGTTCTGCCAATTTGCTACAAAGTAACCCCGGCAATCAGGGGTATTTTTTTTTTTTTTTAAATCTTGTGGATTTTTTTTTCCATTAGACTTCATGATGTATCTTTCCTTTTTAATTACGAAACGTGTTTTTATTAAGTAAAACTGATGATCCAGAAAGATACACTGTTTATTTTGTTGCTTCATGAATTCCCTGGCGTATCCCCGTTTGAAAAGATAAAGAATTCTCTATCCTGTAGACCAATTAGAGATGTACCAGAGGTGTAAGTGTTCAGGAATTCCTTAGAATTCCTCATATGAATTTATGTAGATTTTTATCATTAACTTTTCTTAGATTTTTGAAAAATTGCATGTGGTGTACTTGGAATGAAAAACAATGCAGGCGTTGGAGAGGAAGTTACAGCTTTCTTTAGAAAACACCTAAGGGCAAATGGGCAAATCTCATTCCATATGGTTTGTTGGAAACCTAATAACCTGTGATAAAGGAATTACGGCACATCAGAAGTCATTGGCTTAATCAATATTTAGGAATTAAAGAAATCAAATCCTATTCCTCTATAAAATCAGCCAAAGTAATTCTATTTCCTTTTTTATTATTTTGGAATCTTCTCAATTTGACCAAACTCAACAATTTGCAGGGAACTATAATACAGGAAAGAGAAACTCACACTGGCATCAGCAGATCCATGGCAGAGGCCGTGAGAATGGAGAGAGCATTACTTAGGGTGGCAAGAATTGGTAATAGGGCAGAATGGTAAGGAAGGGGTAGACTTCATTACTGAAGGTGGACCTCAGGGCTCCTCACTGAAACCTGGATATGAATCTTGGGATTGCAGTTTCTTCTTCCACGTTCATCCTCCCATTCTCTCCTCCCCTGATTCCATCGGCACTCCTTCAAGCCTCCTGGAGGGTTCGTCTGGTTCCCTAAATTAAGGTCTTCTCTGACATCAGGACTTCTGTAACTTTTTCCACTTCCCACTGGCACTGATGACACAATGCTGGAAGATGTAACCATTATTGCAGCTCTGCCTGCTAAAGGCCTGTGGCCACACTCCAACCTGTGGCAGAGCCTGGGGATAAAAAGTCACCCGTAGGTGCACAAAGCCAAGCATAGGTCGCTTTTGCCAGCACATGCTAGATTATTTTAGTAATCAAAGCTTATTTTAGACTGATCCTAAGTGAAACTGGTAGAAGGTAAACGTAGATCACTAAAGTAAGGTAAGCTCGGCTGTTTGGGCTTTTAGAATTAAATAAGACAAATCTTAAAGATTAAGAAATGAAATCAATTGAGTTGTTATTTTTAGCCAGATTTTTGAAGCAGAAATAAAAAGCACAATGTATATATTTAAATTCTTAGCCACACAGTGTATACTATTTAGGTGAAATATGTACAGTATTAGAAGATTAACTCAGGCAACAATGACAAATTACAAGGGACCATGGTTCTTTGTGTATATTGGGTGAAGAATATCACAGAAGGGGATCATTCAGTCACTTCAACTGTTCCTCAAAATTATTACTGATTCCTATAGTGACCTCCAAAAGCAAAAGAAATATGTGTGTGTGCATGTATACGTGTGTGTTTACACACTATGTGTATCAGTGAGACATATCAAGTGAGTGATGTAGTCATGCTACTAGTTTTTTAGTTTTTTAGAATGTACTGATATAGTCATCTTTATTGAATTATCTCTTGTATTCATTTAAAGAAAATGAAAATAGAGTGCATCAACTAGACAAAAGCAAAATACTGAAGGGGAAGAATCAGCAATCAAATTTTTGTGCTTGTATTAAATTTTAAAACTCTTCAAATTATACAACAAAATATTTACCATATATAAGTCCAAATTTGTATACCCCTGTATTGATAATAGGTTGACTCAATCCATAAGCATGCCATCACCTGTGTGATAACTGCCCCTGAGGCCAAATTAAGCTGTGGCCAAAGACACTAACAGCCCCTTCCATCTCACACCTTTGACCTCATATCCGAATCCTCTGAAGTTTCAGAACTATTTAAAAACAGAGAATTATAGTTAAGAATATGTGCATACTTATGAATATCCCCCATTTAGAGGAAGAGGAAAGGGTCTTATTTAAATTCTGTCATTTTTCTGCTCTATAACTACTCAAGACTGCAGGTACAATGAACACAGTAACATTTTTATTTGATAATACAGTAATGAAAGGATTTTATTGGCAAGACTCATAGTGATATCCAGTGGCATAGAAGATCACGTGGCTGTGGCTTTTACAAAAGTCAACCTCAACATGAGTGTATACAGTATACAAGATGGTTATCTTAGTTGGCTTTATAAGCATCATGAGTAAAGTATCATGCCAGCAGGAATTGAGACCAACCTTTTATAGTCAAAGGTCTTAAAAATTCACATATTGCCACTGAAATCCATTCCTTTTGCCATTTTCTTATTATCTATGTAGTGGTTTGTAGTGGTTCAGAAAATCCATTAGAGGGCAATATAATATTGCTCTGTGGCTGAGAAGAAGTGCTAGTGAAAGGACGAACAGAACAAACCGGCCTCTGTGTGTGTGCACTTTCAAAATGGGCTTCTAAATAACAAAATAAATGATTTTAGCTTTAGTCTTCCTTTGTTAGTGTTTGCTTTTTCTGAAACACAAATCTTCAGCTGGATTTTAAGCTTCTTAAAAAGAATAGGAGTTAGAGGATATTCTAAATTTGGATTTCTATTTGCACGTGTGTTTTTGATTTGATAGATACAAGTAGGTAGTACAGTAAATGTCCTCAAGTGTTAAAAGGTCTTCTTACAATAGAATAGAAAAAGTTCCTTAAAAATGAGTAGAAAACTTGTTTGGAGTTTATAAATTCAGTGAATTTATAAGATCCTGTAGATCTCGCTCTCTAGGTATATGAAATTCTGTGCTTCTTTTTAAAGAAGATTGTTTATGTTGAAGGACATATATCTTACAGGTTTGGCTTATAAAGAAAGTTAAGACTTAGTCATCAACGCAAGTTACATTTGTAGCTTTGAGATACAGTCTTCACTCACGTAACATGCTATGTTACATTTGTAATGTATGTTACATGTAACAATGCATGTAACTCACATAACATGCATTGTTACATTTGTAAGTTTGAGGTACAGTCTTCATTTATGTAACATGTTAGTTTACGTAATTGAATATATCTTTTAGTTTTACTTAATTGAAAAATATTAAGACTGAATATGTCATGAATATGGCTTTACTTTAAGACACTGTTCTGTGTGATACCAGTCCAGTGGAGCTCAAATCCTATCTTCACCCTCACGGATTAAAGCATGTTGCAAAAATGGTAACAACTACAAAATTTAAAGAAAACACTGGGCATTAAAGAACTGTATTAGGACTTCTGTTTTCTTCTGAAATGGCAATGAGTTGGTTCCAGATTGTTTCTCAGCAGAGGGATAGCTGCTGCCTGGATCCAGGATGAGCTTCTGAGTGACACAGGGAGACCTTTCATGAAAAGGCCCGTGAGAGCTGAACTTGGGTGAAGGAGAAAAGGAATTAACTAATCAGTGAGACTGACTCTCTTTGGAGGATGGACTAGACCTGTGCCCCTCCAACTTTTAGCCATATCTATATACTGCTTATACTGTTATTTACTTCATTGGGTCGCTTTTTAAACTTTAATTGGTGTATTGTAAATTACCATGAATTGAGATGATAAGCCATAAATATCAAGGAACAGTAAAAATAAAGATCAGGAAAATGCATTAAATTTAAAAAATGAAATTAAACAATAATAATAAATCACAGGGGATCCAATATCTTTATCTAATCAGAAGTGCATAGCTGAACATAAACTATTCAATGCATAGATTTTTTTATCAGTCCATAATAAAGAGATTTGTTTAGGCCCAGCGCTACTTAGTCTGAGATGTACGATGGGACTTTTTTTTTTAAGATTTTATTTATTTATTTATTTGATAGACAGAGATCACAAGTAGGCAAAGAGGCAGGCAGAGAGAGAGAGGAATAGAAGCAGCTCCCTCTTGAGCAGAAAGCCCGATATGGGGCTGGATCCCAGGGCCCTGGGATCATGACCTGAGCCAAAGGCAGAGGACTTAACCCACTGAGCCACTCAGGCGCTCCTGTAAGATGGGACTTTTAAATCTGTAAGATAATTCCATTTTGTGTGTGTGTTGTGTTGATATTTACTAAAAGCAAGAATCCCATTTAACCTATGCACCTAGTTAGATATTATGGGCCAGGTTGACGTTTACACTTTTAATTATGGAACAGTGAGAGGTTCTTTGAGCAGGAGAAAGCAGATATGAAGTAGGAAGCTAGATCTCAGGCTGTGAGGTGACTTTGAGAAGACTCTGAAATTACACAGCTTCCCTTTCATTCTCCCTGTTGCCAGGGCTCCTTCTGTGCTCAGAGTGGAAAAGCCCCTGACAGGGTATGTGCCAGGAGCTAACTTAGAACTCCTTTGTTCTCTGTGTGGTCCCACCACAAATCCTAAAAGTCAGCATGCTCCCATCAACTTCCTGTGTTTGAGTCTATCACAACCAAGTCGGCTAGCCCAGGATCCCAGGAAAGAGATGTCCTCTCCAGCCTGCAGAGCAATCTCAGGAGGACAAATGTACCTCCTTGTATCATCTGAAGTTATTGTACTGACCTGCATGTTCACATTTGGCAAATACAGAACTGGAGACCATGGAGAGTGTTGGAAGGTTATGATTCAGAAAAAAAGGGCACAAAGATGGATGTCAGAAGAGCAGTGTAGGCGCTGTGTGGTCCCTGCAACATCTCCACTTTCTATGTCCAGTCCACTCACAGCTTTAGATCTTTTCATTAGCATCACCTGGGTACATATCCAGACATCTGTTTATTTGCTGGAAAAGAGACACATCTTGTTCAAAAAAAAAATAGTAAAATGCTTTAGGGGAACGTATCCAAACCTTGTATAATTGATAAGGGATGCTACCTTTTAATAATAATACATCAGTTAGTAGTTTAGGAGTTTCTAATATAATACCACAAAGCCAAGTTTTCTTTCCAATTTATTCACAAGTTTGGTGTTACCTTTTTCCAGAATTCTATTAGTCTGTCCATCCGTATAGTTAGATAAACAGCCTGTCATTTCTGTGCATCAAAGCATTGTGAGCTCATGGAACTGTCCAGCTTAGGTGCCAGACAAGCTGTTAATTAAAAATAATTCAGTACTGGTCTATGTGCTCTCTGAAACATAGCTATCCAGCCTTTGACTGCCATTGTATGTAGGTAATGTTAAAACTGCTTATGACTTTCAGCCTGTAATGAAGCAGAAATATAGCTGTAGTGGGACATAGATGGGCTGGCAAAAACTTGGCATATAATTTATTTGCCCCCTCCTGTGCCTATAGCAGACATTGCTAATTGATATTCCTACTGAACCTGATCAGAATCCATCACTGAATAGCTATTATCAACCAGTTAGAGCAGGCATGTTGCTTGAGACCTCCATGCCATTTCTGTATTTGGAAGGACAAGGAAAAAAAAAAAAAAAAAGGAAAAGGCAAAAGCAAGGATATGGAACAGAAGAAACAAAAGGGAGAATTAGAGAATTAGGGTTTCCCAGTGAATCGGAAGTTTAGAAATGTCCTTTCTATGTGCTGGTGATAAAAATTGGAGTTGAAACAAAGAGAAGGAAAAGGAATGAATGAGAAAGTTAACTCTGATAATCCCTTTCACCATAGAAAAAGAATCCTACACAGAATAGCCAGTTTCCATGGCTGCCCTTGCTACCCTGGTGACCTGGGAGAAGCTGAAAACCTCTGGTCTTGATTGACTTTATTACGTTAATTTCAATGGATATTTGTTAAGTGATAATTATGCATACTACACATAGGTTCCTACTATTCGAGGTTCTATGGTAGATTCAAAAGAGAAGTTTTTAAAAATTTAGTTCCTACTGATGGGCAAGGCACCATGCCAACTCATTAACATTTGTTATTTTATTTAAGTCCCAAACATCCCTGGGCCAAAGCAATGCTTTGTCAAATTTACAGATAGGAGACTTGAAAGACGTTAAGCCAGCTGCCAAAAGTCAAACAGTTGTTACCAAGTGAGGCCAGATCTTGCCCAGAAATTCTTTTCACATTGTGTTGCCTTACATGGCCCGTGAAATAATTGTGCTTGTGTTTTTACATATCTCTGGAGTCCCTGAAACAGCGGAAGAGCAGAGATGGCCTGGTCTTGCCTCCTGTTCATACACATTATTTCCTTGCCACACAACACAAACTTCCAAAGGCTAAAGATAAAGGGGAAAACATCAATTACCTGTGCTCGACTATCTATTCTGGTCTCATTACTTATATCCTTCAATTATTACCAGGTTTGAAATTTTTAACAGTGTTAAAATGTTAATAATAGTTGTTGAAATACAATGTTAAAATGTTAATTGTAATCATTAATATTAAAATATTTTAATACTTTAGTAATGTTAATATTATTTTAATGGAGCCACCCTTCCTTTGAAGAGGTTGAGGTATTTTTAAAAATTCAAATTGAATTGGAGGAATGAACATAAGAACATAATAATGAATCAATGAAGGATGAAAACACGGAAACCTGCTTGATTCAAACCTAGACATTCCACTCTGCACCCTGCCTTATAAATTATCAACTGGATAATACGATTCGGTATAGTCACCCTCAGTCATTAATTTTTCACTTAAAATGTATTGTCTGCTTCACCTAGCTGCTTGCCTTGAGCTTGGGAAGTGCAAACAAGGAGATTTGGGTTTAGCCTAGAGCGACGTAAAAAGAAATGGAATAAAACCTTCTTCAGATCTCTGTATAGTTAGTGGCCTTCAGCGGAGTTGGGTTATAATGGTTCTTAAGCCAAGAACAGTATTGCTGGTGTCCATGAAAATGGAAAGCAACTATAAAAATGATTGACATGTTCTATAAAGTAGACTTTCATTGTCAATCATCTAAATACGATTCATTAATCATACTACAAGCATTTGACAGCTGACTGACAGTAACAAATTCTCCCCAGAGAAAGCTGTATAGAAACTTAAGAGCAGCTTATTAATGTTGATACTACTTAAGCTGGATGTTATGCATCGTAGAGGAAGCAGGTAGTTTCTTACTGCCCCCACGTAATTGATTCCAGCAGAGCTTTTATTACCAGAGTGTGCATTACACGGCTTCTGAGGCATTTCCAATCAGGGAGGACTGATTGGTTTTATGAGAATCTTTTTTACAAGAGAAGAAAACAAAAAGAAGATAGAAGATACCTCTGATCTAAATTAAATTATTCAAAGTAGGGTTTTTCTAAAGGATGTGTTTTCTATTTCTTTCAACAATTCCAGAGCCTTAGTATTACCAAGCAGATAATGTCAACCTAGCATCAGTTCCTCTGTGTGACATCACAGTGTGCCTGGGTTCAGGGTCTCACTGGCTCCTGAACCAGCGGTCTTTTGCATCGAGACTCTTGTTTCCAGAGGATTCCAAAAAAAAAAAAAAAAAAAAAGGTGCAAAGTCAAACCTTATTTAAGGCACAAAGTGGAAAGATTAAGGGTTTAATAGTAAAGAATTGTTATGCATAGATCCAGGAATTGTCCTTAAGGAAGACCTCAGTCAACATTAGGTTTTGAATGACAGTAAGTGTTCTGACACACACACAACACACACACACTCTCTACATGCTGTAAAATTTCTAGAATGTTAATTAAATGCCGTAAAGAGGCATTTTTTTCTCCTCCCTTTCCCACCACCCCAATTCTCATTCTGGTTTTTGAGGAACTTCTGATGGGTCATTACTGTAGGTTGGAAGCTGGCATCACACAGACCTGGATTTGAATTCGGGTTTCAAGTTTTGCCCATTTAGTACCTATGGGTGAGTGGGTTATTCATCTCTAAAGTAATGATTATTTATTTGCCCATCCCCAAGACTGTTATAAATTAAATGAGCTCATAGATAGAACAGTGCTTATTGATTAACTTTGCTATTATCCAGGTTAATATTTAGACTGTAACTATTGTTTGTGCTAACATGTGTTTATTTAGAATTAGGTTTTAAATGCATATAACCAGGCCATAATTCAAGAAATTTATAAAACTTGGGCTCAGTAAATTTTGAAGCTGGAGGGAATGGCTGGAGATTATCTAATTCTCTAGTTGTAAGGAAAGATAAATCACAAAAGCAGGTAAATGATACGTCAAACTAAAGGTTTGTTTCTTTAATTTTTTGAAGGATTTGTATCCTTGCATTTTTGACTTTCTCAAAATTGCTGTGTGTTTTTAATGAAGATAGAAAATTAGAATCTTTTGTTTATTCCCATCTTATCATTGCAGTTTAAGAATTCATCATTCCAAACTAATTGATCATCATAATGAATTTAGTTACTCTCATAGTAACTATTTCTTGATATTTTATACCCCAGCAGGATAGAAGAGAGAATACATGTAATTGGAAGAAGCGACTCAGATTCTGTGCAAAACTCATTAACTGTTTCATTCATTTGTTCAGTGAGTCTGAGGTCTGAAAATATCTGAGAGTAGAAACCCAATATATGCATTGGGGCAGTAAGAATTTGAATGAAAAAGGATCGTTCCTAAAGTGTGTCTCATATCTATCTTTAGATTTAGTGACAACTCTGTATCTACAAATATGACCACGTAATAAAAAATTGATCATTCAAAGGTCAAAACCTTATTCATTATAGGTTAAAATGATTATTTTAGAAATCTGAAATAAAAAGTTTTATAGCATCACATGTTTTTCAGGATTACAAATAATTCTCATTGACTTACAGAATTTGTTTTTATACTATTTTTCTTCTTGTGTTTTATGTATAACAGATTTATTAAATTCACCACCCCCTGACCTCCCACAACAAGCAGAGGTGAGAGACAGGATACATCAAATATCTTCCAGTTTATTGTTTTATGAATAGCTGATTCTCATTATACTTAGCTTCTCTCCCTTAGGTACAAAAAATATGGGTCAAGTCCTATTTTCATGGCCTTATTAAATCACAATACAGGTAGCATCTTTAAGTATCCATGGCATTGGTTTAAAGATGTCTTTCACATAAATGCGGATTTTTAAAAAATACTCTTCTTTGTATTTTTCATAATTGTTTTCTTCCAAAATTCAGATTTCTAACCTATTTTTAAACCTATTTAAAACATATTTTAACCTCTTCTGCTTTAAACATTTTGCCTCTTGCCAATTAAAATGCTAGCCTCCTGGCCCTGACTTCCTTTCCCTTGTTCCCAGCAAGCATCTGTTTTTCCACATTCTTGTGTAGTTTAACCCAAAATGCCAATCAGTGATGATTGATCACATTTTCAGACAACAGCCTGGACCCTGATTCTGCATTCCACATACATTTGCCATTTTGATTAATGAATGTAAACCAGGGGTGACAATTCACATTTGCAAATGGATGGAAAGAATTATTAGAAATGCGGTGTGTTGGTATAGCTAAAGCTTCCCTTCATTCTCTTACAATTGCATTGAAAACAAATCCATGTCCCTCAGAGAACCTTATGGTTATCATCAGGGAATATCTGAAATACAGAAATAAAACACATGCTGCCCAGGCCTGTTTTCATTATTTTGATCTCATACAAGATCTTTATATTTCAATACAGCAGTAACACCAAATGATCCTGAAACATATTTTAATTCTACATAAACCTCTATTATACAGAGAGTCTCAAAAGCCAGCTTCTTTCTCTACCAAATAATGAGTATGTAAATATTCTGCTATGAAAGAGTGGCAAGGAGACATTTAAATTTGTTTTCTTAATTCACATGAACAATAAAAATCAAGGATTTTTAAATGTTCATTCAATGAACTATTTCTTTTTTTCCTCTGCCAAGATTTTAAGCACATAGAATTCAAAATAAATAACCTTTTCTAAAGCCAAAGTGCCAATGATACATGATGAATAAACTTGAAATTATCTGGTGAAAGTAGTTTGTATTCTCTGGCTGTGAACATTTTGACCTAATCGGAACTTGCATACCCAGATCCTCACATAAAATATTCCTAAGTGGCTTACATATAAAGTGTAACTCACAGACCATATGTATTGATTCCAAGAGTGATCTCTTGACACATTAATTTTAAAGGATCATAATTATAATGGTCCATTCATTGTATTAAATGAGTATTAAATCTTTACTACTACTTAAAACTGTTTCTAAAGGGTCATAGATCTCATCACCTCACAAAATATATACCTACACCAATAGTTAGCCCCATCTCTGCAAAAGGCAGAAGTTCTATAATATTCAGAAAGTAGAACCTATACGTCTGGAAAAAGTCAATCTGTTTAAAGCACATGAACCAGTACTATCAGAGAAATTTTTACAAAGTTCATCACTATTTGGAAAGTTATAAAAATATTTACCATACCTAGATTAGGTTTCTATCTTAACACAATTACTTGGGAAATACTTGTTTTCATTCTCCTTTGTGGCAGCCAAATTGTCCCTTGAAGGCATCTGGAGTGGACACAGGAAGACTTGGTTAAATTGTTATACATGTGAGAGAACAGCAAAATA
Organism: Mustela nigripes; assembly: GCF_022355385.1. Classification (NCBI taxonomy): domain Eukaryota; kingdom Metazoa; phylum Chordata; class Mammalia; order Carnivora; family Mustelidae; genus Mustela; species Mustela nigripes. The sequence continues at coordinate 77,204,355 of NC_081562.1, forward strand.
AGGTACTGTTGAGTGTTAATCTGAATTTCCAGAAATTACCTTAAAGTTAAAGTCCTTTTCAAAACATGTAGGAGGAAATTAACTTCTGCAGGCAATGAGAATTACTGTTTAGGGAGTTCCTGAGAGCCCCCCTCTCTTGCCATCTTCCTTAATCTTGTCTGGGCTCCATTTGGTAGTCTTTTCATGTTAAATTTATAATAATGGGCATGGAAAATTGAGTTCTGAGTGTTCCCTAGATTAACTTTATTCATGCAAAAATAAGTATTTTATGAGGCAATGTGTTAGGTATTGCAAATAGAAATATCAAAGAACCTGAATTTCTGCTTTCAAAGTATTCTTAATCTAGAGGGGAAATATTCATATCAAGAAAATGAGTTATAATTCAGTTGGTAAGTATATAACAATGGAAATATGCATAAGACAGAGTGCTAAAAAGAGAAAGAAGGATCAAACCTGGTGGGAAGGTGTCATGAAAGACATAATTAAACCCTGAAAGTGCAGTTTCCCTGACATAGAGAGAAGGAATGGGTCTTGGGAGAAGAAGGAATACTGAATTCTGAACAAAGAAAGAATGAAACATTGTGGCATGATAGAGAATGGCAAGTAGCCTTAAGTGCATATGAAACCCCATACGTAAAGCAGAGATGGAGGAAATGACAAGGCATGAAGTAGGTAAGGAGCTTGAGAGTTTAGATATTATTCTAGTGATGCAGAAAGAGATAAATGAGGTATTTCCCTGAAGCAAATGTATATTTAATGAGAAGGAATAATTTTTACAAAATTTTTGGATACCAAGAAAAAGGTAATATAAAACTTATTTTTGATAAAATATTTTGTCAGTTTCATCAGCAAAAAAGTATGCTTGATTTTAAGACATTTCTTGTTGTAGGACAAAACTGCCAAATGAATGCAATTTATCATTAAATTTACCTTCACTGCAGCAGATGCCAAAGAACTAGTTCAGCAATTATGCCTTAATGTCATCCCATTATCATTTATCATTTTTTGTAATTCATCAAGACCTAAAGTGTAAATCCTTGAAGGTAAGCTTGGTCAGCAACCATAGAAATATGGGGTTCATTTTGCTTTCCTTCTTTTTGTTGTAAAAGGGGTCTTGCCTTCTTATATATGGGATGTGACATTTAAGTTAAGTTCATATAACCTTTTAAGTGAGTACATTTTTTTTTTCATTTTGAAGTAGGATAACTACATCATCAATAAGTGGTAGAATAAATTGTAATGGCATGTCAAAAAGTAGGTCATCCTAATGAGTGTGGGTAAAGCTGGTATTTTCCTTCAGGAAATACTGGTTTTGTTTTTTTGCAGAATAGCTGTTCTGTATATTGTGTAGTTAAAATTATTGACTATATTATTTCTTCAGTGCCAAACATTTAAAATAATCAATCTTTTAAAAATTAACTTGACGTGACATCAAGATACAATTTAAATGGAAATATGTAGACACAATATCTATTTGAAAGGAAAACATTTTAAGTGCTGAGCTTTTAACCTTGTTTCTCTGTTGATGAATACTTTCTAGTTGAAAAAGGAAGGGTGGAAAGAAGGAAGGACAGGGAAGGCGGGGAGGAAGGAAGAAGAAAGAGTATCCCAAGTTAGTAAATTGTCTAGATTAGAGAATATAGCAGTCTCCCCTTATATAAGGGGATACATTCCAAGAACCCAGTGGATGCCAGAAGCTGAGGATAGTGCCAAATCCTATATAATCCCTTTTTTTTTTCTTATACATACATGCCTATGATAAAAATTAATTTATAAGTTAGGCACAGTAAGAGATTAATAATAGTACTGCTCATAAAATAGAATAAGTATGACAATATGCCATAAATAAAAGTTATATGAATGTGGTCTCTCTCTCAAAATAGATTATTATACTGCATTCCTCTTGTGATAGTGTAAAATGATAAAATGTCCAGATGATGAGATGGAGTGAGATGAAATAACATAGGAATTTTGACACAGTGTGAGGCCACTGTTGACCTTCTGATATTATGTCAGAAGGAGGATCATCTACTCCTAGATCATGGTTGACAATGGGTCACTGAACCCCTGGAAAATGAAACCGTGGATAAGTGGGTATGACTATACTTTGGAAGCAAATACAATACCATAGACTTTCAGGGGTCTTAGAGGTGTTCCTCTAAACACCACACCAAGTCTCTGTGACACCTGTGTCATCTCTGCCTGTTGGGTCCCTGGACCTCACCAAAGCACCTAGTCAGTGGTGGAGTGCCGTCCTCATAAGGCAGACTTTGTCTTCTTCAGATGGCTTCTTCAGGTTAGGAAATTCTTACTTAGATTATTCTAGATCTGTCTGGCTGTAACCAGGATTCTCTGCCAGAGTTCTGCCTGCATGGGGCCATATAAATATCTGTGGGCAGCCAAAGATGAGTTTCTTTCCTTTTTTACTTGATCACTAGACTGACTGGCAACCCGGGAAACATGGTAGACAAAAAAAGGTCTGAATTCAGCCAGATATGAGCAAAGTCTCTCATTGAATCATTGTAGACCAGAAAAGGGTTGGCTGATAGCACAGTTTAGTAAATTCATAACTAGAGACTAGTTAATGGGTGGCTGATGTCAGTCTGGAGAATTGAAGTTTCCATGGAGCCTGCGTGCTGTATCGCTATGTCTTCTGACTAAGATGCTCAACATTTGAATCTGTGACTGCGCTGAGGACCTTGATCAACGTGGGATTAAACTGACTTTAGAGGCAGCTCTGAGAGGGAGAGTGGTGAGAGGTATAAGTGCTTCATGACACTTACACCAGAGAACTGCATGGCTCAGGTTCTTATTTTATTTAGGTTTGATAAAAGGTCCATATTTCAGATAAACTCTTTCTAATCACTTTACACAAATAAACATTCTCTCCTATCATAAGTATCCTCCTCCTTTATTTTCTCCATAATACTTATCATCACTGGGAATGTTACATATTTACATTTACTGGAAAGTTCTCTCCACTAGACTGTAAGTCCCAACCTTCTTTTTTTTTTTTTTTAAGTTTAAATTGCCAAAAATTCCAACCTTCTGCACTTTACCATTAAGTGGTTGAATGGCCAAGTCATTGACATGAGCTTTGCAGTAGATTGAACAATAAACTTAGAAAAAGCAAGTTTGTGGAGTGACATGGTGGGGAGGCAGGAGATAGATCCCCTCTGAGACCCATCCTTACCCACTACAGCTAGTTCTATGCTAGGTGGTTGGTGTTACTTCATTTATCACCTTTAAAATTTTATGAGAGTGTGCATTAGACATTTTAAAATAAGAGAATCTGAGGTATTATTCTATTATATATAAGGCCGTAGATATGTAATAAGTGAAGGAAATAGGACTCAAACGCAGATATGGCTGGCCACAAGACCGGAGGAGAGCTTTTTAATATCTGACTATGAGGGTCACAGTGAATGTGTAAAGGGGTTTCTTGAAAGAAAGGAAATGGAGCACAGTTGAGCCTAAGAAAATCATTCAGGGAAAGGATGAGTCTTCATATGAAGAATGAAGTGGGGCACCTGGGTGGCTCAATGGGTTAAAGCCTCTGCCTTCAGCTCAGGTCATGATCCCAGGATCCTGGGATCAAGCCCCACATCAGGCTCTCTGCTCAGCAGGGAGCCTGCCTCCCCTTCTCTCTCTCTGCCTGCCTCTCTGCCTACTTGTGATCTCTGTCTGTCAAATCACCTCTGAAGGTGATTCAGAGGGATGGGAGAATAATGAAGATACGAGAATGCTTGTGAGTTTCAGAATTGGGTAAAGATCACAGGCACAGAGGAGACTCCAGATTTATGTATTTCTGTCTTAGTAGATGTGGTTAACTAGCAACAATTTTATGTTATTAAGAGGAAGGGTGAATGATTTGATAAGCCTAGAATATTCTCAGTGGGGATGATGATCAGCCCCAAAGGGGCAAAATTGGTTCTTGTAAGGCAGTTCCCCTCCCACCCAGATATTACAATAGTTCATGGCCCTCCAAAGGACCACGGTGTTTAAACAGATATGCAGTGTATCTGTGGTGCTAAAATTTCATGGGCAAGTGCAAAAGGGGGATTTTAATGGGGGAAAAAAAAAAAAAGAAAGAAACACAGGCAATTCCAGAGAGTAAGAGAGTAGAAACCATAAGAGAAGATAATTTCTACAAAGGAAAAGCCAACTGGCTGTTTTACATGGTTTACGAACTCCCCTGAGTATATTATAGTGGCTTAAGGAGTAGACTCTGTCCTTAGGTATATCTGGAGATTATTTTGGGCTTACCATGTGTCCTAGGAAACTTCTAAATGCTTCCTGTGTATTCATCGATTAAAGCCTTACAATGAATTTATGAGAGATTCTTTGAATAAAATTTGCCCAAGGTCAAATGCTACAGTGTTAGGGTCAGCATCGCTATGAGCTCTGTTCTCCTAATTGGGATAATGGGGATTATATATTAATGACTATTTAGTAGGCTGATGTGAGAAGTACATGGGATCATGTATGTAAAGCAGTGAGCACAGTGTCAGGCAGGAATGTTAGCTATTCAGGATGACTCACTTGTGGTCCGTGACCTACGTTTGCTTGGATGACCAGAGGCAGCTGGATTTGTCATTTTCAAGGATCCAGGTCTACTTTAGTTAATGACAATGCCTCCATATTGTTAGTGTGACAGAGGTACCACACTAACGTAAGATGCTAACGATGGGGAAAACCGGATGTGGGTATATGGGAACTCTTTGTCTTATGTTCACGATTTGTTTCTAAATCTATTCAAAACAAAACTTATTTTCAAAAAGATTCATTTCTAGCAATGAATCGAGTATGTTCTTTTAACTTGCAATTAAAAAAAAAAATCTCCTAAATCGTGCTGAACTATGAAAATGTCCCAAAACCCCGCAAAACGCAGTAACAAGAATGCACAGGAATTTTAAACATTCCATGCATAAGCCAGCAGATGGCAGAGTACCCAAGCATCTGAATTTTGGCCTAAAACCCTGCTTTCCATCAAAGGAAGCTTTTTCGTTTTTCATGGAGTTTAAACTAATTTATAATGCTAAAAATATAAAATCCTGTCGCCTCTAAATACAGGGCTAGTGCTGCAAATAGAATGGGCGTGAGTGTGGGGCGGGTACTTCAGCTTGGAGACACCGTGGTGAGTTCCTGTTGAGGGAAGAGGTGGCTCGGATTCTGAGAGCTGTGAATTCAAGAGCTTGTTCGCAGTCCAGAGATGATGTCCCCAAACAGATGGCGAGCCTTCTTGTCCCAGGCTCTTCCTCCCCTCACGCTCACTATGCCGATTTCTCACCTGCTGCAGGTGGGTGTGTAATCAACACCATAGACTAGGATGGCGGGACTCATCAGTGATCTCCTCTGTGCCAAAGCTAAAGGAGAGTTACTGCTGAAACAATGGTATAACCTCTAACTGAAATGAGGTTGGGGAAAGGCCCTGGGTGCCACGACCGAGGAGACTGTGCTCTGTGTGGAGGAAGAGCAGTGTTTGTGAGAGGAAATCCATTTCTCCTTGGTAGATTAGCAGCCAAGGATAGAATTCACACAGAGGTTTCGTATGGAGAAAGATGATTTTTTTTCCCCCTTATGTCTGGGAGAAAGGATAATTTATGTGAGCAAACGAAAGGTAATGTAGAATAAAAGGGATAGTTAGACATTTTAGTCTTCAGCAAAGAATTTAAGGCTAATGGCCTCCATCTGATCCAAAAGCCAATTATGCTAATGGCTCTCTTAGAGGTAAAATCTGTGGCCATAAGTCAGCCCAGACCTTTGGCACTCAATATGTTTGCACGGACACTTGGGTGATTCTTTCCCTCCCATTTCCTGGCTGTACTCAAAGTTAAAATCATTTTTACCCCTTGATATATGCATGACCCGGAAGGTAACAGGACTGAATGTAGTGGAGACTGTTCATAAGGCTATGACTGGATACGTTCCCCAAGCCGAGTCTTATGGTACATTCACAAGCCAAAGAAGGAAAACACAGACACAAGATGCAGTGAGAAGAAAAGTTATTATCCAGGATGATGTTTTTTTCACCAAAGGAAGAGGACTTTTTAATTTTCTTTTGTGCAGAAGGTTAATCGTTGAGATGGGTTAATGTACAGGCATTAGTTAATCTTAGCAGTCTGTTAAGAGAACAGGTTTATTGACTTTACAAAAGGTTACTTTGTGTAACGATTACATTGGAAGAGCAGAACTCAATAGAGGGCAGAATAAAGCAGTGTTTTTCTTCTGCTGCCCCTCAAACCTTGTGGTGGGCCGCTGACATCCATGCCTCTGACGAAATGTCAAAGCAACACCATAGCTTCAGTCACTTCTGATGACAAAACAGCTCTGAATAGTCAAAACTCCCCCTTCACTCCGCGCTAACCCTTCTCCGTTGTTCCCTTCCTGCTGCTCTTCTTCAGTGGGAGGCGAGGGGATGGTGGGGGGACCGGAGCGTGCAACAGCTCACACCAAAGAGATCCCAAACTGTCCTAGACCCTCATTCCTCTGATTTCTGAAAATCCTCAAAGTATGGATTGAATTGAGGGTCTCAGTATTTGGGGTGCCTGGGCAGCTCAGTTGGTTAAGCATCTGCCTTTGGCGGAAGTTCATGATCCCAGGGTCCTCTAATGGAGTCCAGCATTGCGCTCCCTGTTCTGAGGGGAGTCTGCTTCTCCCTCTGCCTGCTACTTCCCCTGCTTGTGCTCTCTCATTCTCTCTCAAATAAATAAAATTTTATTAAAAAGTGGGGGGCTCAGTGTTTTTGACATCATCTCTGCAGGTCCTACCTGGTGATCTAGAGATCACTTAGGTTGTGAGGGTAATGATGCTTATATTAGCCTTTGCGCTTTCAGCCAGAGATGGAGGAAAAGAAAACAAGTCCTATTTCAATATCCTGTCATATTAGTAACTCTGGAGGATTTCTAAGACATCAAAAATAAGGCCATGCAAAGGGAAAATAGCAACATTCTAACCTTCTTGTTTAGTGAACCTTGAAGACCAGTGGGAAGTCAGAGTCTTAGGCAGAGCTTGGGTAGACACTGTTTCTCAAGTGTTTGGGCTAATTAAGTTTGAGAACCACTTCTCATGTCACTCTTTAACCAAGTCAAACATTTTGACATATGTTATTTATAAAAAGAGATGGATGAGCTAGGGGAGACTCTTAGGGTTCCCCGCAGCTCCAAATTGTTTATGAATGACAAATCAGGGGTGCCTGGGTGGCTCAGTTGGTTAAGCAGCTATACTCGGCTCAGGTCATGATTCTAGGGTCCTGGGATTGAGCCCCACATTGGGCTCTCTGCTCAGTGGTGAGCCTGTTTCTTCCTCCCCCTCTGCCTGCCTCTCTGCCTACTTGTGATCTCTGTCTGTCAAATAAATAAATAAAATCTTTTTTTTTTAAATTTTTATTTATTTATTTGACACAGAGAGAGAGAGATCACAAGTAGGCAGAGAGGCAGGCAGAGAGAGAGGAGGAAGCAGGCTCCCTGCTCAGCAGAGAGCCTGATGGGGGCTTGATCCCAGGACCCTGGGATCATGATCTGAGCTGAAGGCAGAGGCTTTTAACCTACTGAGCCACCCAGGCACCCAATAAATAAAATCTTTAAAAAAAAAAAAAAAAGAATGACAAATCAAACAATAAAAAAAAAAACTTGGCAAAATATTATGTCTAGTTATCTTATCTTTGATTGTATTCATATGAAACAGGCAGTTATTAAAACCTAAAAAGCTAAAACACCTTCACACAATTTATAAACCTAAATGAGAAACAGCTAATCTTCATTGTATAAAAAATGATGGCTATGGTGGTTAAAGATTAGAGCTAATTCCCAGTAATAGGTAGGAGCAAGTATTCTTGAGTTCATTAATTTCTATTTGGGTTTCTCTAGAGAAAACTGATATATTTTTTTTTGCTTAAGTCTCTATGTCCTTAGGTGAGAATATTAACTGAACCTGGGTCCAAATGATGTGAAGTGTGAATTTTTAAAAACTGAAAATGTGAAAATCAAACACATTACCATTAGTGTGAGCACTAATGCTTTTAATGGAGGAAAATGAGATTTGTTGAGACAAAGAAATAGAGTTGGAGATGATTATAATAGTATTCAAGATAGAGTATAAAGAAACTATAGTGATTCATACTATAATGGCTAATAGAAGGGCACCTGCAAGGCACATACGAAGTTTTTTGTTTCTTTTTCTTTAAAGGTTTCCTGTGCTACTCTGCAGAGCTATCCTATTTGGTAGAAAACAGCAGCATAAAATCTGACTTGGGTTCTAAGGTAGAAACAAAATGAGGATGTTGAGATCCAGAAGGTTCTCTTTCTCCTTTGTAGGTAGTTTTCATTTTGGTGGGAGCTCACTGCAAACCTCAGCAGCTGAGAGCCTTGCCCCTCCCCACCCAGCTTCTTCAGAAATACTCCCCTTCTCCTCCCCGCACCCCCCCAAGGTTCCCCAGCTTATCCCTGCCCCGGTCTGCATGATAACTGGGGCGCAAATCAAAGGTCTGTGAAACAGTGAATGCACAATGGCTGCTCGAGAATCCCCCTTCATTAAATGAAAGCGGGTTCTGTTTAAATGAAGTTTCTCGTTCTTTCACTGGCCCCGGGGAAGCACATGTGGCTGGATGCAGATGTGGGTGTGTCAGCACCAGGAAGAATAAATACTCAGGTGCTCACTGCAAGTCTTTGTTTCGGGGGACGCTGTTACTAGAAGACCCACAAGGCCAGGAGGGAGCACTGTGGGGGGCAGGGAGGATCACTAGTGGATGAGCTGGAGGATGTGTGAGGAGACACCCCATACACACAAAATGATATCCATTTACATTTTTAAACATACAGCATGTTGTTCCATAGTAATCGCTTAATATCTTACTCTTAATGTTATTTTTGTTGTTTTTATGTTATCTGGGTATGGAAGTGTTGTGTTTTTTTCTGATGAGTCAATTTTCCTTATTTAGACATAAAAACACACCCCAGGTAGATGATGTAGCCGTCCCATGCTAGCTAGCCTCTGCAGCATCTTCCAATGCTGTGATAGGCAGAAGTAGAGCATTCTATTCAAACATTATTTAAATCATTTTTTATGTATAAAATAGTATTTTAAGCCCCAGAAGGGCCACTTGGAACAATAGACTAAATGAGACAAACCTGCATTCTAACCATGGCCCTGCTAGAGGCATGACCTAGAGCAGTCACTTGACTTACAGGCTCAGATTTCCAATTTGTAAAAAGAAGTAGTTGAACTGATGAGCGCCAAGATAATTTTCAGCTCAAAATCCTGTCAGTTGAATTCTTGATGTCTGAAAGAAAATTGCCCTTATTAAAAGTATTAATTATTCCAAATTAGCTTTTATTTATGACATTTAAACTAGTCCTTCATACATGGAATAAAAAGGGAAATCACTAAATTTACTCTGCAGAGATCCAAACACCAGTTGGCTGTTATGCAGTCTGACTAATGTGAAAATAACTTGAAAACCTGAAAACCACCAAGGAAGTCTGAGTTAATGGAAAATTTCTAGTCTTCTTCGAGGAACTACTTCTCAGATTGTTTTAGAATTAGGTACCTCAGCACCTAAAGCAAGAAAAGAAAGAGAAAGAAACCAAATAAAGTGATAGCAAACTCTAACAGGAACTCTCTTTCATAAACTAGACTTCCTGCTGCCATTTCTTCCAGAAGGCTTACTATTTAGCATAGAGAGCACTGCCTCCTCCCCGCCCCCGCTCAGCGAACCTGGGTAGAAAATTACCAGTATCACTTGAGGTTTTCCGCAAAGTTTCTCCCTTATGTAGTACTGCCATTGCTGCAAAGCCTTTCTAAATAGGAGAGAGAAAGAAGTGGCTTTTTATTTGGAATGCTAGTTGTGACTTGGGATTATTGGTGAAGCCCCTTTGTTTGGGTTTTATTGAAGCATGTCAACAGCTGTCAGCAGTAATACTCGCCCCGCCTGCCGCCATGTGATCTATTGATATGTATACAACAATATGTTATAAATTGAAATAAAATATGCATTTTTTCATAATTTATCAGCATTATGATGGCACCAAAAAGGCAGTCTTATGAATAATACAGAGCTCTTCAACGGGCATTATGTACTGTAGGTAATAAACGAAGCTTCTCTCCTGGACTGCCAGGAGAGTTGTAAAGCAGAATGCATTAGTTCAGCCCTGTGATAATAAATCATTTTAGTATGTCAGGAGGCTCGGGCTAACTTTTACTCCTGAGGTCTGAAAGAATAGTGTGCCATACGGCTCTGGATGGTTTCTGAAGTGTTTAGACTGGCTCTGATTCTCCTGGGTCATGTTTTGAGTGAGCGATATGGGTAGATAACAAGTGGCAGTATTTCTCAGGTATCGATATTGTGATGCCTCCTGTTGTTTTATTGCCTAGAGTGGCTGATTCTGTCCTAATTGGAACTGTAGTTCTTCTTTGTGTCTCTATTTGCAATATGGTGCTGTGTTTCTTTAAAAAATACACAAGTTGTTCTGTAGTACTACGCAACTGCTCTAAGTGATACCACCCTGCCTCTCTGTTATCTTTCCATGGATAAGAAATCAATAAGTTCTTTCTGTTCTTATTTATCCTCTTAAGAACTATAGCCGTCCTTATGGGAACTGTTTTTCTTAGAGCCACGATGACCATTTGTTCATCATTACTTCGTGTGTTTGGAAAGGTAACAACACAGCCTAGTTGGTAGCAGACCTCAGTTGATTGTAGGATTGAAGGAATTATCTTTATATAAACTTTGTTAACATCTCAAGCTCTCTGTGTGTACTAATTTTTTCTAGAGTTGCAGTTGGAGTAATGGTTGTTGTATATGTAGAAAAAGATATGATTTAAAACCACTCTTTTGGCTTAGAACGCATGACTTTTTTAAAGCATGTCACAGTTTTCTCATATGGTAACAAAGGTCTGAAAAAATTCATAAGGAACACTGGATGGAAATCAACAGCTCTTCTGAAGGAGAGGAAACATACATGCATTTTGTCATTATTTTCTGATGTTCTGTGTAAACTAGTTCTGAAAAGTACATTAGCCCTTTTTGATGTGTAAAATTGTTTACCACACCTCTGCCATCTTGATGTAAGCATCCATACGTTAAGTTCATGATGATCCATGAACATTTAAGAGAACAGTGATCTGAAGTATCCACCCAGTACCTACCATTCACCATGCAGGGTAAGAGCATGGTTTATAACTTATGTTCATTTGAACATGAGCTCTTTTTGAACTTAAGCTCTTTTGAACATTTAAACTAATTCGAATCATGAAACTCTAATAGTAGTGTGTTTTAATTCACTGGTATATTACCTATTGTGTGAGTGGGGATACTTTTCATACAAAAGATCCTGAATGAATTCTGAAAATATTTGGGTTGAAACAGGTGAGAAATAACGGTTTGGGCCCACTGCTCCTTCAGGTCCCTGAAAAATAAATGCGGAATTTTAGCAACTGCACACCAACTGAGCTGCATAAAGATGGCCAATTTCTAAGAAAACCAGAATTTATGTAATACAGGGCCTTTTAGAACGCATCAACTCAACTTCATTTGGAAGCAAATATGTAACTGGTATAGCTCAGAAAGCACGGCATGGCTCTTTCGCATTTCAAATGGCTTGTGTGGCCTCTGTTCTGCACCAGCAGGTCCCCAAAGCTGCTCCCACAGAAGATTGCTGCAGTCCAATATAGGGATTAGGAAAGCATGGAACACTGTGGTGACAGCAATTTTGAAGACAGATGTCTTCTATCTATAACCAGATTGGAGATAGTGAAGAAAATAGCTGTGCAAGTTGTTTCCATCAACTTACCCTTTCCCTTTGCTTTGTGAGTGTACCAGAAGAGGAATTCTGACTGCATTACGGAAGCTGGGTTTCCAGTGATTGTTATAAAATAGTTGGAAGTTTTGATACCAAAGAGGGCATGCCTAAATAGTAAGCCTAAGAGTATCTACCTAGTCATGAAAAACTACTGTGATGCATAGAAAATGCTGATGATGTGCCTTTCCTTTGGATTCATATGTAGCTGGAGATTTATTTGATGTCTGAGACCCATTGTCCTTTGGAATAGAATCCTCTTAGCATTCCTACTGTAAGTGTGGACAAAAGATGATTTCCGTGCTATGGTTGACTAGCATGCATTGCTTCTACTTATGAGACTTTTTTTTAATAAAAAAATTTTCAAAGAAATAAAAGCTACTTTGGAAACAAGCATAATACACCTCGTTTTCCTAAATAAGATGGCAAAAAAGGAATTTCATAGAAAATGTGATAAATCAATGACCTTTTTAAAGTATCATGAAATAGAGCAACCAGCTTCAGAATTTCTATTTTCCAAACAAAAGATGTCTTTGAATAAAAGCATTTTAAGAAAAGCCTCCATCCAATGATGTATCAAATTCCCTATTAAGGTATGTTTATTTCTTTAACATTGAGTTAAATTCTGAGGTAGAATACATAATATATATATATATTTTATAATACATATTTTCTATATATATTATATTTTATTATATATATTTATATAATATATTAAATATATTTTATATTTTATATATATTTTATAATATATAAAATACTTCTAAGATATCCAAGGAGACTTAAAATGGTAGAGTAAGAGGAGGACCTTGGCTTGCTTCATCCCTTGGACACGGCTAGATAAATATCAAATCATTCTAAACACTCAAGAAATCAATCTGAGGATGGAGAGAACAAACTGCATAACTAGAGGGAGAGAAGAGGCCATATCATAGAGGGTTGGAGGTATGGAGACATGATTTAGGGGAGAAAAGAATCATGGGTACAGCTGAGGGAAAGAAGCCCTGATCATAGAGGAGAAAGAGAGAGAAAGAGACAAATAGGGAGGGAAAAAGGAAGGGGAGAGAGAGAGAACAGTGCACGAGAGATCACACAAGGAAAACACTTCCCCCAAACCACTGACTGGGAATATGACAGGGGCTGATTATCATGACTTTTTACAACAGAGCTGAAAGACTGAAGTTTTAGAAGTCTGTGTCATGGCTGGTGTTGAACCCAGTAAGCACAGTAGTGCTGTGTATAAGGAGGGCAGGGGCCTAGGAACAGACAGGATCCCTTTGGATGCACTGGGAAAAACGTATCCCCCTTCTTGGAGTACATCCAGGAGTAGGGGTCTTGTCTCTTAAGGGTCAAAAGAGCCAGCGGGTGCTATTGCTCTGCCCCATTCCATAGCATAGGGGCAGAGATACCTGATAAAGGTGGCAGACCTGGACACAGCTTTTTGTTGTGTTTTACTCTGAACTCCAAGATCCTGTGCATTGGTGTGACTACTCTTCTGGGCCAAATGGACAACAACCCCAGTATGGTGAAACCCTCCCCCAGAGGACCAGCAGGGGTCCATGCAGGTCCAGGTACTTAAATTTTCGAGTTTTGAAACTCATTTGGTGTGCTGAGACACAACACAGGTGCACTGTACTGCTGGGTGGGCAGACGGCCCAGACACAGTGTGAAGTCAGGAATCTGAGGGACACCTGGGACACATGAGGGGAGATTGTTTGCTCTCCTGTGATGTCTTCCTGGACAGCAATTGGCACAAACCCCTCTCCAGGGATGAGAAAGAGGGCTGGCACCATTTTTCTGCCCTATCCATCAGTGCAGACGGACTTCAGTGAGCAGCACAACACCCACAGTGGAGGCCTGAGTCACTTACACTAAGCCCCACACCCCTGTGCTCTGTAAGTGCTTCTCTACTAAGGCAGGTGTACCTGAGAGTCAGAGCAGCAGTGGGCCCTTCCTCCAGGAGACCAGCACAAACTCCCCCCACATACCAACTCTACTGGTCATAGAGTACTGCAAATCTTCAGCTCTAGTGCAAATAGCATCAGGTCTCTTTTAACAAGCAGACCAGAACACACCTAGTTAAAATGCCACAATTTGGACAAGGTCCAGACACTCCCCACTGTAGCAAGGAGAAACTCTGCAGAGGCCTGACCTAAAGGAAATAGCAGCCAACACACAGAAGCAGAGTACACACAACATACACCAGAAACACTTCCTGTAGTGTCAGGCACTGGATAGTATAAAAACCTCTACTTAATAAAGTCATTACTCTCAGGAGCAGGAAATATAACAGGCTTTCCTAATACCCAGAAGAAGACAGAGACCTAGACAGAATGCCAATACAGAAGAATTCATCCTAAAAGAACAAGATGAGCATTTTAATTATATCTAATTAAAACAGATATAATTAATATGCCTGACCCAGAATTTAAACAACAATCTTAAGAATACTAGCTTGGCTTGAGAAAACAGAAGACACCAGGGAGTCTCTTACTACAGACATAAAAGACCTAAAAATAGGCCAAAATAAAAAAATGCTAGAACTGAGACACAAAACCGACTGGATGTGATGAAGACAAGGTTGGATGAAGCAAAGGAACAAATAATTGATACAGAAGATAAAATTATGGAAAATAATGAAGCTGGAAATGAGAGGGAAGGAAAAATATTGGATCATAAAGGTAGACTCAGGGAACTCAGCTACTCCATAAAGCACAGGAACATTCATATTATAGGAGTTCCAGAAGAAAAAGAGGGATAAAGGGAAGTGAAGGTTTATTTGAGCAAATTATAGGTGAAAACTTCCCTATCTGGGGAAGGAAACAGACAGCTAAACCCAGGAAGCAGAGAGAACTCCTATCAAAATCAACAGAGCCAGGTGAATACCAAGATACATAGTAAAATTTGCAAAATACAGAGAAAAGGAAAAAATCCTAAATGCAGCAACAGAAAAGAAATCCCTAACTTACAAGGGAAGACAAATAAGGTTAGCAGCAAATCTACCCACAGAAATTTGACAGGCCAGAGAAAAGTGGCATGATATATTCAACAAGCTGAATGGGAAAAATGTCCAGCCAAGGATGCTTTATCCAATAGGGCTGTCATTCTGAATAGAAGGAGAGATAGAGTTTCCGAGACAAACATAACTAAAGGAGTTCATGACCACTAAACCAGTCTTGCAAGAAATATTAAAGGGGACTCTTTGAGTGGGAAAGAAAGACCAGAAGTGACAAACACTAGAAAGGAACAGAGGAAATCTCCAGAAACAATGACTTTACAGGTAATACTGTGACACTAAATTCATATCTATCAATAATCACTAAATGTAAATGGAAGAAATGCTCCAATCAAAAGACATAGGCTATCAGGATGGATTAAAAAAAATAAGACCCATCTATATGCTGCCTAGAAGAGTCTCATTTTAGACCTATTCAAAGTGAGGGGACAGAACTACTTATCATGCAATGGACAGGAGAAGAAAGCTGGAATAGCCCATACTTATATCATATAAACTAGATTTTTTTAAAAAAGATTTTATTTATTCATTTGACAGAGGGGGAGAGGCAGAGAGAGAGGGAGAGGTAGGCTCCCCACTGTGCAGTGAGCCTGATGTGGGATTCAATCCCAGGACTCCACGATCATGACCTGAGCCAAAGGCAGTCGCCCAACCAACTGAGCCACCCAGGCACCCCAAACTAGATTTTAAACCAAAGACTAATGAGATGAAGAAGGCCACCACATCATCATAAAGTGGTCTATCCAACAAGAAGATCTAACAATTGTAAATATTTATGCCCCAAACTTGGGAGCACCCAAATATATAAAACAATTAGTAACAAACATTAAATCATTGATAACAGTACAATATTAGTAGAGAATTTTAACACTCCACTCACAACAGTAAACTGATCATCTAAGCAGAAAATCAACAAGGAAATAGTGGCTTTGAATGGCACACTGGACCAGATGGACTTAACAGATAAACTCAGTAAATTTCACCCTAAGACAGCAGAATATACATTCTTTTCAAGTGCACATGTAACATTCTCCAGAGTAGATCACATGTTGGGTCACGAAACAGGTCTCAACAAATACAAAAAAGGTTCAGATCATACCAGTGCTTATTTTCTGATCACAGTGCTATGAAACTTGAAGTCAACCACAAGAAAAAATTTGAAAAGACCACAAATACATGAAGGTTAAAGAACATCCTACTGAAGAATGAATGGGTTAGCCAAGAAATTAAAGAAAAAAATTTTTAAAAATAGATGGAGAAAAATGAAAATGAAAACATTGTTGTCCAAAACCTTTGGGATGCAGCAAAAGCAGTCCTAAGAGGGAAGTTTATAGCAAAACAGACCTACCTCAAGAAGCAAGAAAAATCTCAAATATGTAACCTAACCTTACACCTAAAGGAGCCAAAAACAACAACAACAAACAGTAAATGAGGCCTGCAGCAGCAGAAGAAAGGAAATAATAAAGATCAGAGCAGAAACAATAACAGATCAAGGAAACTAGGAGCTGATTCTTTGAAGGAATTAATAAACTAGATAAAACCCTTAACAGATTCACCAAAAAGAAAAGAGAAAGGACATAAATAAATAAAATCACAAATGAGAGAGCCACAGACAACACCACAGAAATAAAATTTAAGAGAATACTGTAAAACATTAGATGCCAACAAATTGGAAATCTGGAAGAAACAAATAAATTCCTAGAAACATATATACCACCAAAACTGAAACAGGAAGAAATAGAAAATTTTAACCTACAACCTACAACCAGCAAAGAAATCAAATCAGTAATCAGAAATCTCCCAACAAACAGAAGTCCAAGACCAGATGGCTTCCCAGGGGATTTCTACCAAACATTTAAAGAAGACCTAATATCTGTTCTTCTCAAACTGTTCCAAAAAGTAAAATGGAAGGAAAACTTCCAATCCCATCCTATGAAGTTAGAATCACCTCGATTCCAAAACCAGACAAAGACCCCATGCAAAAGGAGAATTATAGGCCAATACTGATGAACATGGATGCAAAGATTCTCAACAAAACACTCTCAAATCTAATCCAACAATACATTAAAAGAATCATTCACCATAATCAAGTGGGATTTATTCCTGGGCCTCAAGGGTGATTCAGTATTTGCAAATCAATCAACATGACACACCACATTAGTAAAAGAAAGGATAAGAGGAGCACCTGGGTGGCTCAGTGGGTTAAAGCGTCTGTCTTCAGCTCAGGTCATGATCTCAGGGTCCTGGGATGGAGCCCCGCATTGGGCTCTCTGCTCAACGGGGAGCCTGCCCCTTCCTCTCTCCCTGCCTGCATCTCTGCCTATTTGTAATCTCTGTCTATCAAATAAATAAATAAAATCTTAAAAAAAAAAAAAAGAAAGGATAAGAACCATGTGATCCTCTGAACAGATGCATAAAAAGCATTTGACAAAGTACAGCATCTATTCTTGAAAAAAACCCTCAACAAACTAGGGATAAAAGGAACAGACCTCAACATCATAAAGGCCATACATGGAAAGACCCATGGCTAGTATCATCCTCTTATGGAGAAAAACTGGGAGCTTTTCCTCTCTGGTCAGGAACAAGACAGGGTTGCCCACTCTCACCATTGTTATTCAACATAATACTGGAAGTCCTAGCTTCAACAATCAAACAATAGAAAGAAATAAAAGGCATCCAAATTGGCAAGAAAGAAGTCAAACTTTCACTATTCACAGATAACATGATACCCTATCTATAAAACCTGAAAGACTCCACCAAAAAATTGCTAGAAGTGATACATGAGCTCAGTAACATCACAGGATACAAAATCAACATACAGAAATCTGTTGCATTTCTATACAACAATAATGAAGCAGCAGAAAGAGAAATCAAGGAATCAATCCCATTTATAATTGTACCAAAACCTATAAGGTACCTAGGAATAAACCTAACCAAAGAGTTAAAAGATCTGTACTCTGAAAACTATAGAACACTAATAAAAATGAATAAATAAATAAATAAATAAAAGTAACACAAAAAAATGGAAAAACATTCCATGCTCATGCATCAGAAGAACAATATTATTAAAATGTTCATACTACCCAAAGCAATTTACACATAGAATGCAATCCCTACCATCAACATTTTTCACAGAGCTAGAACAATCCTAAAATTCATGGAACCACAAAAGACCCTAAATAGACAAAGCAATCTTGAAAAAGAAAAGCAAAGCTGGAGGTATCACAATTCTGGACTTCAAGCTCTATTACGAAGCTATAATCATCAATACAGTATGGTACAGGCACAAAAACAGAACAGACATCAATGGAACAGAATAGAGAGCTCGGAAAAAGACCCACAACTCTATGGTCAACTAATCTTCAGCAAATCAGGAGACAATGTCCAATGGAAAAAAGACAGTCTCTTCAATAAAAGTGTTGGGAAAACTAGACAGCAACAAGCAGAAGAATTAAACTGGACGACTTCACACCATACACAAAAACAAATTCAAAATGGATGAAAGACCTAAATGTGATCCATCAAAATCCTAAAGGAGAACACAAGCATTCACTTCTTTGACCTTGACTGTGGCGACTTCTTACTAGACATGTCTCCTGAGGCAAGCGAAAGTGCTTTGGAGAAGATTGTGGCACATTAAGTGTGCATTTTAGTAGGGTTCAGCAATCTTGGAAAATACACCCCAGAAAGTTGTATATTAGGCCAACATGAGAAATGTTTTAGACTCTGCATTTGACAAGATCGGCTAAGGGTTGAAATAAATAACCTCCATTTCTCTGAAATTTACACCAGTAACTGTATATTTCTTATCCATGAAAAGTCCTCTTGGAATGATCCTGATCAGTCAGCAGCCTGCTCTTCTCTTTTCTGAGATATGGATCAGAACTCTGAGGTCCTTGCATTTTGGGGCTCCACTGCCATCTTGGAGTCCCTTGCTTCTTCCAGCTGCTCAGTTGGTGTGGAGTGGAGGTGAGTGGAAGATGGGAGAGGCAGCAAAGTATGGACATTTCCTCCATTTTATGGCCAGGTCTGAAGAAAGCGTTCATGACCTTCATCCACTTCTATCAGACAGAAGTTAGTTATGAGATCCCACCTGGATGCAAACTATTCTGGGAAATGTATTCTTCTTGGCTCTGTCAAAGAAAAATTTGGTTGGGGCACTTGTGTTGCTGTATCTGCCACAGTCTCTGTTATGGTTTAACCAGCTGCACTCAAGTGACGGAGTTGTTGTTCCCCCATTCCCACCTACAATTTCTCCCCTTCCATCTGTGCTTCTGCTTTAAGGAAGTCAGGAGCTGTCACTCTACACGTCTATAAAGCAGGGGGCTGCTCCCCTCTCTCTCAGCTATTTAGAATAAACATCATGTCAAGGTGCCATCATTTTAGGGGATTTCCTTAGACTCTTAACTGTTCCCCTCCTGTTTGAAAAAGTAAACTCACCATTAATGCATATCCCTTGTATGCTGTACTCCAACGAGTGGCAGAAATAACTCATTCTGGCAAAAGGAAATCACCCTGGAAATTACCAGAGGATGTGACATGGGTTATTTAGTGTAATGGCTGAAGGTGTTTTCAGTAAAATGCAGTGTATGCTGTGTTCCCTGATCCCATTTGTCCTCTTAAAATTAATTTCTGTAGTGTTTCACAGTTACCTGTTTAATTATTCATTCTGGATGTCAGGGAGAATGATACAGTACTGCAAAATAAAGCCAATAAAACAAGTTTCTAATGCTAAATATCGAAGCCGGAAAATATGACCATTACAAATAAGCAAGGATCTGTCTTCCTTTTTCATAAGTATTCTACAAAGACGTGCCATGCAATAAACAATGGTGTTGCTTGGATTAATTTGAAGATGTTTGCATAAATATGCTGAGTTTTATAGTTCTCTTTCCCACTACAGTTTGTTTGTATTACAAGAATGTGTGTTTCCCAGGCAAAATATTCACCTTAATCTTTCATGCCATTGAAACTTCTAAATTCTCTTTGCAGTGTAGTGCTAGGAGAGAGGCATGAACTTCTGGAATGAGACAAACCTGAGTGTGAGTCCTGGCTTAATCACATCTGATGCACGCACAGACTACTTGCTCAGACTGCTTCTCATTTGTAAAAATATACCTCTCAAAGTTGTTGTGTATGTTAAACTGAACGACACCACACAAAACCTTAATTTAGCATGCTGACTTGCCTCTCTCTTAAAAAATAATTAGTTTCTACTAATAATTCTACTTGAATTATGAGTAACAAGATTGATTCCAAAGGATAAAAATATAAATAAGAACAGCATAAGAATTGTTATTACTTTATGAAGACTACTAAAGGACATGAAGGAATTAATCCATGGTAAATATTTAACATTTAAAGTTATTTTATTTAGGGGTGTCTAGGTGGCTCAGTTGGTTAAGTGTCTGACTTGATTTCAGCTCATGTCATGATCTCAGGGTCATGAAATCGGGCCCCGCCTCAAGCTCCTCACTCAGAGAGTAGTCTGCTCATCCTTCTCCCTCTGCTCTTTCCCCCACTTGCTCTCAATCTCTAAAATAACAAATAAAATATTTTAAAAAATTATTTAAAAGACTATGATATGAAATAGGGTGATTTTGCACTCAGTTTCTTTATTAAAATAGAGATATCCCAAATTTGATTGACTGAAATATTATCTCCTTTTAAAGCTAAACTCAAGAAATCACACTTCTAGAGGAGGAAACCTCAGAAGTTGAGACAGAGTCCTTGTATGTTAGAAACAGGATAACAGGGGCGCCTAGGTGGCTCAGTGGGTTAAGCCTCTTTGACCCAGGTCATGATCTCGGGGTCCTGGGATCAAGACCCGCATTGGGCTCTCTGCTCAGCTGGGAGCCTGCTTCCTCCTCTCTCTCTCTGCCTGCCTCTCTGCCTACTTGTGATCTCTCTGTCTGCCAAATAAATAAATAAAATCTTAAAAAAAATAAAAGCAGGATAACAAAAACAACCTTAAGCCTCCTGTAAGATCTATCATATTTTTTTCAAATCTATTATCAAGTTATCAAAGAAGTATTGGAAGAAAATTCACTACTTCAATATAGAGACATGGCTTTTCTTCAGATACATAGTTTTTCAGAAAGGAAAGGGTGGCCATCAGACAGATGTAAGAATCACAGCAGCGTCTGGTTTCTCAGTAGTAGCATTGCAGGGACAATGGAGCCATCCTTTCTATTTTGAAGGGTAGTGACTTTCAAAGAAGAATTCTACACTTGAACTTCCTGTAAACTGTGAGGTAACTGCAGAAATACAAGAATTCAAAAAGCTTATCTTCCACTCATCCTTCCCGAGGAAGTTACTTCAAGGTATACTCCAGCCAAGCAGTCATGGAAACCAAGGAGTGAAATTTGAAATATTAAGAAACACCGGAACCAGTCTATTGAGTTCAATTACAAAAATTCCCATGTTGTCCTCCATAAGTCAAAAACAGCCCTCAAGCCAAACAGAAAGCATAGGACAGAGGAGGACAGAGTAGAAATTGATTCAATTCCAAGATAAAATGACTAAGACGCTAAAAGCTGTTAACCAGGAAGACATACATATTTTTCTCAACAAAACAAAAGAAAGTCACTTAGGAAATCCAGAAAAAGCAAAAGAATACATAAACAGAAATGTGCAACCCCTATATCCCTCAAAAACAAAACAAAATATAAAACTCTATAACAAAAGCATGGCTTAAAAATATACATATGCATCACACACACATATATATGCTTTTGAACAGTTGATGGAATAAAAGAGAAACAAATTTCATAATGTTAGAATATGTGAATTTTAAATAGCACAAAGGTAATGACCTTGAATGATTTAAAAAAATCAGAATGGAAAAATAAAATCCTTAACCCAGGACACAACATACCCCAGTGACCCTGTTCTGGCTGTGGCCTTGCCCTTCCCTCTAGCTACACTGATGTGAGGTCCATAATGATGCTCCGATAGTTGTGGGGTTTTCCTAGGTAATGTACAAACCAAAGCCTCTTTTCTGAAGCTTATCTTCAACTAGTTCTCATACCATTAAAATTGGGTGGACAGTACACTAGTGCTGACTGGCCTAAAAGGTGGTAACACATTGAAAAAGGGGTTTGTTAATATGTAGAGTGTTTTCCTAGTGCCAGTGGTGGGACACACAAAATACTCCTCGTCAGTGAGGCAGCGAGAATTCTTCCTTCCCCCTCTTTCTCAAGCCCACCTCAGCAGAAAACTGGGTCCCTATAATGGGGGCCCTCTGCCATGTTCATATGATACCCTAATACGCAGTCCCTTTGTGGGAATAAAATAACATAAAAGTTTTGACTAAATTGACTAAATTGACAGGTTAAAAAGGAAAATGCGATTTTTATTTTTATTATTTATTTATTTATTTATTTATTTAATTCCTTTAAGAGACAGGAATCCAGATGGGAAGGAAAGTCCATGAAGCAACTTCTAAGCAGCGTGGAGAAAATCCTCCATGGTAGAATTAGTGCCGTAATGAGACGGTGACATCTTTGCAGTCCCCTCAAGTAGATTTGTTTTTCAATGTCCCTTTCAGACCCATTCTTAGTCTGCCCTGTAGATTAGAGAAACCAGTATCTAGTTTCTGGTTCAAATATATTCTTTAAACTTTAATGATAATTTTATTATTAGAGAAACAATGGAGGAAAATAAAATTCCCAATAATCCCACCCTAGAGAAAAACATTATTAAGAGATACGAGTATTTAAATATAACTTGAAGATTTGAATTGCAGGGTTGCTCCCAGGGACGACTGAGAGCTTGAAGATTATTTTTGTGTATATTCACAAACTTTACTGTTTGCATGTTTTACATTGTTTTCTTGTTTTCCTAAGAATGTGCTATTCTGTTTGAATAATCCTGAGTCTATACTTTGAAGATTTAACAATTGCATGGCTGCATTGCTACTCAAGTTTGCTTTGTGTCTTAACTGAGCATTTGCATGGACTTCATATCCTGTGATACTGTTGAATGCATTTTAAGCTAAATTCTTTTGTAGCCTTATGAATTTTTTAATGATGATACGCTTTTTGTTGTACATTTCTTACAAATTACCTGATGAGAACTGGGTGAGAAATGGTTATCTAATGGAGCCAGAATATAAATTAGAATAATGTTTAGTGAAGTGTGTGAACTGGGCGATTCACAGACCTGTACCCCTGGGGATAAAAATATATTATATGTTTCTAAAAAATAAAAAATTAAAAAAAAAAACCCAAAACTGAAAAAAAATATATTTAAGCAAAAAAAAAAAAAAAAAAAAGAAGAATGTTTAAACGCATTAAAATGAGCCAATGGAATAGACTAGTATGGTGTCTTTCGGAAGGGGCATAAATAGGTCAGATTATATCTCACATTTGAATTTCTTTTATTTATCAATTAAAAAGATAAGATTTGGGGGGAAATATTTCTTTCTCTTTGAAAAGCCGATTGATATTCCTCTGAACTGGCCTAATGAAACTCAGTCCTGTCTGGACCTTTTCATTGTTCCCTCTTCTGGCCTTCCCAGTCTGTCCTGGGATCCTGCGTCAGCCCCCTTCTGCCTTGTTTTCTAATTCCTCGTGCTGTGCAGCAGTTTTTCTGTTTTTGTTTTTTCTGACAACATCAAGTAGTCTCTCTCAGGGGACAATGCAAGAAGTTCTGTGCATCATTCAGTAGAACAATAAGCAGGGAGTGACCCTGGGTTCTTGGAGGAGTCATCATTTTCTGTAACACTCTAGAGTAAATGACTATTAAAAATAGATAAACAGAGTGCCTGGGTGGCTCAGTGGGTTAAGCCTCTGCCTTCGGCTCAGGTTGTGATCTCAGGGTCCTGGGATCGAGTCCTGCATCGGGCTCTCTGCTTGTCAGGGAGCCTGCTTCCTCTTCTCTCTCTGCCTGCCTCTCTGCCTACTTGTGATTTCTCTTTGTCAAATAAATAAATAAAATCCTTTAAAAAAATAGATAAACAGAGCCAGCCATCTTATCTTCTTTATATTTTAACTTCTGTATATAATCAAAAACTTTCTCTGAACTTCTCTTACACTTGTTTTCACAGTGGAAACTTAAAAAAAAAAAAAGGAACATCAAAATTTTCTGCAGTTAAAAAGCTCTTAAATGGCCTCTCATTTCTCAAATTTTTGTTTGGGAGTCAGACTTTCCTCCTCTTTTGTAATCCATGAAATCATTAAGAGTTGTTGAATCTCGGAGTGCTCCAGTTGATTACATATTTAATTTGTGAAGGTATTTTAATGATTGGTTCTGACTTCAGATTTAAATTGATTCTAGAATTTTCTTTGCAGGAATTAATTTATTTTATAATCCTTGGGTTTCTGAGGCTTAGATGGTATCCTTATAATCTTTCCTAATAGCGAATTATGCTTCATTACTCAGTAACAGAATTGCAACACATGTTCTTAAAGAGTAGAACTTTCAAAATACACTTTCAAGTAATAAAATTATTTAATTTAATCTTATGGGAAACAACTATAAATAATCCTACTGTGCTTTTGCATTTTCAAATTGAGTTTGTTTTCAAAGCATGTTTCACTGTATATTTGTATTTCATGCTAACAGACTCAGCAAATTTAGCTGCCAAAGCCATTTAAGTATATTTATATATTGAGATCTTGTGCAATTTATATTTTTATGTTTATAAAGGAAAAATTATATTTGATACTATTTCATGATGCTTTCATGAATGAAAGTATCTTTCAAAAATAGGTGTGTGTCACCATACCCTATTAAAAATGGACCTATATATATATATGTTGTTATTTAATTGTTTTATCTATTTTGACCTCTGAGTAACCTCTGCCAGTATTATTCCAAGAGAAAACAAATATTATTTACTAATTTATATGTTCACTTACTTGTATCATGTTTTATGTATTATATATCATTATATCTTTATACATTACTAATAAATATATTTTAAAAAAGCAAATGCTATGTGACAATAAAAGCAATGCTACATTGCTTTTGTATGGCTCTTTTAACTACTATCTTGATCTATATTTTCTTTTATCTTCTTAAGACCTTTTGAAATAAGATTTGTAATTGTGTACATTTGTTTAAAAAAAGAAACTGAGATATGGTAACAACAAATGATATGCCAAAGTCACAAAGCCTGATAAATTCAGTGCTAAAATTAACATATAGTTTTCCTGAATAATAATAATAATGATGATGTTTTAGGTGTAGATAGTCAAAAGTAAGGATTAAAATAACTTTAACAATTCCATATGAAGATATGCGTATGTGTGCATGTGTGTGTGTGCGTGTGTGTGTGTGTGTGTGTGTGTGTATCTCTATAATATTTTTATGTGAAATGGTTCAATAAGCTGCCTGGCACACCCAGAAATGCCCCCAATTAAAATCGAACATATATTAGAAATATTTCATAATATGTAGGTTTTATTTTTTCCCTTGTGATCATTATCTCTTCTTTGAGAAATGGCCTCTAATAAAGATATTCATTTGGCTCCAGGATATGTGTACATTAAGGAAATAAAAACCTCAAGAGTTCTCCCTTCCCTATTATATCCATAAGATATTTGTCAAACATCCCTAGGGCCTTTCCCTTACTGGTCAGCTGTGCACAGAGATCATTATGAAAACTTCACATAGTTTTGCAGTATAACTTTGTGATCCTTCAGAGCTATTATATCTTCTAAGACTTCCTTGTGCTTTATTGAAAGCTTCAGGGAAAATAAATATGTCTTTCTAGACCCAGAACTTGAAATGACAGTGGACTCAAGAGATCAAGGTTATCGAAACATGAGTTCTGTGTTATGGCTTCTGTTTATCTGCAAGAAAGCTGTCAAGGTGAAAGGGGTTGTTGTTATTTTTAAAGTATTGAATTATCTGTAAGAGGAATTTCTTATCAGTATAGATTATTTTTGTTTCCAATTCTAAATGTTGACCTTATTTTTGATATCATCTCTGTCCTTTGACAGTTATTAGCTTATAGATGATTGTGGGAAAATAACTCCCAAACTTGCACACCCAGGAGGTTACTGGGGATGTTTGGCTATGTATTTGCTTTCAAAGAGGGGAAAAAAGAGGTGAAAATGATTGAAAAAGATACTGCTAAAATAAGACCTTCACAATCATCACATTTTAAAGTAAAATCATTTACTCCAAAAGATGCTCAGGATTTATTTTGTGGTTTCTTGTGCCTTTTGTTCACCAATGTATACCCAAAAGGGAGGGTACATACCCTGGTTTTCAAAGTCTGACATAAATGATATTTTGAGGATGATTTATATGCAGCTTTAAAAAAAAAAAAAAGATGGAAGAATTAAAGGTGTGAGGACGCCATTGAGAAATGCATGATCTCTGCACACCTCTTATAGATGCTTAAATTATCCTGAAAGTAGTGAGTTTTTATAGGATCAGATTTATAATCCCAAAAGGAAATTAAATCTATTTCACTTTCGCTGACTTTTGCACAATGGGTTTAGGAAAAGTTCCTTTATGAAGTTAAAAGTTGTTTATTCGGTGAGATAATGCAGCCCTGCAGAAATATTTTCTATCTGCAATTTTTTATAACTCTTAGTTCATCAGTTGTTCATTTTACCCCTCCCCCACACCACCTCTATCCATAATGGATGAGATTGGGTGCAGCTGATCCAAGTGAACCTTCACGTGTCACCTAAAGTATAAGTCACATGCTTAGATTATCTTATAAATTTTCCTCTCTAGAGGATACAATTTTGGTTCTGAGCTGATTTAATATAGGCCTTGGATTATTTATGTGGATCAGTAAATATGTAGATAATTTTGTTTGTTGAAAATGTGAAAGCTACAAGCATTTGGTCCATGACATTGTCCTTAGTACCGAGAGTCAGTGAGCCATGATACCTATGATCTGAGGAATTATCCACTGGAAGCACATGAACTCATGGCAGGATAAAGGTGGTCTTCAGGGAGACCTCCATGGCAGGTACAATTATTGCTCCAAGACTTCTGTTTTCATAATGTTGTCAGTGTTGGCCAGTAAATCAGTAAAACCACCAGTCAGACCATGCCCTTGGCAAAATATGAGATGGCATAATTACAAAGGAGTATTTTAGAGAACACTCCCCGGAGGCCTTTGTGCTAAGTGCTGAAGAGGGGTTTTCTGCTGGCCTATGATTTGATCGTGGCTGTATGTGCATCTCCTGCCTCCAGGCTTCCTTTATCTGTGGACTGTATTTCAAAAATTTTACAGCTTTACATAAGGCAGTGGGTATGTACATCCAGTTATAAAAATGCTGCTAATAAATAAAAATAGTGAAGAACCCACCTGTTTCCTCTGGAAGTCTCACATTCAAAGAGGTTTCAATAAGATGTAATCTGGCTAATCACTCAGTATATTACTATTTATTTGTCAAAGGAACC
This sequence comes from Mustela nigripes, assembly GCF_022355385.1. NCBI lineage: Eukaryota > Metazoa > Chordata > Mammalia > Carnivora > Mustelidae > Mustela > Mustela nigripes. Next base: position 77,231,541 of record NC_081562.1, read on the forward strand.
AGATCTAATTTGTCATCATCCTGTTTACTTGATAATCATGCTAATCCTGACAACATTTAAACATTTGATTTGAAAGATTGTTTTGGAGCTGGGACATGCGTCTGGGCTCCTGCACATACACCAAAGGCAGGCTTTGTTGGAAGATGTGCTTTTGTGTTTCCCAATTAGCTCATAGGAAACTCAGAGTTCTGGATGAGTTAGGTGGCAAATTCCTTATTGCCACTCTATGTAGAAGTCACAAAGGACTTGGGAGGCTACACTAGCACAGACTTGCAAGCTCCCACCTTCACATTTTTTCATTATGGCACCTGTTCTGGTTGGGACTCAAACTCAGCACTCAAAATTCTTATGTGCTGGGTGAGGACCATAGACATATAAAGACATGAGTGTAGAGATGTTTACAAAAGAGGAGTTGTCCTTTAAAAGATCAGAGCATACTTCATCAAAATGGAAAATTTCCATCGTAAGGACTTGCTAAGTCAAGAAGATGGGGCAAGGAGTTCTGATGGCATAGTCCTGATGCATGCGACAGTATGTTATTTACCTTATTTTGAGTTTACAAAAGGTTTTCCACTACATGTTATGCTTTAATATCTTACCAGCCTCGCATGATAAGTATTACATCATGAGAAGTTAAATGACCTATGCAGAGTCACCTAGATAATAAGTGTCAGAACTGGAGTTTGAATTAATTCATTCCTTCTTTTGTTCAAAACATTTATTAGATATTTAAAAAAAAAAAAAAAGAAAAACAAACAAACACATTAGGTGCTTACTTTGAAGCAATGTTTCTCAAATCTTTTTAATGATCTCTCCACCTAAGGATCCTTTTTGGACTTTTCTTTTAACTAATTACCCTCTCCCTAAAAAATTCTGATATCTCAGATATTCTGTATTTCCGTTTTGCACTGTGGCTCTTTGGTGGGGCACAAACCATTGCCATAGCTAAGATTTTTTTCATCCTTTCTCAAGAACCAAGTTTTGCCACCTCGAAGGTGCTATCTACCCAACTGGGAATGCTTGCTTTAGAGACCATTCCGTTCGCTAAATGCTCAAGATAGAAAAACGAATAGCATATGGTGCTTTTTTGGAGTCGTTTCAATGACTAATGGGTAAGGGGTATAAGCAAAGAGATAATCTCAGTAGAAAGTAATGAGTGCAACAGCAGAAGAGTGTCCAAGGCCCAGTGACAGCACAAAAGAGGGAGGCTATCTTCAGCTTTGGCTGCAAGCGAGTAGAAGAGGCATCATGAACCCCCTTCATGGTTAAGTCGGGCAGTATAGGAATGTGACCACAAGGAAGGTGGAAAAATGGAGAAGGACGTTGCAGACCATCAAGAACCATATATTGAAAGACAAAAGGGCAATGAAACCACATGGCCAGTTTTAGGGTCTGCAGAAAACTTAAGATGGGAGGGCTTGAGATGTGTTGGGACCATATTATAAACTGGGAGCCTAAATTTTGTTGTAGAATCAGTGGAGGGTTGACATGATGAGTTTTGTGTCTTAAAAAGTTTGCTTGGGAAAAAAAAAAGTTCGCTTGGTTGTTTCACTTCCTGTTCAACGTGTCTGAGGAAAGTCAGCAAGTTTCTGTCTTCTCCCTCCTGGCAAAATCCTATTGAAATTATAGGCATACCCAAAACTCACTGCATCTTTTGAAATCTGGAAAGATGCCATTAATAAACCAGAAATGATGAGGAAATTTTGGAACATTCAGGAATATAAGTAAGTTAAAGCACTAGAACAGTTCCTGATATACAAGGCACTCTGTCATTAGCTATTAATCAGTTAATTAATCAGGAACAGCTCTAAGAAGCCAAGTTAAAGCAAAACATGATGTGATTCTTAACTGAGACAGGAACCTAGGCAGGATCCAAGCAGATTAAAAAACAACTATATTGTGTGTGCCTGGGTATCTCAGTCGTTTCAGCATACAAATCTTGATTTTAGCTCAGGTCATGATCTCAGAGTTTGTAATTCTCATTTCTTGTGTATCATAGTATTTATATGTGCAAGGGACAGATGCTTACGTTTAGCACTAACAGTTCAAAACAATGAATCATTTGTGAATTAGATTATAATGCCACAAACAAGAAATCTCAGGAAGCAATATCAAAGATGAAATCCTGAGGCAATCTTAAATTCCATCTCAAGAACAAGAAATGAATCCCATATTGTCCATTTGTCTTTATAAATGGGGGAAAACAGAGGCTTAGACTATGTCCAATCACAAATAATCCAGGAATAGATCAGATTTTTATGTGATTTTAAAAGCTTTAGGGTAGACGTTGGTATTCTGAGAAGAGCATGTACTTATATTTGGATATTTAAGCAACAAATATTCTAGAAATTATTTTCAAAGACAGTTTACCTAGTGAAATTGGATTCATATTCTTTTCCTTTTTATACTCCACACAATATCCTGGGAATAAAGAACACTATTCATTATTTTCTTCCTAAAAATGCTGTTATACAGAATATGACTTATCACACCCATGGGTAAGGTTATAATGAAGTATTTCAAGGTATTTTATGTTCATGTTTCAATTTGGAAAAATAAAGACCTTTTTTGTTTAAAACTGTACATAAAAATAAATTCCAGATAGATTAAACGCCTAAATTTAAATGTGACACTCTTAATAACAATAATATCCAAGTACTAGAAAAAAATATAGGAGATAATATTTTATGTCTTTGAGTAGAGAAGTCCTCCTTAAGCACTACAAGAAACCCAATTTAAAACTTGACAATGAAAAAAAAGCAAAATTAAAGTTAAAAATATAATTGAAAGGAAATGTATCATGCGTAACATATAAGGTTAATGTCCCTAATATGCGAAGAGCTGATATAAATAAATAATGCAAAGTTAAACAATCTCATTGAAAAACAAGCCAAGACTAGATCAGGTAATAGTAAACAGTGGTAAACATAATTTTTAAAAAATACCTCATACTAATGATCAAGTAAATGCGAGTTATTCGTTACCAAACCAACAACAATGAAAAACAATGACAATATTCAACATTGTTGAAGATGGAAAGAGAAAGTAAGCTCTTCTCACTATTCAAGAGACCATGAAGAATTTTCATATAACTATGCATGTGTGTGTATGTATTTGATATATTATTAAAACTTGACTATTATAAATACCTACCTATGGGTTAAAAATAATAAAGTAGTGGGCTTTGCACATTAACAGTATCTAGAATTTTTTAAAGATCATGTCATGCTCTTAACCTCATCCTCCTTTTCCTCACCTTGTGACTTGCTGTATTAAAGAGCTCTATTCAGTCGCTCTTAACCCTTCCAGACTTGCAAAGAGGATTTCGCCTGGATCATAGTTACATTTGCAACCACCATCCTCAGGACCTAAGTACATTATAACTGCATTGATGGTTCCATTATCACAGCTGGACCATGCCAGGCTTTCTACGGTTGCTAAGTAATCAGTGTCAATTGTTGCTCTTGAGGATGAAGGACAAAATATTTCTTAAGATAAAAGGAAAGCTTTATGAAAAAGCAGAGGCTACCTTTTCCCCACTGTATCCTATTTCTAAAACACTACCATGTTTTAATATTTTATTCATGAGGGAAATTCTTACAAGTATCCTGTCACTTTCTTTAGTAACTTTATCTTGGAAACCATTTTCATTTAGGGCGAAGGATTCTAATAAACATAAAAGGGTTTTTTTACACGATCATAAAGTTCATATAGGATTAGGGGAAATATACAGATCTAATGTTGAATCTCATGAGCATATGATGGTTCTGCTACCAACTTCCTCTGATCTGGAATGTAAATTAGGCCTCCTGCTAATAATATATTTACTTCAGCACACATAACAACTATTAAATAATCTTTTTCATAAATCTGCACAATTTCTTATTGTACCGAATCATCAAAAATAGATGAAAGCTTTGAATAGTTTGATTATCCTTGTCAACAATTTAGGATGCTCCATGATTTTACTCAAAAACTAACACTCCAGGGCGCCTGGGTGGCTCAGTGGGTTAAGCCGCTGCCTTCGGCTCAGGTCATGATCTCAGGGTCCTGGGATCGAGTCCCGCATCGGGCTCTCTGCTCAGCAGAGAGCCTGCTTCCCTCTCTCTCTCTCTCTCTGCCTGCCTCTCCATCTACTTGTGATTTCTCTCTGTCAAATAAATAAATAAAATTAAAAAAAAAAAATAACTAACACTCCAGTACTCCATTGTTGTATAGCTTAATTTGGTTTCAGAGAATCTGTGGGAAATCACACCAGTCAGTAAATATGCATACTAAGTCTGATGTGCTTTAGTACAGGCAAGGAGGGAGTTAAAAAACAATGAAAAAAGGCAAGACCCTTGTTACGTGGAAAATTATATTTTGCCTATGAAAGGTAATTAGCAATATCCAACATTATGCTTGTTCAGCATAGAGGGCCAGGCAAGTATTGTATGCTGAAATTTTCAGGATATTAAAAAACCTATCTGGCTTCAGTAAGGTCAGATGAGCCTATAATTTTAAAGATCCACAAGGTGATTCTGATGTGTACCTTGGGTTGAGAACTACTTCTTTCAAACATATGAAGACGGATATATTAGGTGTCACTATATTATAATGATACAGTAAGCCTTTAGTACATCAAGGGTTGATGTTCCATTTTACTTCCTCATCTTATAGAAAACAAGATGTCCTCAAAAAAATGTCAGAATTCAATACAACCAACTTTCAGATTTGTTTGAATTTGGAATTGTGTACGACCAACTTTCAGATTTAAGAATATGAATGAATAGTTCCCTGATTTGTTTTACTTGTTATATGGGATATTAATGTCTATAGGAACAAATTTGTACGACGTATACAAGTCTGCACACTTGACAAAGACTCAAAAGGTATAGAGTGAAATTTAAAAGAAAATCTATTAGAAAATGATTATGTTCATTACAAAGGGATTTTTAATAAGATTTTATTTATTTATTTGATAAGACAGAGATTACAAGTAGTCAGAGAAGCAGGCAGAGAGGGAGGAGGAAGCAGGTTCCCTGCTGAGCAGGGAGCCTGATGCGGGGCTCGATCCCAGGACCCTGAGACCATGACCTGAGCGGAAAACAGAGGCTTTAACCCACTGAGCCACCCAGGTGCCCCAACAAAGGAATTTTTAGCATTATAAAATGTTACTGCAATTTCTTTTAAACATATTACATATAGAAATATTTTATCAGGGAATAAAGGCAGTTTTTATCTTAAAGAAAATATTCATTGCCCTTGATTTGGCATCATACTTTTTATGGCCACCAGTCAGCTAAGTGAGAAGAAAAGCGTGGGCTGCTCTTGATGCTGAAATCAGATTTCCCTGGATCAGCATTAAGGTTCTTCTTTACCATGTCCAGATACTAAAAATGTATATAAGGTTACTTTAAATACATTTGTACAGTGCATTTCATTTGTTCAAAGTATCTTCATGAATATACTATTTCATTTGGTTTTCAAAACTTTTTCTGAGTTGTTTCCTATCTATAGGCAGTGTTCCCCTTATGCCAAATGCTTTTATGGAAAAAAACACACACATTTTATATTTCTCTGTAGTGGGAAGAAAAAAAAAAAAGAAAGAAACCCCAAAAACACACTTCCAAAATCATTCCACTGAACTTGGCAAAGGTTGGGTTTATTCTTTTAACAAATCCAGGTCTTACAGCATCTTCATCTCCCTGCCTCTACATATGTGGCCTGACTGTGCATGCTCTATGCCTTCAGGCCAAGCATGTGGCCTCTCTCTTTTCTTCTTTTCTATATTCTGTTATTGGATAGTTTTACTCCTGTTCAGCCTCTAGTGATTGGTGACTCCAGTGTCCACTATTGCCAAACCATACTGCTTTCTTTCGTGTTAGACCCAGAAATCCTGGCTTCCCATTCGGCATCTCCAAGTGGATATTGCATAGGCAAAATCAATTCAGGGGATTGAAGATGAAACTTATATTCTGAACTTTTCCTCCCTCCTGTTTTATCCATTTAGGTGGACCAGACCATTCACACTCACCTGCAAATCAGAAATATGAAAATCATCCTGTTGGTTAAAAGGTCCCCATCCTTAAATGCCTGTTGTATCTCCCATCTCCTATTTAATACTGGCCCCTGAACCTTTCTTCAGTCTGTCCCTTCTTCCTCATCCCCACTGTGTTCCTATATGAACTCACCCCATCTTCATCTTTTACAAAAGATTCAAAATTCTCCTTTCCAACCCCAGTGATCTATGACCCCCCAGAATGATTGCTATAAAATGCAAATGTGCTTTGGCGATTGCCTTGCTTAAATTAAAGGGTCCTTGCTACCTGAGGCAACATTCCAACACCTGAGTCGATCTTGCTCATAAGTCTGTCTTATCTCCAGGGGAGTTTTACTACTGGCAAGACCTGTGTGGGTTTTTTACTCAGTCTGGACCTTTGCTCATTTTGTTTCTTATGCTGAAAAGGCTCATTCTGTTTTATTCTGTTTGTTCTTATTTATTAGAAAAAAAAATACTTTGAGACCACTTGTTACTTCTTGTCCCAGAAATCACTGTTTTCCATAATTCAGATGCCTTAGAATCAGGAAAATCATGATACAAATCACCAGACCGCCCAAATAGTACAATATAAAGATGTAGAAAATGCTGTGACAACATAGTCAGGAAGTGATGATTTCTTGAGGAGTGAGGGGCTTTCTATCACCCAAGAAGCGACATTTGAACTAAGTCTTGAATGTTGAAAGGGAATATTCCAAGTAGAAAGAAGGAAGAGGACATTCCATGCAGGAACAAAGATTACAGCTTCTGAAAGAATGTGAAACGTTTGGGGGAAGACTGGAAAGTTTGAGTAGCCTTGAAGCTGTGTTTCATTAAGGTCTTGTTAATTTGTCCTTATTTTAGCAACTTTTCTTTTTCCTCAGTAAGATTTTTTTTGTTTATATTTTTTCCATTGAGATTCGCCCAGTGTGGAGACAGCCACACTCTTCATTGAGTGTCTCTGTGAGTGTGTGTGTGTGTGTGTGTGTGTTTCTTTCATATTTCATCTAAGTTTCCTGTGGTACTGGCCCAGCGTAAGTCTTCCGGAAAGGAATAAAGTACTTCTTGGGAGATTTTAGAGTTTTAGGTATTACATGAAAAAAAAAAAAACATTGAAAACTGTAAGTCATTAAGAACGGTGACTCATGCAGGCAGTGGTAACATGAGAGAAATTGTAACTCTGGAAGATCTCATAGGCTTGGTGTGCAATGGTGTAGACCAAACCAAGGCTAGACTCCTGAGCATTTTTAGGAGAATTCATCGGTGCAGTTTTTCCCTCCTTTCAGAGCTCCATTCTGTTATATTATCCATATTTTCAATCTGAAAGCATATGAAGCCAAACCTACAGGAAACGAGTGAGCATATATTTCATTGTGAAGTGACATTTTATGAACTCTACGTGTCCTTGTTCGCATGCATGCCTACTTCATAACAATGAAAACCTCTTCTGGAAACCAGTGTATAAAATTCAGTTTAGTTTATTCTTTCTACTGTCACTATCATGATAGTGAAAAAGCCAAATGACATTTGATTCTTTTTCTATTCTTGTTTATTATTTTTGATCCACGCCACTGGCATCTGACCTTTGAATTAAATGAAGATGTATATGAAAGGTATGAGAGCAAATGAATATTATAACCCCTTTGTTTGAAGTAAATTATAAACGATGACCCAAACATAAAGAATTTAATATTATCTATCATTATTATTTGATATTTAATCTTCATTAATAAAGAACTCTAATTCTTGTCCTAGTCTTTATTTAATAAATTGTAAATGAAGCCGAGATATGAAAAAATTTGTAGCCCTGGGAAAAATAGGGATCATCTGTTGATAGGATTTATTATAGTACTACGTAAGAGTTATAAAACACAGTGATTATTCTGGAACCATATAAATATGTAGCTTGCCCTCATACTAAGTTATTGGACTCATTTGTATTGCACTGCAAGTTGTTTTCCTTTTGTTGTCATTCTTACTTTTTGGATTGGAAAGGTAGAAAAGTCCTGGTCAGAACTTAAATTTGCAACCCAACATAAATCAAAGCTCCATTCTCCAGTCTGAAAGCTTCCGCCCCCACCTTCACTCCCAGTGACCCTGTGAATGTAATCTTTTCACAGTGAACCTTGAATCTGGTCTAGACAGCATGTGACTTATGAAGTGAGGTAGGGTGAGGTGTCCAGGGAGAGAGGCAGATCCTTCAGAAATGAATTTCAAAATAATGTGTTTTCTTTCTTGGAGACCTAAAATAGGGAGAGCTGTAACCCATTTCCTTTTTCATAAGCTGTTTACTCAGGTTTGAATGCTTTCTCTTTCTTCCAGTATTCATACCTAGTGTTTGTAATCCATGATTACATTGTTTCTGTTTTTCATTTATTGACCCCTCTGGTTTATAAGACAAGTCCATATAAATAATTTAAGGTAAGACTGAAGTGTGCATTAAAATTAAAAGAAGGTAGCAGCACATAAGCTACTGTCTCTTCCTTCTTAATAGTTTGAATGGTGTTTTAATTGTATACATAGTAGTCACCATGAGGAAATAATCTAGGAAACATTTCTAATGAGAAGTTCTGGAGGCTGGTGTGGTTACTGGAGGAAAAATGTAAGAAATAGAACCTGTAGTCCAGGACAATAAATCCCTGAGGGAGAGGGAGAGACTATATGTAAACAATATTCATTTTAACTTATGAAAGTAAGCCAAATGTCAGTTTCAAGAGTATTCCAACTGTAGGACATCAATGGAAGCGATTCAGTCACAAGAGCTCCTATATTTGTATGGCTCATAAGCTCTCTAATACTCTGCCTTTATTTAAGTTGTTAGTACTTTCAAACAATTTTATCTGGTTGGTTCCTATAAAAAAAGATTGAAATCTTATTCCTCGTGGGACTCAGGGACCCGCGTTTGATAGTGTCATTTTAAATTCTTGTATCTTCAGTCATTCACGAAGTTTCATTCATTTGCCAGAGCACTGAGTTCCACTTCACTAACTCTCCTCCGTCTTTAACTGTGTGCTCTCCTTCTCCAACACATAAGAGCCAAAGCAGGAGCAGTGACCATCTTACTATGGTGGAAAACTTTCATCATCTAATACCCAATATCGTTTCTTCATTTTGTATTTAGGCACTAGGGAGTGGGAGTAGGAGAAGAGGAGATTTTTCCTTTGAGAAGCAAAAGCAAAGCAAAGCAGAGCACAAAAAACCTGTGAGATTTATCCCATTGTCCCTAGCTGGCCAGTAAAATGTTTCTCTCTGTTTTCGGTGTGATCCTTTTTAACAGCTATCTATAGGGCCTGGGCTAATGCTTCTCCGCTCTTTGGTTCCACACACTGAGAGAATCAAACATTAACGTTAGGAACAGTGGCTCACTATCAGATCTTCAACCATGTTCACCATTTTCAACCACTCATGTATCTAAATCTAGAAAAAGATAGTGACAGGTGGATGCAAGATGTTCCTACAGGTTTGTGGGGCTGAAGAACTCTCCAGGGAATGTTAATGTTCTCCAAGGAACCAGGTATAGCATTTACCCTTCTCTTTGCCCTGTTCCTTAAAACAATAAGTGGTATATTCACACACACATTTTTCAGGAAATTGCTTCCCAAGTAAGTATTTATTGAATAAATCATTAAACAAACAAAAAAGTTAATATAACTGCAGGAAAACTGCTGCTTACTTGGCTTATTATTACCTAGATTTGGGTACTGGGGTAGTTTTCAAAGGACAATCAAAATAAACTGGAGTTTGGTGTATTTTCTTCATTGTTTCTTCCTCCTTCTCCTCCTTCTCCTCCTCCTCCTCCTCCTCCTCCTCCTCTTCTTCTTCTTCTTCTTCATCTTCCTCTTCCTCTTCTTCTTTTTTTTAAAGATTGAGAGAGAGAGAGTGAGCACACACAGTGTAGAGTCAGAGAGAGAGGGAGAGAGGGAACCTCAAACAGACTCCACACTGAGCATAGAGCCTGACACAGGGCTGTATCCCAAGCAGGAGGTCATGACCTGAGCAGAAATCAAGAGTCTGATGTTTAACTGACTGGGCCACCCAGGTGACCCTTTGCTGTTTTTCCTATAGACTTGTTGATATAATAACCCACATATGCTTCCATTTAGTGTGATTTTACCATGATTACTCAATTAAAAATCATTTTCAAGTTATAATAAACATTAAATATAAAAACCAAATCAACATTTAATAGTTATTTTCATGATTAGGAATGATACAAGCTTATTATGAAAAAAATGGGAGGGGTACCTGGGTGGCTCAGTCAGTTAAGCCACTCTTGATTTCAGCTCAGGTCATGATCTCAGGGCATGAAGGCTACCTTTCAAAAAAAAAAAAGGAAAAATGATGAAGAAAATAAAAATTACCCATGATCCCAACACCCAAAGAAAAATTTGTATTACATTTTGATGTCCTCATTGAGTGGCTATATGTACCAGCCCCACAGTAAGTCAGTGTGATGTGACCCATTGACTCAGTAGCCACACAACCCTGCCGTGTTCTCAATCTCTCCTTCTCTCCACCAGCCAAGAGATCAGTATCAAGCTTTATGTTCTGTACTTTGTAGAACAAAAATAGCTGAGGTATTGATGATGCTTTCTTAAACTATGCACACCCAGATTCTGATTCCCTTCCATCACCTCCCCTCTTGCTTCCATTTGAGGATTCCAAGTATTTGGGGTGGGGGGGAACACATCCGAAAAATAGGGAAACCTTTAATTGGGAAGGCTCTTATTGTTCCAGCTCCATCATTTAAAACTTTGCACTGTTGGGTAGACGATTACCTCCCTGAGGTTTACGTCCACAGTCATTATTTAATAATTTATAAAATGGGTTATGAGGATTGACATGGAAAAATGTGGGTAAAGTCCTTTGCAGAGTGCTTCTGGGAAAACAGGAAGTAACTTCTTCATGCCTGGATCTGGTTTGGGCCCTATCATTTACATTATGTGATTAATTTCTGAGAACGACTATGACCAAGAACAAGCATATGGATTTTTTTTTTTAAAGATTTTTATTTATTTACCTGACAGGCAGAGATTGCAAGTAGGCAGAGAGGCAGGCAGAGAGAGAGGAGGAAGCAGGCTCCCTGCTGAGCAGAGAGCCTGATGTGGGGCTCGATCCTGGGACCCTGGGATCATGACCTGAGCCAAAGGCAGAGGCTTTAACCCATGGAGCCACCCAGGCACCCAATCATATGGATTTTTATGTGTGACATGAATGCCCCAGGTTTCACCGTTCTGTGAGTGCAGAAGAGACCATAGTCACATTAATGCCTTCTTCCAGCAGCACCCCTTCACAGAGGACCTTATCTGCCCTTCAAAAGTCCTGGTTCTTCTGTAAGTCTGTAGAGGGATGTGGGAAGTTTGACTCATGTTTTGCTGTTCCAGAGTCTTTGATGCCTTCTGTGGAAACCTATGTACCCCTCCATGGAGGCTACAGAAATGAACACCCGGGTGCTCTCCCTGATGGGCAGATTGCTTTTGCAGAGTGGAGGGAGAGAAGGAGAGTCTGGGATCTGCTCTCACTGGGCGATGAGCTAGGTCGCCTGGGCCTGGGTTCTCAGTGTCTGTGGCCACAGCCTCAGAGGCCCATGTGAATCCTGCCTCCCTGTCATTCTGCACAAACTGCTTGCTCTAGAGTCACTCAAAACGGGTTAGTGCCCCTCCTCAAAGTCCAGATCTGCCATTGTTCCCCAACCCTATAGCACAAATCTCCTTCCTCCTCCCTCCCAGAGGCAAAAATCCCCAAGCATGCAGAGCCCCCCACCCATCCCCAATGAACAACCAGCCCGTCAGTTCCACAGTCAGCTAGAGTTTGCATTTCTGTTCTTTCATCTTAGGCTACATTTGTTCATTCAGAGACAGAAACTGAGGCTGGCCTTCATTATTAAATAGACATAAAGGTGGAAACAACTCATTCAGCTCACCTGCAACCCTGCGGTGCATTTGCAAAATCGATGTCTGTGCCCTGCTTTTTAATCTTATGGTTGCCATGCTCTTTTACGGCACAAGAGAGCCCCTTCATGTCTAAATGCTCGTCTTCGGTCGGCTCCTCCTGTTGCTTCCCAGCAGCCCTCAGCCATGCAGCATGGCGTCGGATGGCCCTCTTGCACGTCGCTAAGCATTTCGTCTGCCTCCTGGGCTCACCGCGGCCCACTCTCGCCGGCTGTACAGCTGCTGTCCCGGTGCCTGCTGTTAGCCATCCACAGCACCGTGGATGTTCCCACCTGGGGGCTGAGGGAGAGAGAACATCCTTTCAGCGCCGAGGTTTGGCAGAATGCCAGGTGCTCACAGGTGGTCTTGCCATACCCCCTCCTGCTTCTGCAGCTCAGAGGAAAGTCAGAGACCGCAGGACCCCTCAGACCTGGGGTCTGTTACCAGTTTCCTCAGCTGTGTCCATGGAGCAAAATCAGATACACTGCTGACACTGTGCTGTGCTTTCATCTCCCACAACGTGTGCTGACTTCTCTCAGTCCATCTGTCTGTAAATGCTTGGATTTCTTGTTGCTGAGAACTCAGGTATGGTTATCAGGGTTTTTTGTTTTTGTTTTTTAGAATTCATTTATTTATTTGACAGAGAGATCACAAGTAGGCAGAGAGCCAGGCAGAGAGAGAAGGAAGCAGGCTCCCCCACTGAGCAGAGAGCCTGAGGCAGGGCACGATCCCAGGACCCTGGGATCATGACCTGAGCTGAAGGCAGAGGCTTAACCCACTGAGCCATCCAGGCGCCCCTATCAGGTTTTTTTTATTGTTGTTGTTCTTGGTTTTTTTTGTTTGTTTGTTTATCTTCAGTTTTAAGGAAAAGCTCTGTTCTTCAGGGTGTTGTGGGAATGGAAAGTGTCAGTTAGATGAAAACCCCATTTGCATCACCTTGAGTGCTTCCCCAACGCTGGATCACTCATTGCTTTCCTTACAGCCAACAATAGCTGTGAACGTAGTGAAAAGGGAGCATGGCTTATTTCCAGTGGACCTCAGGCTGGCCTGGAATCAGAGACAAACAGATGTCAACAGTGAGATAGCTGAATTGGTGTCGTTTTTAGAGATCGAACATGTGAAAATTTCATTAGGTAGGAAGTGAAAGCCCAAAGGAGGAATTTTATCTCTCCCTTTGAATCTGTGAATACAAATTCATTAGACTATGTGAGTAAAGTTCATTAGAATAAATAATTGTATAACTACAGAAGTGTCAAGATCTCGTAAAAAATTAACAATGGTTATCTCTAGGTGATGCAGTTATATGTAATTTTGAATTTTCTTCTTGTTTGCATTTCCTAGCACTTCTACAGTAAATACATATCACTTCTATAATAAAAAATAAATACATAGTAGAACTTTTGCAAGTTTCAATAATCATACCCCAAAACACATTAACTATAAAAAAATTTTCTTCACTTTTCAGAATACGTTTGTAAAATTTTTCTTACATACTAGAAAATCCAGTATGAGCTAAACACAACAGATGAAAAAAACCTCAGATGCACTTTTAAGAATAAAGTGTTTGCTGTTTATGTCCTAAGTGCTGGACTATGCAGATAAATAAGAAGTTGCCCTCCCGTGTTTGAATTTTCCATCTGCTCTCTTACTAAATTAGGTCAATCATCAGAAAGCCATGTGCCTGGACCACCTCACCTCAGGAGCACTGCAGTGCCTTCACTGAGTTATGAGTTAATGGTGTATTTTCTGCTTCTAACCATAGAATCATTATAACAGTATCTCTGGGCCCAGTGTTAATACTGTAATTTAAAATATTGCCCACACAGATTTACACAAAAAAATCTCATTTGTGACATTATTTCCAGCAAACAGTTCATTACCTAAGACAGATTTTTGTGTACGTTTTTATGGCAAAATGAAAGCTACCTAATCCAAACTTCCTATGCTTTAATTCCTAGAAATTTAAGTCAGAGTCACTGCCCATGCAGTAATCTGTACATTCACCTAGCTAATAATACCCATGCCTTTGATTTCTTTGGCAATTTGCTGGATTTAGTTTTGGTTCTTTGAATGGAATCTAATCTGTTTTGATCACTGTAATTTAAATAAATAGACTCATATTTTTGTAGATGGTAAATATATAACAAGACAGTGATCACCTGTATCAATGAGACATTAATCTTCTATTTAACAGAGATGATCTTATTATTGAGAATATTTTAGCGTTATTATAATTCTCTAACTTGAGAAAATATATAGGAATTGCTGGTTGGAAAGCTTATGATTCTACCTTGTGTGTAGATGTGGTTGTAATGCCTCTTCATCCTACAAGAGCGTCTGAATGTATATATTTTAAGACTAGTTCTTCATAGCACACCTCAGCAGCTAGTCCACTAATGCTGTCATTTACCAAAACTTTTTGTACCTGGACTTTGAGGATTGCCTGTTGGGCACTTTTAGATGCATGCACTCCAAATTGTTTACTTGTGGCTCATTCTAAAAAATAAATGCATTTGTGAAATGTTGCATAAAAATTAATTTTGGAAATTTTGACTCTATTGAAATCATTAGAAACATCTTTACTTAAAGGAATCTCAAGTCTTATCCTTTTCTTTTTATATTTTTGTGAATCTTTGAAAATAGCTCTCTACGGTTTTGTTAGCATACTGAAAAACATTGCAGACGGCAAATAAGGCCAGTCTGGTAAAGAAATGTGTTTCCCCTTTCCAGTCCGTGTGACTGGTGATGAAGGTGGCTAGATTAGAGGTTGCATTACTTTTGTTTCAGACTTTCTGGATCTTATCAAAATATTGCATTTCTTTTAAGCCCAGAAGGATAAAGCATTCTACCCCCAAGGTTTGTATCTCAGTTGCAGCTTTAAATTGACAGGAGGACTGTGTTGGAACAATCTTCTGTGGATAGAGTATGACTTAAAGGAAACATCTAAATAAAATAATTCCTCCTTGTTATTGGAATGAAAGATCAATGTCAATTTTTTAAAATAAAAATATTTTAGCTTCTTAGTATTATATGAAAATATTGAGCCCATTCTTGAAATTTACATAAGACCTTCAGTTGAATTTGATAGGCATTTTAAAATGCATGTGATAAAGGAACAATAAAATAGAATAAAGTCTAAAAGTAATGAAGCTATTGAAATTGAATGCTCCTAAGGTAAACAGAAGATGAAAAAGTAATATTTTTTGCCAGATGAAGAGATAGGTCTTCTTATTGTGTTGTTCAGGCAAATAAAAGCAAGAAATAATCAGAGCCATGCTGTAGAGTAAAAAAAGTAAGAAATTTTCATACAAATTGAAATGATAATACATGTTTAAATCAGTCATAAAATTATTTATTATCCAAAAAGTATGTCACTAACACAGTAACAAAAAAATGCTGTAGTTTAAACATTTAAATATTTCTTTTCTAGTAATGAGTCATAAAATATCTAAACATTATCTTCACATTTTTTATAGTGATACAAATTAGTATCACTAATCAATGATACAAATTAGTATCATTTTGTTGATAAATCTGGCTACAAAAATGTCTCATAGAGATGTGAGTTATATTAATTTTCTAAAATTTTAAAGATAATACATCAAGTGACAAGTTAACCTGTGTTAGTATATTATAACATTAATCTCAAACAGAAAGTAGGTTATAAAGATATTGTCCAAAAATTTAGCTATATAATTCTTTAAAAAAAAAAAAAGCTAAGGTTTATTTCTTTTGAATTCTGTGTATTTAGCTATTTTGGACATTCATATCCTTGCATTTGAACTTTTATGACGCATTATTTGTAAGACTACACCTTCAGTAATATATGAGAAAAGGACTTTTTTATTATAGCTGATGTTTTTATTTTATTTTTTTTTAAAGATTTTATTTATTTATTTGACAGAGAGAGATCACAAGTAGGCAGAGAGGCAGGCAGAGAGAGAGAGGAGGAAGCAGGCTCCCCGCTGAGCAGAGAGCCCGATGCGGGACCCGATCCCAGGACCCTGAGATCATGACCTGAGCCAAAGGCAGTGGCTTAACCCACTGAGCCACCCAGGTGCCCCTAGCTGATGTTTTTAATATGATGTCACAATACACCATAACATAGAAAGATTGTTTGAATAAAAGTTCTACCTAAAAAAAAAGATCTAATTTTTCTTTCTTTCATTTCTCTGTATGGTACTTTATTAGTATCAGTAAGTTCTTATATACTTCTTCAATTATTATACTATTTATATCTCACTTTATAGATTTATTTAAAAAATCTGTGCAAATTTATATGCAAAACAAATTTTTTAAAATTAGACCATATTTTAAATTCAGGAAAGACATTGCTGTTTTAATCAGTAGTTGCAGCTTATTGAGTTATTGAAATAAGTGGATATCACAATGTTTTTGGTGAATCATTATAAAAGAGTAGAAATTTTACAAATATATGAAAAACATATTTTAATAGGAAAACATTGCACCCATTAACTGCACTTTTTGTCTTGTGACCCCGGAAAGATACTATGATTTTTCCATTGTCGACACAGCCTGTAGACACAGATTCCTCTAACACATTTACCAGTTTTCATAGATGCATCTCTCAACTGGCTTAAAGGGACTTTATGATAAATATTCCTATAAATCCAAATAGTTACGTTCCTGATCTGTCCTTTCCAGTAGTAGCCACTAGCTACATATAGCTATTTGACTAATTAAAATAGTGCAAATTAGAATTGAGATTTGCTAGATCTCAAAGACGTAATATAAAAATACCTTATTTTTATATTCATTGTATGTTGATAAAAGAATATTTGAGGTCAGATATTTATTAGGAATAACTCTACTTGTTTCTCTTTACTTTTTTTTAATGATAGTTCAGTTGTTTTTACTTACTTTTTTTTTTTGAAGATTTCATTTATTTATTTGATAGAGAGAGAGCACAAGTAAGCAGAGCAGCAGGCAGAGCAAGATAGAGAGAGAAGCAGGCTTTCCGCTGAGCAGGGAGCCCGATGCGGGGCTTGATCCCAGGACCCCGGAATCATGGCCTGAGCCTAAGGCAGCTGCTCAGCCAACTGAGCCACCCAAGCGCCCCTCTCTTTACTTTTTCTAATGTGGAAACTCAGCTGTTTAACATTTGAAATGACAAATGTGGCTCTCATGTGTGCCCATATTATTTTTGTGGAATAGCATTTTTCTAGATACTCACCTTCAGTCTATCTATTTTATAAGTTAACACAGTAGAGCAAATCTGTCTTTATTTTTTTATTTTTATTTTTTTAAAGATTTTATTTATTTATTTGACAGAGAAAGATCACAAGTAGGCAGAGAGGCAGGCACAGAGAGAGAGGAAGGGAAGCAGGCTCCCTGCTGAGCAGAGAGCCCGATGCGGGACCCGATTCCAGGACCCTGAGGTCATGACCTGAGCCGAAGGCAGTGGCTTAACCCACTGAGCCACCCAGGCGTCCACAAATCTGTCTTTAAAGCGAAGACCAGCTCTGAAGTTACTTAAATGTACTTTGTTAATATTTGCAAAATAATATTTCAAATATTTTAACATGATCATTACTTTGTTTAGTATATAGTAATCTTAAAAATAAATATTCCAATGCTTGGGGCTTTATGTGTATGCCGTATCATTATAGGATAATTCAGTGGCATCTGAATCTTTAAAAAAATTAGAAAACCTTGTTAGAAATTAACATTTATGTATGAGTTGTTTGTACCAATGTATTTAGTGTGATATAGTTAGAAGATTTTTCTGAAAATAGAATAAACCAAAATTAGTTTGTATGCATCAATGATTACAATTACAATATCTCCATGCATATTATTTTCTTTAACTGAATTCTTAGAAACACTATAATAATTGATTTTAAAAACACATAACAATGAATTTCTGAAGAAATTAGACGAGATGGATTGTAGGAAGAAGGGGACAAGGACTTGGTAACAGCTCAACAAACTCCTGTCAGCAGGGAGGAGGGTGACCTCCAGGCCAAGCCAGAGAAGACAAAGATTTCTTGTAGAAAAATCAGCTAAACATAGTTGTTGAGTGGCATTCAAGACCCACATGTTATAGCTTCTGCCAAAGCCCATTTGTGAAGGAGTCTAATCATTGATCTGTCTCAGGTTGTGATATTTTTATTTGGATATTATGAATACAAAAAGTCAGGGCGATCCCCAAAAAAAGACATTTTAGCTAATGTTATCACTTCTAGTATGGGACATAAACTATGATAAGAAATGAGCATTTTTTTTTAAGATTTTATTTATTTGACAGAAATCATAAGTAGGCAGAGAGGCAGAGAGAGAGAGAGAGAGAGAGGAAGCAGGCTCCCTGCTGAGCAGAGAGCCTGATGTGGGGCTCGATCCCACGACCCTGGGACCTCGACCTGAGCCAAAGGCAGAGGCTTAACCCACTGAGCCACCCAGGCACCCCAGAAATGAGCAGTTTTAAAGGGAATGTGCCTTAGAGAAATTGAATATGGTAAAAATATTATCAAATAAATTAAAAAAGCTTTCTAGGATAATTCCATTTTGTATCTTTTTGACTTTTTAGTTTCATGGATAAGTGTTCTATGGGTAGTGATTTTCAAAGATTTTTGACCATAACCAGCAGTAACACATACATCCATGATACATCCACAGTTTACCCAAACGTATTTACTGCTTCTACAGCTGACAGACTTTGATATTTTCTCTGTAGTCTACTCAATTTCATGTTCTGGTGGTGATCCACTGAATTTCCCTTACAACCACAACACGCAGCCATTCATTTAAAACATCCTTCAACCTGAAAAAAAAAATACTGCTCTATGTAGATTATGATCCTCATTTTATGGGCAAAACCAGACCAAGGGACCCCTACCCCACAACTCCCCTCTGTACGCATCAGTCATTGGTCATTCACATGTGGCTTGTTCCTCCAAACACTGGAGGAGTTTGAATAATGTGAAGAAAAGTGACCAGTGAGTCTAGAATTCAGATTTCAGCAGATTTATCAGCAAGTGTTATTCTGATGTGTGTGCACCCAGAGCACATGCTTGCACATGCCTCAAAATTCCCAGCTCTCCATGGGTGAGCTGACTCTGGGTCGCCTTCTGAGAAAAACATGGACCGCCTTGGCTGTACTTTTGGTGAAATGGCATTCCGTGTGTAGTTCTGGAGCACTGTCCTAGGTCTGCTTCACCTAGACATGGGCTGCACTGCATGTCAATCTTTTAGTTTGCTGTTGGAATGCATGTGTCTACATAGGTTTCTTTTCTCATTTTGGTCTGCTGAATCTTTAAAGATTTTATTATTTATTTATTTATTTGACAAAGAGAGGGAGATCACATGTAAGCAGAGAGGCAGGCAGAGAGAGAAGGGGAAGCAGGCTTCCTGCTGAGCAGAGAGCCCCATGTGGCACTCAATTCCAGGACCCTGAGATCATGCCCTAAGCCTGAAGGCAGAGGCTTAACCCACTGAGCCACTCAGGTGCTCCTGGTCTGCTGAATCTTGATTTACAATCGTATCATAGGAAGACAATGCAAGTGTCTGAGAGGAGTGATTTTGCATGGTAATGGTGTTGAAATCTCTCTTCAGCCAACCTTTTTTAGAACAAAATAAAGCAAAACAAAACAAATCTCAATTTGGGGGGAAAAAGAAAAAGACTGTTCTATGCAGACGCCAGACAGTAGGCATCACCAGGTCTAGCTTGAAGAATTGAACAACAAAGGATCAAAAGCAAGTAAAAGGTTTGGGATCAACACCTCCTAGGGACAGCAAGGGCCAGGGGATCAGAAGGCTCCCTGAGTGCAGGTACCTGTGATTAGGGCCAAGTGTTAATTGTGATGTAATTAGTTATCTTCTACTCAGTACCTTGGCCTTGCTGAAGCCAAAACAACCCTAACCAGACACACCAGATAGAACAATATACACCCCTGTTTAGAGTTGTAAAATGACAATACAAAGAAATCCTCCTTGCAAAAGCAGACTCTGCTTGAAATTTTTAAAGGAAGATGGTAAAAGAAGCATTTGCTAAAATGAGTGGCATTATATTCTCTACAACTTAGGATATTCAGATAATAGTAAAGCACATGGACAAATAGCTTTAATTAAATTCTGAATATAATCAGGAAAATGAACACAGTCAAGACTGAATGATGTATTATTTGGTGCTGAATTCTGAATTGAATTATTTATTTCCCTATCTTTTCAATCAGTCCCTCTCCAAGGGAATATGGTCATTTGCAATTTCTGTTTCTCTTGAAGGCACAACCCCACTTCACTTGTATTTTCCCTGTTTTTCCTCCCATTAAGGAAAAGGCTTTTTGTTTCTTTCCAATTTTAGTACATATTCTTACTTGTTTTTTCTTTCCAATTTCAGTACATATTCCACTTTGCTAAATTGGGGCGGTAGGTACAGCATTGCTCTCGCATTGTGCAGAGCCCATTTACAGATTTCTATTCCTAGCATCCCTTTCTTTTCTTCAGCTCGTAGTGATTGGCAGAAAGCTTGCCCAGAACCTCCTGCAGGCTTGCTCCTTGAGAAACAGTTTCTTGGGCACTGAATCCATGAGGCTAAAGCCCAGGCCCTCTCTGCACTTTTGATGTTTCATCTCTCCAAAATCTTTTCCCTTTGTACCTGAGACACCTGAACTGTATAGTGCATTTGTTGAAACTTACCACTGTTAGGGCATGCTCCTTCATTTCTTCGGCTTTAATTTTGGGGAAGTGGTTGTAGCTGTGGACATCAATCAAACGGAGAGGCCTCTTCAATTTGAATAAAACCTTTGTGTAGTTTGTGAAGGAGAGGGCTAAACAGTGAAAAGCCTTTGAGTTCTCAGCACATCCAGAACCAGTGGATAAGGCTAGTGGCTTAAAGTTGAAATGGCTGCTATTCCTTTTAGCTCCCTGTGGGTACAGAGCTCAGAATCACTTCAGCAACTACTACCTCTCAATGGTATCATCTTTGAGAATGAAAATCATGTGGTATGTAGCAAGGGTATAAGAGAATGTTGCACTGCTCTATGTTGGGGTGTGTATATGTGTGTGTGTGTGTGTGTGTGTGTGAGAGAGAGAGAGAGAGAGAGAGAGAGACTATACAACACGAATATATATAAATGGGATACCTTAGATACCCACTTCAGACATAGTTTTGTTTTCAAATGTATTTGTTTAAGTTTACTGAAATCATGTGTGTTTTATTCTCTGTCTGTGCTAGGGCATGGTTGATATTAACAAAACTATACTAGATAAGTCAAATATAAAAAGAATCTGGCAAATATGATTATGATTTCAGACTACATTTAATGTGATTCAGAGGACAGGAAGAAGGTTTATCCAACTGTATTAGCTATGCATTTAGAAAGAGCGGTGGAAAATAAATCTAAAAGCAAAATCTAATTCCGGGGTAAACACGGTTGTTTCAAATATTTTATCAGAATGCTTAACGTTGTACAAAATGCACAGTAAGATAGTTTTGTGTTCCTTGATATTTGATACCTGTGTACTAGTTGAAATGTGTGCGGAAAAAATTTTATATATATATATATATATATTACATATATATTATATCTATTATATATTGTATTATATACATAATTATACCTCTTCTAAAACCACAGTTTGGGAAGTTTGTTTTAAAAAAGTTCAACTTTGTTTAAAAAGTGAGTTCTCAAAATTCTGCTTGTACCTACCTTAACCTTCTCTAAAAAGGTGTGCTCAAGTTGTTCCTGAGTGTTTACCAGCCTAGAGAATGGTGCTGCTTTCATTGGTTGACTTAACTATTTCCATGTAAAAGTATTCTTTGGAGGGTAGGGAAAAATATTTCTAAGGACTCAAAGAAGAGTCTTCTTCTTCTTTGAGAAGAGAATGAGTCTTATGAGACCCAGCAGAACAGAAAACCATCACGGAGAGCATTTAGGCAGAGCCAAGTGGATTTTATTTTGTGAACAGAAGTGAGGCTTTTCTGATTCATCACCTTATTTTGCCAGACAGTGAAGACTTGAAATATTATCAACAGTTCTCTCGGGACCCACTTTCACGAGAGCCTCCTAATGGGTCTTATAATTTGAACAAATTTGGACTGAGTAAAACAGAATGGAACCAATTTGATGAAGTTGAGATGATTATTTTTCCTTTTTGACCTCAGACTTGCTCCTTACCTCCATTTCAGCTTCCGAGTTCTACGTCTCTAAGCAAATTTCTGTTACTTGCATACGCATATTCTTGACAGCATCCTCTGCTAGTTACTTGGTAGTTTGGGTTGATGTTCACTCATCAGGGAGATAGCAGAGATGGGAACCTCCCTTAAGCAATCCTAGTTTGCCTATAGTGTGCCTACATACTCATTCTCTCAAAGTAATTGGGACTGTATTTTAAAAGAGGAATGTGTTTTCTTCGATGTGTTCGTCCATGGCTAAAGCCAACTTTAATACCTATGCATCCTATGCTGATATTTTATGTATGTTAATACACTAAGTAAAAAGTTTCTCCACATTATGCTTTTAAAAAGGGAAGTTCATCGAAGAGCATATATTTGTCAGAGCCTGTGTTTACAAATCCCATGGCAGCTAGGGAATTTTTCTTCTGCTTAGTTAATTCAACCATCTGAGTCACTTTTAATCAGTCCCCTGATCGTATTTTTAAAAGTCAGTTCAGCATGCTGTTCACAACAATAAATACATCTATTGTCATTTTTGGTGTGTGTATAATGATGTGGTGTTAATGTGCACTTTTTTCTTTAAGATAATCAGAGAATAATGCTAAAATAATGACTATTAAGAACAGGCAAAATGAGATTCTTAATTGCTGATTGTATTCCTTTTTGTTTCTTTAAGTAAATGTTCTTTTGTCTGGCATTGCTTATACAAATCCACCCCCATTAAACTTATGAGAAAATAAAACATATAAAACCATTGTGTAAAGAAAATACTTTAGTAGATTAAACCATCACTCAAGTCAGTGTTTTTACACAAGTTGCTCAGACTTGACTCCTGAAGATGAACCCCACATCCTCCCCTGTAATCTCTTGTACCCGATTTTCTCCTGATAACAATGGGCCAGTCTTTGCCTAGTAGCTAGAACTTCGATTAATCTTAGAATTATGGTATACAGAGATATAATGTGATTTTTCAGGTTTTCTCAGGAGATAAGCTAGACCATTTAAAAATTCTTTGTTATGTGATTTTCAGTAACAATGAATAATTTAGGATTATTATGTATTGTTTAAAGAACCATTTTCCCTTTGTGCTTCTAAGTTAGCATAATGAGTGTTACTCAGGATGACAAAGTACAAAGAATTATCTGATAAAATCCGAATGAATTGAACCATTGATAACCCGATGTTGCAGATGTTGCAGAACTCAAGAGTTAATCATTGATCAAACTTTCCCATTATAAGAAAGTTATCTTGACATTTCAGGTGTTAACTGAGATACCATTCTGGGTTTTAAGTTTTTCAGTTCTTGAACCATGCAGAACTGGGTATGACCTTGCATAATCAACTTTACCTTTCTGTACCTTAGAATCCTCATTTGTAAAATGAGGATATTAAAATTAGGTTAAATCATATAAAATTGCATGTTTATAAGTCAAATACAGTTTTTTAAAAAACAGACAATTTCCTATTGTTTGCCCTGGTACCTCTTTTATAAGTTTGATGAGAGAATTAAAAGAGCTAATGCATGGGAACTCTGAGCAAAATGCTAAATATGCTGGAGTGAGCTTTCATAAATTTTAGTTAGTATTCTTATTATTAAAATAGTAAAAGCCAAGAACTATTCGGTCATTCTGGGTATGAAAGAAATACATTCAAGTTAGCACCACCCAGCAGCCCAAAGTAATTTATAATAAATTCTTTTCTTACATTTCTCAAAGTCAGAATAATTAAAGTCTTTATTTGTATTTCTGAAAAAGAAATGTTTTCTTGTATATCTCCATGACTTGTTATGTATTCATTGCAAGGATCTTTCAAGAAATCAGCCTCCTAAATATTTTTGTTACTGCATTTTGCTTATATCATCAAAAAGTTTTCAGTACCCAGCTTTAAAGTTTTCAGTACCCAGTACACTACTATATTGTGTAGTTTTAATGGAGCTATTTGCTTCTGTCCCAACTGAGACAAAACAAAAACAAAACCAAGAAACAAAAACACCAATTTAAGCTTTACACATCTGAAAAACAGTGTTTGGGAAAGGCCAGTTAACATCATAAATTGCAAATTACCCCAACTGCTTTGAGAAATGCAATCAGTGCAGTGAACTAATTACAGTGAGGTATAAGGGGGTATTTAAACTTCAAGAATTTGAACTTAGATGATGTGAAAAGCAGAGAAGCAGCAGGTATGTTTTGGCCCCATGTCATTTATTTTGCCTTAGAAAGTCCTGTCTTGTTGTTTTAGAAGTGTTCAATATTTTCAGTCATTTCCTGTACTTCAGGAGCACAGTCAGGCCATTTACAAATTAACATGCTGTATACAAATATGTAAATGACCACTTAAACCCAGAAACAACCATGCCCCTTCCCCCAAATGTTTGTGGGCTTGAAGGACTAAAACTGCTGGATCTAAATTAGAGATGGAAGCAAAGAGCTTGGAAGACAAGTTGAAATGGAAACTAAGCACTTGTGAAGTTATTGATTATTTACATTTCTTAAATATAAAAGGAGGGAAAAAGAGAAGATCTGTGGTTATATAAGTTTGTAGATCAGGTTATAAGGAACTCGACATCTGTGATGTCTGTTTTCACAATAAAATGTGAGGTGAGATTGCTATCTGTAAGTGAGTCAGAGAGTTTGGGTAGGACAGGAGAGGATAATAGATGAATTAGTCATCTTAGATATTGGGAACTTGGGAACCGAGCTTAATGGAGAAACATGGAAGAATTGCTGAGCCCATTTGAGACATAGGGTGATTAAGTTGAAGTACAAACAGTATGCCTGGTTGTATAATTTTCTCCTGCTACATTCAACTACTTAGGAATGCACAGTAAGAAACTGGATGGTTGTGCTCATCTGGAATTTGAGTTTCACAAGGAGAATACCATGGAGGAGGAGAGAAAGAATGTAGTTGAATGTAGATGAGGCCGTGATTGTAATAATGCACTTTTGCTTGTAAGCTGCAGAAGAAGGGAAGAGAGAAGGTGAGGGAAGATGAAAACTCAGCAGGTCCAGTGCCCTGAGGATCTAATGTTCTGAGAAGAGTACTGTTTGAGTAAGTAAGAGGTAAGGGTAGGAAACTGAGATCCCAGGATGGAATGTTTGCATTTCAGATTTGGAGATGGTACAGATTCTGATGATAATGAAATTTTGTCTGTAGTCAGGAGAAAGGGTACTTGAGATGTTAGGAAGGACAGAATGGTCTGAGATGAGGAGGTCCAAAACCAGAGGACTGGTTATTTTGGAAGGCTTGAAAGCATTGTCCCAATTGATGATGAAGTTGTCAAGACTGGCTGGACTTTGTACAATGAGGAAGACAGGATCTAGAGCTAAAATCATTTGTGCATCCAGGGAAATGACCAAGAAATGAAGAACAATAACTCCGAAGAGGTATTGAGGGCAGAACAGCAAGTTTTGCAAGAAGCAGAAAAAGAAATGTTCTGGAAGTGGAAGTTGGGGTGGGGGAGAACCAAGAACAGTTTCTCTAACTCCTTGATCTGAAGCACCTGAAATAATAGTAATAGTAGTAGTAGTAGTAGTAGTAGTAGTAGTAGTAGTAATAGTAATAATAACCAGAGCTATCACAATAGTGAAATAGCTGTTGAGAACTTACTGTGAGCCAAGTTACTGTCTCAAATGCTTTATATTGATTCACCCATTTAGTCATTACAGTAACCCTTTGAGAAGTAAGGCTATTAACAATATGCCCCATTTTAGTAAACTGAGGCGACAATAATGTCAAGTGACTTAACTTTGCCAAAGTCACATAGCTAGAAAGTTATGCTGCTCGCGTTCAAGTCCTGACAAATGGACTTCAGAGCCTTTAAACCAGCACATGGCTGCCCGTGTCATTAACCTGAAATTGAGAGAATTAGCACTTCTGTAGGAAGATGTGTTCACTGGATTTCAGATTGCTATGGAACCCTTTAGCACTGGGGGGCTAAGCTCTGCATCGGAAAGCCTGGGTCTCAGGGATTCATGCTGCAGGCATAGAAAGGTAGTACAGGTCTTCCTGTAAACCCTCCTTTCTTGACAGCCATGTGTGCTGGCATAGCAGCTTCTTGCTGCCCCTCACCACTGCCCCCACCCTGAACCCGGGGAGGACCCCATCTGGACCTCTGCCTTGTCAGATGATGGAGCACACTGCTCTTTTGTGACTGGGGAGAGAGCTCTGCTTTCTCTAATTCCCGTTAACAATAGAGCATTCACTGTTTCCAAGTCCTATTAAAGAGTCCATATTTAGGAAGAGATATGAGAAAGTATATCATAATTTGTTTGGTTTATCATATTTTGCTTTGCTTTGGTCAAGTATCAAGGTTCCCAAAGAACCACGGTTGGCTCCACCAGGATGCACTTTTCATACCTAGTTATCTCTGTGTCAGGCACAAGCATACTGAGAATTTGGACAACTAACATTCCACAACCCTTGTTCAAAGTGAAATTTCCCTATCTTTCTAATTCCACTGGGCTCTCAGGTTGCTGACAGGAACCCATAATACCATCTGTTTATCTAGCACTCTATTGGTAGTTTTTTTTGTTACGGTTTTCACTTATGCACACCTCCTGAGCAAAGGCCATCCTTTTCTCTGGAAAACTCCATCTCACGTTCACCTCCTGATTTCACATTTGAATCCCTGTGAGCCTACAACAGAGCCTTTGCTGGCATCTCACCAACTGGAGCCCATCAGAATAGAATCTTTCACAGGCTCTCTTGCTGCGCATTTTCATTATTCTCGGATCTTTTTGGTGTTTTTGTCTGTGGCTTTGTTTGCTCTTGAATACCAAGAGTCTGTCTTTGGTAACCGCTGAACGCTGAACGTAGTGAAGCTTGGGAAGCCTTAGGTGAAAAGTTTTAAAAAAGAAAGAGAGAGAGAGGAAGAAAGAAAGAAGCCAAATTAATGACTGTTGTTCTAAATGCAGATGGCACTGATTAGGTTGCCGAGATCCTTCTGTGAAACAAGCTCAGCACCATCACCTTCTTATCTCGGAATCAGCCTTCCTGCCAGAAGTGATGGCTGGGACAATGCAGATGGCTCTCAAGTAGGAGCTTCTCTCAGAACCCGGTCCTTATCACGGCTTTGACTGGCAAAGGCTGTCATTCAGGCTGTCACTCACAGTGGGTGCACAATGGATCATGTCTGCCTTGCACATCAGAGATAACTAGACTGACTGGGGCTGGATTTAATTCTTTGGTTAAAGAAGAGGAGAAAAGATGAATCATTGATTATAGAATATCTGATTTTCCTTTAATTCACCTGTCACTGAAACTGTAACCTTGTGTTCTAGAGCAGTTACATTTGTCAGCATCCCTAAGAGAAACTACCATTTTAATAAGATCTTTCTTCAAACTACATATATTTCTAAGTCCATATATGTGACTCTCTCAATCCTGTATCTGCGTGACAATCTTTTCTTTGAAAAACAGCAATGTGGTTTGGATGTGCTTTGGAATGTTTATTCTAACATTTTAAAATAAAAATGAGCATTAATGATCTTGATAGAGTATTCTTGAAAAAAAAAACTGGTTAGGTAAAATGAAAATATGAAGCTATTGAATATAAAGGTATTTTGTGTGGAAGTCTACTGTTTCTACAGTACTCTGAATGGTGACAGCAGAGGATTCATTTACACATCTAAAGCAGCTTTGTATATTGACAAAGAAGGTGTTAGAGACAGAACCGTCGTCATAATAATAACTGTGCCTATTCACTAGCATTTTATGTTACTGTATGTCACAAATGTTGTACTCCATATAATATATTAAAATAATCTGATAAAAGAAGCAATAATTCTGAGCTAGGTTAATTATTGAGTTTTTGAAGAACTAATTAACGATGTCTGACCTGATTTGTTTTGCTGCTGAAGGAAGGTATTGAAAATTTTAAGATATGCAAACAATCCTTAGTATACAATAAAACATATTTATAATGTTTGCCAAGGATATTAGTTTTTTCACCAGGTTAGAACACTGAGAATAAAGAACCTAATATTACTTTATGCATCTTTCTTTGCTCAACGGTGGGAAAGTCACAATATTCAGCAAAACACATGGAGCTAATATGTCTGATATGTTTACTTATTTTCCTGGAGAAGTAAACTATGAACATAACTCTTGATGCCCTAACCAAAGCAATGCTCATTTATGCAGAGAATTTTAGTTAAAATTAAGACAGTGATGGTCTGTTAAAATGTTAATTGAAATAAAAGAGTTCCAGGGTGCCTGGGTGGTGCAGTCAGTTAAACGTCTGACTTGGTTTCAGCTCAGGTCGTGACCTCAGGGTTGTGAGCCTGAGCCCTATGCCAGAATCTGCACTTAACACGGAGTCTACTTGGAGCCCCTTTTTCCCCTTGCCCCCTACTTATGCTCCCCCCAATAAATAAACAAACCTTTAAAAAAGAAGAGTTCCTTTCAGAGATAGCATTTTGGTCTACATAACAACTACTTTTAAAATAAGGCATAGAAGATGTATTCTTTTAAAAAGAATCATAGCTATTTCTAAGGTTTATATAACATATGCAAATGAAGGAGTAAGGAGGTATTCCTTCTAATTTAATAATTCTCATTTAGGGGCGCCTGGGTGGCTCAGTGGGTTAAAGCCTCTGCTTTCGGCTCAGGTCATGGTCTCAGGGTCCTGGGATCGAGCCCCGCATCGGGCTTTCTGCTCAGGGGGAGCCTGCTTCCTCCTCTCTCTCTCTGCCTGCCTCTCTGCCTACTTGTGATCTGTCCATCAAATAAATAAAGTCTTTAAAAAAAAATAATTCTCATTTAAAAGTATTTATAGCATGCCTATGCAAAGATACAATCCATTCCCGTTATTTCAACAAAAATGGCCAATAATATGCCAAATTCTACAGAGTATCCACTTGAATAATGTGTATCAGCTAAGGGTTGGTTCCTGTTGACATGGGAGATACAGAAGGGAGGAAGACACAAAAGTTGATAAATTGAAGCTGTGGGAAAGAAAAAAAATGCACCGCTCTCGTAGTGACCATTTATAG
Source organism: Mustela nigripes (assembly GCF_022355385.1). Lineage (NCBI taxonomy): Eukaryota > Metazoa > Chordata > Mammalia > Carnivora > Mustelidae > Mustela > Mustela nigripes. The sequence goes on from NC_081562.1 coordinate 77,260,617, forward strand.
GTCACTGTTGAGCTCAGGGTTTGGTTACCCTTGAATGAGATACTACCTCCTGCACCCCAGTCAAGTCCAATCTGTGGCTACCTTAGTGCAAAGACCAACCTCGGGCTCTTTCCCAGAAAACAAGACAATGTGCAGGAAGCTGTTGGCCAAAGGAGAATTGAACATGATAGTCATGTGACTGATGTGTCCAGAACATCATCTCTTCTTATATATGCAAATCTGAGTATTTAAGAATTTGTAAGTTTGTGCTCATTCTTTCCAGTTTCTTAAACAGTACCCAAAGTAGAGTCTATCCAGGTCAGATCCGTGACCCTCAAAGAGGGAAGGCAGTATCACCAAAAAATGTAAGTTTTTAAAGTTTATTGGACTATCTAATGTCAAAGAGTATGGGTCCTCCAACTTTGCCCTGTCTTAGCTCTCAACAGGGACTTAGGATTTAGGGATGGCATATAACATTCAGAACTCCAAGAAAGAACAAGCTGGAGCAACAATGGACCCTTGCCTCTGGTTTTTGATTTATAAGTATGTGGGTTCTTCAGAGGAACCTCAGAGCAGTTTCATAGCCTGTCCAATTGTCATACAATAATTATCATCTCATGTTTTTACAGTCTCCATTCTTCTTTGTCTGAGTCATGCCTTCGTTCTCATGAAGTCATAACAGATGACTGTGATCCCAGAATTCAGTTTCCTTGGTTAACTTCCAGAGATGAGAATGAAGTCATTCCTTGGACTCCAATAGAATTAAACCCATCTTTGACAGTTCTGTCCTAGAGTATACCATACCATGACTATGAAGTCAGCTACCAACATAGCTGACTTCTTGGAGGCTTCAAGATTCATTCTCTTCCTATGCTTGGTCTTTATAATTTCTTGCTAATGTGACATAGATGAGTGTATAATTAGAAAATAAATGGAGAGAAGATTTTGTATAACCTTGTTCTCTTGGAAAACCTATCACATCTAGATAAGTGGCTGTGTGTGTGTGTATGTGTGTATGTGTAATTTGGTTATTTAGAAAGGATTGATTGATATTTGTTCTGATCTTTTGTTTAAACATCTCACTTCAATAGTAAAATATAACCTGGTAGTTCAGTGAATTCCTTAATTTATTCATTTATCTAGTATTTATCCAGTGCCAATCCTCGTGAATCTCAAAATTAGTGAACTCTCCAAGCAATGGATGAAGATTAGCATTACAAACTTAAGCAGAATGTAAAGGTTAATGTAAAACTCTTATGGCCTTGATTTTCCATTTTGTATAGTACTCAAATGATTCTTTATAAAGTAGATGCAGTCAAACCGCATGGGTCACAATAGATCGGTCATTTTTGTTTGGTTTGGTTTTGATTATACAGCCTATGTAGGCATAGACCTGCATTGAGAAAGGGAAAAAATCATCCATACTCATGATTAGATGACAGCTGTGTTAACAAGATTGAACCAGTTCCAGTCCCCAAGACAAATAACATGTCTAATGGCCATGGAAATGTGGCACTCTCTTCAGTACTATACTTAGTCTCCTTGGTTACAGGAAACAAGCAAGAACAGTGTTAGTGACCAGTCCCTGCATATCTTAGCAATATAAAATAGCAAACACAGTATCTCATCCAGTGTCCTGGGCTGAGGAATCTGGGGGCAGTTTAGCTGAGTAATTCATGTCCTAGTCTCCATGAGGTTATGGTCAAGAGGTAGTCTAAGGCTGCAGTCATCTGAAAGCCTGACTGGGGCTAGGGTATCTACTTTCTACCTCATTCACATGGCTCTTGGAAGGAGGCTTTAGTTTCTTGCTGACTGTTGGTGGGAAGCCTCAGTTTCTCTCACATAGGCCTCTCCATAAGGCTGCTCTCACCACATGGAAGCTGACTTCTCTCAGAGAACGTGGTGTAAGAGAGAAAGCATGTGAACTAAGACAAAGCTACAATGTCTTCATAAACTCAGCTGAGAAATAATAAACCATCACTTCTCCCATACTGTATTATTAACACAGACTGGTCCAGTGTGGAAAAGGATTACACAGGGGCACAAATGCCAAGAGGCAGGGATGCTTGGGGGCCATATTGCAAGCTAGGATCACAAGTTTCTGATTTAATTCCCAACTGTTTTCTGGAGAAGTCTAACCAAGTATCTCTCTTTAAAGCAGTGATTTTCAAAAGAGGATGAAGAAATGTAGCATTAGAGAAGCATGCTCTATATTATAGTGAATTCTAAATCTTGATGTAAGAAAACACACTTTTTAAAGAAAGATTTTATTTATTTATTTATTTGAGAGAGAGAGAGAGAGATCACAAGTAGGCAGAGAGGCAGGCAGAGAGGAGGAAGCAGGCTCCCCACTGAGTAGAGAGCCCGATGCGGGGCTCGATCCCAGGACCCTGAGATCATGACCTGAGCCAAAGGCAGAGGCCTAACACACTGAACCAACAAGGTGCCCCAAGAAAACACACTGTTCTTTGAACATGGGTTACAGAAATCTAAATTTAACCATTGTCTCTTTGCCTGTGGAGATACAAATACATGCATATTGGTGGTTAAGGAAAAAGTAGACTCACAATTTTGGTGTGTGTGTTGGGTGGGGGTGTATTTTGTTGTAAGGAGGATGATATTTTTAATACTGAAACTACTTTAAAACAAAATTAGAGGGTGCCTGGGTGACTCAGTTGTTGGTCATCTGCCTTCGGCTCTGGTCATGATTCCAGGGTCTTGGGATCGAGCCCCATATCAAGCTCCCTGCTCAGCGGGAAGCCTGCATCTCCCTCTCTTACTCCCCCTGCTTGTGTTCCTTCTCTCGCTATATGTCTCTCTGTTAAATGCATAAATAAAATCTTTAAAAAATAATAAAAATAAAAATAAAAAAAGTAAAACAAAATTAGAAATCTGTCATGAAAATACAGACCAATTATTAGTTAGACCCATTAGCATTTACTCCACTTAACATCAATGAAATCAAGCCATGTGTCTTATAGTTCTTTGATTAACAGGGAATTCAGGTTTAAGAAAAAAGAATTGGCCAAAATATCTGTATCAAGTCATGTAAGGTTATTAAGGATTTCTGGCAGCCTTATGGTATATAGATCCAAAAAGGAATAATGTACTATTATAGAATTTATTTCAGTCCTAAAATCATACAGCAAATATTATAAAATAATGTGCTTTTACTTGTTATTAACACAGGCATTTTGTATTTGATTTCTTCATGCTAAAGCAGCTTCCTTAGGAGTTGGAATCTGCACCAGATATCAAGGAAGCTGATCATATCATTCTGTTGTAGTAGAACAGCAGGCAGAGTTCAATGAGGCTTTTTATCTTAAATTATATTTTCAACTTGACCTCATTAAATTCCTTTCCTTCTGTTTGTCATTGTTAGGCTCACTATATTTCATATTTCCTCTTGGGCTCTTTACCATTTTAAAATTGTCCTTTAGAAATAACTCTGGCATGGAGAGTTCATTATTTCTGATAGTGACAACACATTGAATGCCCTAATACACTGATTTCATTGCGCCTCATGACCTACATTTAGAAAAATTCAGGTATATTTTTTAGTTGCTGATTATTTTTTAGAAAACCATTAAGTGTCAAAAGCTATTTTCCTGTATATTTCCAAATTTGTTTTTAAACTGTCTTTGGGAGAGGAGTTGCTATAGTCTAATAAATGAAGAAAAAAAAATCCCATTTTTTGGCCTAGATTTTGTTTTCAAAGTGGAGAGAATAAATAGTAAATGGGGATTTTTTTTTTCTAATGCGTGACCTAAATTTCTGTCACAATGAAGCTGATCTGCTTTTAAATATAACACCTGCCTTTGTAAATTTTTGTGGTAATTTCTTTTTCAATGATTGTGTATGCCATGTGGATGTAAATATATACTTTAAATATTTCACATAACTATCAATGTGGGTATAATTTTGATTTGAAAATAAAGTAAGTTATTCTGAATAAAGTAAAGCTTTCCAAGCGTCCTTTAAAAAGAGAGAGAAAAATTAAAAAGGAGGTGGGGAAACCCTGACTGAAATATAATCAGATGAGCCAATGTTATTAGACACAACCACTGGAAAGACTAAAGCAACTCATAATGAATTAGAAGAAAAGGGCCATTAAACTGGAGAATCCCAACAATCAAGTAGAGATGTTTCAAGCTCTTTAGGTATTACTGCTGGAATAAATACGTTATCACACTAAGCTTTTATGAAAGGCTGTTACATTTTTACCAACTTTAATCTGTTTCATTTTTGTGTTTAAAGGATGGGAGTTGCATTAAAATAAAAATTCCATTTGGGTTATTATCTCCCCAGCTGTCTGTACAGACCATGGAGCTGGCCAGAGAATATTCTCATTATGTGTGTCGAGCAGTTACTCAGTGATTGATGCCGCATTAATGCACGACACAGACGCGTTCCTTTTGTTACTGAATATTAGACAAATTAGTTCTTACAAATTCATGACCCCCCCTCCCCCTCCTAGTATGGGTGTCTTTCTCCTCCCTCTCTCAGCTCCCTACCTGCCCCTGTGCCTTCTGCTGGGCACCTGACTTGACTACCGTGGAGAGTTAATATTGCTTGATAACCTTCAGTGCAAATGAACCTAAGCATTAGGAGGAGGGCTTTGACAAAGGAAGGGGCAGAAAACAGGCAGTGGTCTTTCTAGGCAGACGATAGAATGAGGTTCTGGTCATTTTCCAGGATACCCCAATGAAGTAATGACAAATGAATGTTTTGTTGTCCCAAACTAGTTTTCCCTCCCCCACTCTACAGGAGGGACCATTTATCTCCTCATTTTCTTTAAACTTACTTTTGTCAGGATGGGGAGAGAGGAGTCATTAAAAAAAAAAAAATGTATTTAGATGGTTTCCTTATCATGAAGCTAGGAAGTATGGGAGTGGATATACCTCTCTTTCTCTTGCCCATAATGTTTGTATTGGAATTATTCCTAGAAGTGAAGAAGAGGCAGCGCCAGATATTAAAATGTGAAAGTGGGTTTTGAGCATGATCAGTGGTTTCCAGTTGGATTATGTGTCATATATTTGTGTTTGGTTGTGAAAAATGGGCCCGTGATCACCAAATGTTTAGAGTTGTCAAAATACATCAGTACATGTATATTTCTGGAAGAAAATATTCTGTGCTAAACCTTACTGTTTTTACATTGAATCTTGAAAATGACAAACTTCCAGCTGTACATATGAGGACACTGAAGCACAGGAAATTTAAGTCACTTGCCCAGTGTTACATAGTCAAAGTAGATCTTGAACCTGCCTCTTGAACCTATATATTTGGTTTATAAATGAAAATGGATTAAATTTTACTTATTAGCTGTTCCTGAAGGTTCCGATATGTATTTTTTGGGTGTTCTAAATTTCAGTTTCTAATACAGTAAATATTGATAAATATAAATATTGTTATTTTTATTTGATAATTATTGATATAATCCATCTAACCAAAAGCTTGAGGAGCACTGAATAATATTTTTAAGTTTACAAATCAGTGGGTGTTTTTGGTATTTTAACAAGATTATGCAATAACACTGCAATGTAATTATAGAACATTTTTGTTCCTATAAAAGCAGCCCCACACCATTTGCAGTCACTTCCCATTTCTTTCCAGTATCTTCTGTCTAACCTGCTGCTGTTCTTCTTCTGGGTTGGCTTATTCTGGGCATTTCATATAAATGGAATCATAAAACTCATACAATATATGAATGATTGTGGTTTCCTCCACTTAGCATAACGCTGTCAATAGAATGACCAGAACCTCATTCTGTTTCTGGCACATCTTAGTACTTCATTTTTTAAATTGCTGAATAGTATTCCATTGTACAGATAGTTCACATGTTGTTTATCCATTTGTCAGTTGATAAGCAGTTGATTAACATGGGATGGTTTCTACTTTTGGCTATTATGAATTGTGCTACAGTGAATATCTGTGCACAGGCTTTTGTGTGGACATTTGATTTCATTTCTCTGGAGTATATACCCAGGAATGGAATTCTGGGTCATATGGTAACTCTATATTTAACCTTTTGAGCAACCACTAACTTGTTTTCCATAGCAACTGCACCATTTTACATTCATACCAACAGTCTGAGGGTTCCAATTTTTCCACATCTTTACCAACACTCATTATTGTCTGTGTATGTGTGTTTTATTATAAGCATCCTAGTGGGTATGAAGTGTTATCTCATTGTAGGCTTGATTTTCATTTTCCTAATAACATTGAACATTTTTTTGTGTGTGATTCTTTGCCATTTCTTCTTTGGAGAAATGTTCTATTCATATTCTCGGCATATTTTAAAACTAGGTTATTTGTCCTTTTCCTCGTCAGACGTAAGAGTTCTCTACATATTTTAGACATATAAGTGCCTTATCAGATATGTGCTTCACAAATATTTCTCTCATTCTTTGAATTCATTTTCTTGATGGTTTGGTTTGCTGCGCAGAAAAATCTTAATTTGTAGGTAGCCCATAATATTATCTTTTGCTGCTTGTGCTTTCAGTTTAACCTAACTCAGGGTCACAAAGACATATTCTCATTTTCTTCCAAGTAGTTTTAGCTTTCATGTACATTGTTAAATTGTTAAATTGTATTTGAAACACCCCATAAAAGACTAATTGTGATATAGACCTAATTATTTTTAGTTTTGCCAATTATACAAGTCATTATGCAAGTCAATTCAATACCATTCACAAAAGTTAGTTGTGATGACTGTTCAAGATACATAGGAAATCAAGATGATTTCCTAGACATAATACAAGTAACTAACGTGAAAGGAAAGTGTGACGTGAAAGGAATGGGATATGTGTCTTGGAATTCAGGAAGAAAGATTACCTGTAGCTGTGGAAAGTGATATTCATGCTTGATCTGAATCTCTAAATAAAAATCATGGTAAAGTTTGGCAAACTCTCTCTGCTCTGCTTAACACTGTGGCTATCACTGATTAGTTGTACTTGCATTGTGGTTTTTGGAGTGGTCCGAATGGCTGGGTTTTAGGGGTTTGTGCCAGAGAGAAGCAGTTCTACAAATGCTGTTGGCAGAACACTGAAAGTCCCCAGGAGGTTATAGGTGGTCTTCTAGGGCAAGACAATATTCCTAGTAATATTCAGACACGATTTGCCTTTTTCATTGTACTGACATTGTGGTGGTTATGCAGAAGCAATGGTTGGTAAAACCACTGTGCTTTAGCACAAATCGAGACAGCACCATCAATCTGTATGAGTAGTCACTGTGTCAATAAATCTGTAACTGCTCTGATTCTGGTGCCTAGACCAGATAGCACAGGACATAAGAATTGCTCGTAACTAATTTTGATGAATGTTTATAGGCAAACTAGATAAAAAGTCCTGAAAGTCCTCATAACAGATTTATTTTTTTTTTAAGATTTTATTTATTTATTTGCCAGAGAGAGAATGAGAGAGCATAAGCAGGGGGAGCAGCAGGTAGAGCAAGAAGCAGCTTCCCTGCTGAGGAAGGAAACCCAATGCTGGACTTGATCTCCAGACCCTGGGATCACAACCTGAGTTCAAAGCAGATGCTTAACTGAGCCATATGTGCATCCCCAAAAAAGATTAAAAAAAAAATACTCTCAAGGGCTTAAAATAACCTTATTACTTATAACAACTTACAAATGTGATAAGTTTAATTAGAAAAAAAATACTACATAGGGCACCTGGGTGGCTCAGTCGGTTAAGCGTTGGATCCTTGATTTCAGCTCATGTCATGATCTCAGGGTCCTGGGCTCCAGCTCCGTGTTTGGCTTTGCACTCAGCATAGAGTCTACTTGGGATTCTCTCTCTCCCTCTGCCCTCCCTCCCCACACCCCACCCCTGCTTGAGCTCTCTATCATTCTCTAAAATAAATAAATAAAATCTTAAAGGGAAAAAAAAAAAGCAAAATGCTACACAATAACAAAAATAACAGGGCTCTGGAACAAACGCAAATGCATTTTAGTTTCAGCAGAGTGTAAGTGCCTAGTTTCTGCTTAATAACTACCCTCCAAAAGGATATTCAGAGAAAACATAATTTCCTGCAAAATGTGAAGGAAATAGTAGTGACTTTTCAAAATATAGTAAGAGAGGCTTGGACATGTATATGCCATTTTGGACTATATTCCCCATGTCATCTTAGATATGTTGTTACTGTATATCCTTAGGAATGTTATTATAGCAACTTTATTTATGAAAGCAGAACTGAAGACTTGGAACCAACCCCAAACTAAGTCTGAATCTGAGCCAGAAGCAGGCTTCCTGTCAGGGTAGAAACAGCAGTGCCTCTCTCCTGCTCTCACTTGCAACATACCTGGGAGGGACCCAGGCAGCATATCTGGGATTCAGTTGTGGAGCTTAGGAGCTCTTCTCTGATTTCTAGGCGGGATTTGGTATTTACAAGTCTGATCTGAAGGAAGTAAAATAGGTGCATTTATTCTAGAGTTGTGGTTCATGGACAAGATTCTGGTTGTCAGAAGCATAGTAAGTTTTTAACAAAAAAAAAAATCATTTGGATATATGACGGGCTTTAGAGAGGAATCTGCAGTGGAAATACAGATTTGAGGCATTACCTTATAAATGATAGTCACTCTAAGACATGACTTTATTTCAGGAGTCCTGGAGGAAGATTATTACCAGTTTCATTATAATAAAACAAAGCAAGGAAGGAGTATTCTGTGGTAGGGAGTAGTAGCTCTCTTAAGTGAAAGCACTTCTCTAAAGATGCTAAAAGTGAGTGGGGGATTCAAATATATGAATAGATGGAAAAGTAAGAGAAGAAGAGGGCACAAGTCGGTCATTTGGAGAACATCCAATTATTTATTTTTTCAGCATTATTGAAATATAATTGAAAGTGGTGTTGTATAAATTTAAGGTATACAGTGTATCGATTTGATATATGTATAAGATTATCCATTTCTAATATACAGATGGAGAGTATCCAATATTAAACAGGTGGATTAAAGTAGAGGAAAACTTTTAAAATGTTTTCAAAGGAATAGAGATGAAGACAGAGATCTGAGAAAGAAATGATATGAAAGCTAAGGAGACTTATTTTTAAGAAGTAGTGTGGCAGGACCCCTGGATGGTGCAGTGGGTTAAGAAGCAGATTCTTGGTTTCTGCTCAGATAATGACCTCCGAGTGGTGAGATGGAGCCAAGCTTCAGGCCCTGCGCTCAGCACAGAGGAGTCCACTTAAGACCTTCTCCCTCTCTCCCTCGGCCTTTCCCCCACCCCCTCTAAAATAAAGAAACCTTCAAAAAGAAAAAAAAAATGTCAGTATGGCCATTGTATCTGATTATACGTAGTGGTTCCATTTAGATAAGTTCTGGAAAGGTACCCTGGGTTTGGCAAATGAAAGCCACCTGGTGAAGCCCGTATGGTGGGCTGAATGGAGTAGTGGTGTTGTGTAGGTTTGAGGATACAGAGACAAGAAGCATGGGCTCCACTTTTAAAAATCACAGTTGTGAAAAGGAGAGTGAGGCAGTGTCATCCTGTGAAAGGACAGGACTGTCAAGAAAGTGCTTTTGTTGATTTAGATGGGACAGACTTAAGCAAGTCAGAAGTTAACAGTAAGAGCCAGTGGCGAGGGAGTGGTGGGTGATTTATTTGGGTGACTGGCAGCTCCTATTCTACTCAGGATAAGAGACCTTGAGTTCTTTTTATTTATCATGGCATTTCTGGCCCTGATAAACTTATTGGTGTCAGTTCTTTCACTTTATGTCTTATAGTACTTCGGTTACATGGTTTAAACCAAAACAAAAAAACAATTATTTGAGAACAAAATTAATTATTCTAGAAGCTTATTATGTTAATGCTTCAGTTAACAAGAAATCAACTCACTTAGTAACCCCCATATTTTCTACACTTTTCCTTTTATATGAATGAAGAAGTATGTGAACATGAGTGATTAAGAATTTAATTTAAAACCTACTTCAGGGGCAGAACAGACAATCAGTAACCATTTATTATATGCTCACTCTCCCAAAGATAGGATGATATGTGCTAGAGTTGATACAGAGAATTATAGCACCTGGTCTTTATTGTCATGAAGGTTGCAATCTGAGGATATAAAACTATATGAAATGATAGCTAATGGTGTGACAATATAAATGATAAATAGCAAAAGGAATGATATAGATTAAGTGCAAAGGAATTTGGAAAAAATGGTCAACAGTGAGTCCGAGTGTTCAGAGGTAACTCCTTGCGCAAAGTGGAATTCAACAAATCCTTGGGTTGGATGTGGACATAAAGAGAGAGAGAAGGCTATGGATCCTTAGATGTAGAGATGGGAAAGCATTTTAACTGGGATGGAAATAGTACGTACTCATGAATTAGAGATTACTGTTTGCTGGGGATATACTAGTTATTTTAACATGCATAACCATAATTAATTTAATGATTTGTGAAGGTGAAGAGGAATAGGGTTTATTTCAGATGATTGAATGCACCCAAGATTAATGGGCTAATGATTTGGTTAGGTCATTAGTTAGCCAAAATGGTCTCTTGTGCGTGCATGTGGGCATATGGGCGTGTGTGTGTGTGTGTGCGTGTGTGCGTGTGTGCGTGTATTTTCTGTTCTCCCTGGCATCTGAATCCCCTTCCCACGTTTGGGGAATCCTCCCACATGAATATTGGCAGGGGGCAGACCTTACTTCTCTATAAAAGTTGGAAAGTCTAGATACTTATTTCTCAGCCCCTGGCAACCAAAGATAGGGCAGACAGGTTTGACCAAGCAGACGACTTATCTGAGACTTGGAATCAGGAGCTGATTGCATCCATAATGAAACAGCCGATGTGGCCTGTGGCCGTGTAAGCAGCCACGCCCATTCACTGTGGTGACAATGGCAGTGCAGTCAATGTTGACATCTAGCCATGTTGGAGGCAGGAGGTAGCAGGCTGGAGCATGTGGTGGTCAGAGGTGGAGGCAGCAGTGTCCTTAGATAGTTCAGTGGCATGATTTAGATACGGTTTGGTCTTCCTGGCTTCTCTTCTTTCATGCCTATATTCCAAGCCAGGCTCTCTTGCCTCACCAAGGATTCTGTGGGGAGCCCAATAATTTCTTTCAACAAATGCCCTTTCTGCTTTAACTAGTCAGACTTGTCTTCTGCTGCTTGAAACTTAGCATTGTGACAAGTGAACAAGTTTAGGGTGAGGTGATGAGAGTTTTGAATGTCAGTGTGAGGAGTTTAACCTTTAATCTACCAGAAGTTTTCAGTATCAAAGGGTTTAGAGGGGTAGGATAACACTACCTAAGTGATGCTGTATGAAAATCAATGTCCATATTATGCGGAATGAATAACTTGAGGACTATAGCTGGAAAGATAACGGTGGAGAGCTGGGTCATATTAACAAGAAAGCTTGTCTGCAGGAAAGGTTAGACTGGTTGAGTCTGAGTCGATGCAACCAATGTAAAATTGGGCAGTAGGAGCATGGAGCTAGGCATAGACAGAAGAAGAGAGAGTCAATACTTTAATAACAAGATGTGTATGCTGTAGGAGATGTACTGTTCTAGGCAAAGGAATTTTTGGTCTATAATTCCTCATAGAGCACTGGGCTCCTGTGTAATCTACCCTTGCGTGTCTGAGTGCTAACACATGGACCAGGACCACACACAGGCCCAGTGGTTCATTGCCACGGGGATTCTCCATTCTCAGCCTTGCTTCCCTTACAACATCTATTTGCATCTGGGGGAAGGAAGGAGATGTCAACTGAGAAAGAGCCAAAGATTATTAAATAAGCTGCCCCCTATCTCCAGTGCCCTACCTCACTCCAAATGCATTTACCCAGGAGTCTCTTGTTTAGAAAGCAGAAAACAAAGAGGACAGAAACAAATACTGTCTACACTTCTATTAGGTGCTAGAGAAAGGGAATGGATTCTTAAAAGAAGAACAAGACTCATATAAGAACTGTCAGGACTGTCAGAAATCGTGGCAGCTGGATTCTACCTTTTGATGATAGTATCTAAAGGTCCACCCAGAAAGGGCGGCAGAGTATCCTAAATAGCATGAGTTCCCAGGCTTAGATAAAGCGATGCTTGTATTTTATATCTAAAATCATTGCACTGCCATATAAGGGCCTTATCCTCATTCAGTTAGGATACGAAAGGATGACTTTGCTCATACAGGGCACTCTTCCATAACATTCTTATAAAAAAGTTTAAAAACGCAACTTTCTGGAACAAAGGGCAAGTCATACTGCACTGTTAAGAAGATTTCAAGATGTGTTCTCCCATGACAGTAATGTCGTCACTTGAAAGCAAGGTAGATTTCACGTTAGCAGGTGCAAAGCACAGGGTTGTGGGGGAGGGTGCCCTACCATTTAGTCAAGAGTCTTGTTTCACCAAAAATGGTTTGCCTTGAGGATTTTCTTGCCTTGTCTCTGCCTCAGTTTCCTTATCTCATAAGTGAAGAGATCACTGGGCGCCCTTGGGGAAAGGATCGAGAAATTGAAGTTGTGATTCAGGAAAATAAAATTGGCTGTGGGAGGGAATGAACAGATGATGCTGCAAGATGAAATTGCAGCCTTCACGGCAGAAGTTGAGAACAGTTGCTACTTTCCTTAAAGGTCACTGCTCATGTTCCAATGGGAATGGGGTAGTGGTGGCACATGGAGAACCTGTTGTCTTTGTCTAGGGTGGGCCCTACCCTCTTCTAGCAGTTATCTGTTTACCTTTTAATATAATTAGGCAGACCAGATTGGTATTTAGTCTTGTTCTGACAACAGCAAATTAGGCTTAACTCTTTAATTACAATGAGAAGGAAATCACCTTTCTGATATCCTTCAATTAGCTCAAGCAGCTGTTAAGTTATAATTAAAATTTCACATGGATCATTTGAGTTCCTGGAATGTTTCCATTTAATAACAAAACATTTGCATATATGCATTCAGTTTTCAGCCACCTTTTCAAATCTGTCAGTGGTAAACCAAGAACGTTGATACTGTATTAAACAAAATCTTTGTAGTCTTGGAAGCAGCCAGCTGGGTCCCACAAAATGAAAAATGGAAATGGAAGACAGAGATCAAAAAGTATTAGTGCCTCCAAGTTTTCTGGAGCTTGTTCAGAGAATTAAACTTTTCGCTTCATTCATACTTATCCAAGAGGGGAGAAAAAAAAACTAACCAGGAGAGAGTGGTTACTTGGTGCTTAACAAATGAGTGCCTGTATTACGCGCATCTCATTATCAAGACAGCAGCAATCACCCTGCTGTGTCTTTATAAATGGATTCTTGACTCCACAGACTTTTGAAAATATAAATGTGAGAAGAAAAATTACATGTGAAAATTCAAATACTCCCTTTTGCTTTGTTTTTATTTGATTCTGAGAATTGAATTGACTAAACAAACATACTCTCTTGGAAGTTGCTCGGGCCGGCATCTGTCTGATACAACCGTGGACTCAGCAATGCGTGTAACACCAACAAGGAATAGATGAATCACACTTAAAATTTAGATATTAATGGAGCACTGGGTGTGGTGCACAAACAATGAATTTTGGAACACTGAAAAAAAATAAAATTAAATTTAAAAAATTTAGATATTAAAGGTCTTTGAAGTATCAAAGGCTGGCTAAATTAAACTGAATCCAACTGAAGAACGATAGGAATGTATTTGAGATTATGTTTAGAAATGTGAATTTATGAAATTTGAATTGAATGGCAAAATACTGATTAAAACAGGAAGACTTGAAACTATTTTTCTCCCTTTTTAAAATATGTTTTTGTGTTTTCTTAACATTGATAGGAGGAAGTGAAGAAAGATTTTGTAGGTTAATAACAATGTTGTGAGGTGTAGCCTTCAGAATCTATACCCAAGGCCCTAAGCTGTTTTTAACAAGCTGGGATTCTATTCATGCTTACTCATTGATAGCTTATATTGACAAGTGGAATTCCGTAATGGCTAAGACCCTAATGTCCTCCCAACCATCGGTTTGTAATGTATATTATTGAATTTCAACCACCAAGATAATTGTATCCCTGGAAATTAAAGAACGCATGCAGAGAAGGAAGAGAATGAAAGAGCAATGTCTGATATCATAATTATACCGACGTGCACACTTTTGGGGGCTACCAGCTGTTATCAGCACATTTGCCATCTGCCTTTACTAATTTTACTATGACCTTTTGGAACCGATTTCATCTAGCAGAGAGTTGGCTCTGACACCTTCATTGAGTCAGTTTTATCTTTGAACAACTAAAGGGAAAGATGAGTAACAAGTGTCATTCTAGCCAGAAAAAAATACTTCTGTTGGGAAATTTCATTGTTGAGTAATTTTGAAATTCATTTTGAGTACTTAGGTTTACCAATCTGCAAAGCTGCAGGGTACCTTAGAGAAGCAGAGTCAGATATAAACTCTCAAGTAATTTTCAATTCAGAATTCTTTATTCTGATTCTCAGATCTAGAAAAATGTATTCGTTATCTTTCTCCCCACCTGTGTTCTCTTTCTCTCCCTCTCTCCCTCCTTCTCCCTCTCTGACCCACACACAACATGAAGACTGTACTCTAAAATAAACATCAAGATGTTTAGAACACTTATTATGGCCCATAGTTCACTTACAGTGAATAAACAATTTATTCATCCCCCAAACCTAACAATCCTGTTGATATTCCTATATACATCATACATAAGAGAAAACTGAAGCCAGAAAAAGTTGAATAAATAGTGCTTACAGGTAGCAGGACCCTAAGTTAAATCTATGTGTGTCTTATTCTAAAGCCCATTCTCTTAACCAGTATGGTGTTATATTCATTTGTTCATGCATTCATTCATTCATTCATTCATTTGACAACATGGAGGCTACTAGGTCTCAGACTTTCCCAAGAGCTAGGAATACAAAGGTGAGCAAAATGGACAGGGTCCCTCTTCTCATGGATGTGACAATATGTGGATACTTTTCTTCTTTTAAATTGATCATATGTCAATGAGCAATGTCAGCACATTCCTAGACTTTTGCCCTAGGCATAAGCTGTGTGTGGGTTTTAGGGCTGTTGCTGAGGCCTGCATTAATGCTGGGAATATCTGAATGCTGTAAGGAGGCAGTGAGTCGAGTCATCTCTGGGGGCCAAGGAAGCCATGGCTGGCTGTTTGGGAAGTAGCAACAGGTATACAGCCATAGCACGGTTCAGCCCCCAACCATGAAACACACGATCAGCTTCTAACTTGTTCTTGGGATTTCCCTGTTTTCTAAGAATCTGCCCCCCAACCTTGCCACCCACATAGGGAGGGATACCCTCTCCAGTTCCTCCTGCTAAGTCAAAGAGCAGGCTGCATGCAACCTAAAAGGAAAGATTTGATATCTCACTCGCTCCAAGAAAAAGAGTAATACTTTACTCCGACTTGTGTGTACCACGAGCACTCCCAACTAGTTAACATTTGCTGAATAGAAGGACATATTCAGGATTCGTGGAACTCCTATATAATTCCTTGGCATAGAAGGAGAGTATTCTGATCAAACTTTATATTCTAGTGTTTGACCAAAAATTTTCCCAGTTCTTCTTCTTACTAACATCACCATTATTGTCTTTTTAAAAAAAGATTTTATATATTTATTTGAGAGAGAGAGCACACACATGAGCGGGGGGAGGGGCAGAGGAAGAAGGAGAAGCCGACACCCTGCTGGGCAGGGAGTCCTGAGGAGGGGCTCCATCCCAGGACCCTGGGATCATGACCTGAGCCAGAGGCAGACACTTAGCTGACTGAGCCACCCAAGCGCCAATACCCTATTGAGATTTTGCAGTGAGCCAGATAATGTCCTGGGCAAGTCCCTTAAACTTAATCCTCACACTTTTCTTCATTGTACAGAAGAGGAAACTGCAGTTTAAAAGAATTGATTAACTTGTCAGTGTCCCCCAGCTGGTAAGGGGCAGAGGCCAGCAGATTTTAGGTCTCTCTGACTTCAAAGCTGCTTACCTTGAATTAATCTGAGTCACATGAAGGCTGTCCTGCTCCTGCTGCCGGACATCAGCCATATGTGGACCTTGCATAGATTTAAGGACTTTCAGTGTGTCTTATGGTTTTCTTTTTTTTTTTTAAATTCTAAAGCACAGATCCACAAATTAGCCTATTTTCCAAAGATATCTTCATCTCCCATTTGCTTGAAGGATTCATATGCTAATTTACAGATTTCAAGCCCATGCCAAAGCTAGGTTATACTTTTGTCTTTTAGGGATAGTCACTTGGTAGAGGATTCTTTTCTTTTGAGTTTCATTACTTAATTGTTTCTGAAATAACGAATCCTTTAATTAATTTATTTAAATTATTTAATTTAATAATTGTGGCTCTCCAGCTGATCAGTCTAAAAAAGGTTAAATAAATGAACTACATGGTGGTGACCAAATGTGTTATTTAAGACCTCTTCTGACCCTGTATGTCTTAATATATATTTATTGCTAATTGGGTGACTTACCACAAGTTCTTCAATCTCTCTGTGCTTTATATTTTTTTCATACAGAATAGTGTTTCTGCTACTTTTTTCAAAAGCATTTTCAATCACCACATCTCTAAAATACCTTTTAAAATTCTTTGAAGGAAGGGACTGGTTCATTATATTATGATTGAGTTTGGTAATGAAGTTAAAAGACTAGAAATCTAGTAAATAGCCACTTCAGACTAGAAACAGGACACATCAGTGGTCAGATTTCTACATTAATATACTTAGTGATTTGCTCACCTAATAACTTTTTTAGGTCTCTCTCACAAAGACCATTTGAAATAGGCAATTCTCATTTGGGGTTAATAAACTAAACACTTGTCAGGCCAGGACCTACTGTAAATTAAGATGAACAGTTAAAGTACAATGGATAAGGTAATGCTTTGTGTGGTAGGTTTCTTCTAGGGGTTTTGGGTGACAGTTGTTTTTCTTTTCCTATTCATTTCTAAGAAGCAGCAGTGGATTCTGCTACTCAAAGGAATACTTGACAGAGGTTTCCATAGAGAATAATCAACACAGGCTTGAGCGCTGGCACTTTCTAATTCTGCTACCTTTTGGCATTTATTGTAGGCATCATTCAATATGGCAGTTCTAATCACAATATTTGGTAAATACTTACTGTTGTGTGTGTGTCTTTTTCCTACTACAATGATTAACTCCATGAACTTAGAAGCTAGCCTTGTACTCCTTTATTTCTCCACAATACCTAGCATAAAGCTGAACATTTATAACATTATAATAAATACAGAGTTTCATAAATGTAGGTCAGAAATGTTCATCCATTTTACTTAAAGGAAGACATATATGTAAATAATACAGTCATTGTGATTGTGCTGTTATTTCGTAATAAGTGCTGATTCATACATTTAAAATATTCTTTAGGTAACGTGTAGATACAGGCCTTTGTCCTTTATAACACGTTGACTACCACCTGGGGACACTTATATACAACATTGTGTGGAAATCTGGAGCTCACTCTCAGGAACTCAGTTCCAGCCTGTTGGTGGGGTATAAGGGATAAGTTGCAGGTATCTTTACTTGGAAAAACATCCTAAGTGGGGGCACTCGGGTAGCTCATTCGGTTAAGTGCCTGACTCCCGATTTTGTCACAGGTCAGGATCTCAGTGCTGTTTGATCGAGCCCCACATTGGGCTCCACACTCAGCTGCCAGGGATTGGGTGGGGAGAGCTGGTGTGTCTATTTGAGATTCTCTCCCTCTCCCTCCCCCTCTGCACTCTGTCTCTCAAATAAATAAATCAGTCTTTAAAAACACCACAAGAGATATTATGGTATAGTGAGAGTTGAACGCCACTAGTTTAGGATTACCCAACCAGTTCTTTAGAAATTATCACAGGACATTGTATAGACTACTGGGTTTTTGGGTTAAGAAAAAGTAATGAATAACACTTGCTTCTTATACATTTCTCATAAACTAAAAAGACTAAAGGCATAGTTATCATATTAGTACACTACTTGAAAAATACTTGACTAAAAATTACCCTCGTGGTGGGGTGCCTGGGTGGCTCAGTCAGTTAAGTGTCTGACTCTTGATTTTAGCTCAGGTCAGGATCTCAGGGTCGTGAGATTGAGCCCTGCACTGGGCTCCACACTGGGCATGCTCTCTCTCTCTCTCTCTCAAATAAACAAATCTTTTAAAAAATTACTCTCATGCATATAATAGACCATGAGACAGTGAGAGCATGCAAAAGCTGAGATATCTAATGTCCATTGCCAATTATCTGCCTTCTGTTGCACAAGGTTTTCTATGTAACTGTAGGATTAGGAAATTATCAAAACAGAAAAACAAAAAGCCCTGTTGTCCCATCCTGTTATTTATAGGTATATGAAATATATGTAGATGTATATAATTTATACCTACACATACATATGTAATCTATACAAACACACATATGTTGACTCTAAAGCATAAGGTATTTTATTCAGTGTGGCTACTTTCTTCTTCTAGGTGCATGAGAAATTTGCATACGAGTTTACAGTTTTGCATGCTAGTGTACGGGTTATAGTCATTTAAGAATAATAACTTGGTAGGGGGAAAGTATATAACAAAAGTATATAAATCATGAACTTAATACAAAATTAACTTTCAGTAACCTCCTTTTGAAATTGAGATGCTATTCCATTTGATTGTAGTGGAAAGTCATCGGACATGCTAATGAAATATTCACAAGGTTTCCTTCCAATATCACGTGTCAAAAGAGCAAAATCCCTGTACAAGCTCCACTTTTGATTTTTACAAAAAACATGCAGAAGAGAGGAGGCTTGTCTGAGAATTGGTATTGAGCTTGCTTGTTATGAGTTATGGATGTTTTAGCAATAAAATTTGGCTTTCTGGAACAAATGGATGTTCAAACCTGATTTTATTAGTGTGGTTGAACATTGTGGAACTAAAACAAGGAAATTTCTGCATATTGCCACAATCTGAGGCCGTACGGATCATAAACTCTTCTATTTATATTTCACTGGTGGACACGAATGGCCTTATCTTATCAGGAAAAAAAGGGGAAGCCAGGAATACACAACGGAAGTTTAGAGATGGTACATCTCGTTCCTGAATGTCACGTAGAGGTGACGCTTTTAAACCGGAGGCCTCTTGATTTAGTGCCTTTAATGCGCAGAGGAAGGGATATGCAGGGTGCATCATTAGTGTAACAGGGTGGAAGGGGCAACACGTTTCTTCTGTTAGTCTGGGAAGAGAATGAATCTGGTACAGCTCTGATGTCAGAACCTCCATCACCTTTCTCACAGATGATGTAGATTTTAATTGTACTCGGGGCTGCCTCGCATCTCCCCAGCTCCTACGTGACATTGAGATAGATGAAGCCATTTGTTGGCATTCTGAGAGCCAGCTGTGTGCTTGGCTGCGGCTGCAGTAGGCATTCTATCTCATGCATAATCCCCTCATTGAGAGGAGATCACAAGCATCGGAACCATATGGCAAATAATTTTATTATGATCAAAAAAGGACTCTTGAAGCTAGTTAAACAGAAGAGTCCTTGAAATGCAATCAAAAGAAGTTTTATTTTCATGTGCACCATCATCCTAAATTAATTGTTAGTACTGCCACAATCAAAGAGAACCCAGACTGCCCCACCCCCCTATAGAGCTGGAATACACTTAACATTATTTTGCCTGCAACATCCTTACAGGCCTCTCCATTTGGGTGAATTTATTTGGATCCATATTAGAGAAGAGAATCTGGATTTCTAAGACTGAAGCTGGCTTCTGATTTTAATAATAATAAGAATAAGAAGAAGAATCCTGCCAACAACAATACCTCTCCAAATGCAAGAACCCCAATACCAAATGAGCAAGCTTGAATTTATGTGCTCCGTGCTCTTCTCCCAAAAGTCACAGAGATGGAGATTTTTTTCTTCTTAAGCGGAAGTAAAGTCTGGAAAAGGAAGAAAGGAAATCTATTCTTTCACAGTGTAGCCTAATGATCCTGTAAGTTTAGCATACATCTTCAAAGGGAAGATGCAAACTTGTCTTTTCCACATGGTGGGATTTCCCCCACGTTGTCAAAGAGACGCATGGGTCTCCATAGCAAAGGCATGTAATCCACTGCCCTTCTGTCCAGGGAAGTGATGGGAAGCAGCTGTTCTAGGACACACTGGGCTCTGGTTAGGAGGAATTGTGTGAGGCTCTGGCAAGGGGTTTAGTTGCTGCCTCTAACAAGAATTGCTTCTAGCTCTCATATTCTTCCTGCATTAATTGTGACTTTTATTAATCACAAAGGATGTTTCAAAACTCCAGTTCAAATGTTACAGGGCCATAAAACAGCAACTTGCCTAATCTTACCTTGTGTGTGATGTATATGTTCTGTTCTTTCATTATGATTTTTCTTTCCAGGGGAAAGTATATAGATTTGGGCCTTGGGGCACCTGTTAGTAATGTAAAGGCATTATCAGCAACTTCCACACCACAGTTGGAGAACATAAAGTATCACAAGGTCCAAATGGCAACAGCTGCCTTATCTGGAGACTAGTCTTTTATTTGGTATTTTATTGACAAATAATAAGGCTTGTAATTGGCCTGGGAGAGGAATATAGCCACCTAATTTACAGGAACCTTAATTTTCTGCTACTGAATGCCTGAAGCAGCTTTTAGTTCTTATCACCCCCTCATGACTAAATCAGAGTATCTGGCTGAACTGTTAAAATGGTTTCAAATGTGTATTTTTCTCTTCAATATATAAGAGCATGTTTGAAAAAAAAAATGCTTACAATGAAATATGATGCTGATTCCTTAAAAAAACAGACCCCCCCCCCCCCACAAAACCCCATGTGATCCTGACTATGAAGCCAGGATGTGTATTTGTCAGGAAGCTTTCTTCAGTCCCTGTCCCCAGCGAAGGGAGGTGGAAAGGGTCTCCGAAAAACGGTGGGCGGAAAAGCCAGACCACCTTCCCGGAACTGCCGGGGGTGGGCTTTCCCCATCCACAAAGAAGTAAACGTGCACATCTCCTCAACCTTCACCTTTGTTATGCATTTGCTGTTTGAAAAAGAAAAGAGGAGAGAAGGAACGAGAAAATGACCCCGTTGGGCTGTCATACGTGTTTACCAGTTATGGAAGTAGATGTTCTGAGTTCAGAATTGCCTTTCTGTGGGATCTTCCCCATGGGATCTTCTCCATGGGACCATGGAGAGTTGATTGTTCTCTGACAGAGAAAAGGCATTTCAGACCTTCCGGCCTCATGCCAGGGAGCTCTGTTTAGTATATTGCCCAGTTGCATGAAATATATGATTTTTGTCTGGGATCGTCCTGGTGCTTTTTAAGCGTTTTGGGTTTTTGCTCCCAGAAAGAACTGACACAGGGCTGACTGATCATTATCCACGATATGCTTTCTGAAAGTTTTTGCTAAGTGGCAGAACCACAGCCTTTGATGTCATACTACATACTTCATAGGGCTTTCGCTGGCAATGAAGGTTGTACATAAATAATGCATGGAGAGGGGTGACAGGGCCTGAGTACTTGGGGCCTGACAGATTATCTTGTGATGTATTACAATTAGATATGCGTGAGTGTCACTTCATTTATTCAACTAGTACGAGTGCATAACTCTTTGAAGGTAGATTTATTAAGAGCTTGACTCGTGTCTTTTCAAAATTTAGAATTGATTTTTGAGCATCTCTAACAGCTTTCTAAATCACCTACATTTATGTGGTTTTTTTTTTTTTTAAGGTTCGAATTTTGGGGAAATCTTTACAAAGCAGGTTAAATATTTGGTTGTATATTTTATTTGTGCTCAAGGCTGTTGTGGGATGACAGATCACCTTGTCACCAGCTGGTCACCAGACCAAATGGGCCTTTGGAAAGAGAGAGTACAGGACGGTAGAACAGAAATCACAGGCCCTGGTCGATGACAAATAATAGACATTGTAATAAAGAAGAGTTGTTTCCATTAGAAATCTTACATATATGCATTGCAAGTAGGCATTGGCATATATCCATTTTGCAAAAGAGAAGCCAATGGGGAGAAAAATATAAATCCTGGATGTTAGGAAGTATTTTAAAATAGGACCCCATTTCTAAATTATACAAATAAAGTTTTTCTCGATTTCTGAGATAAAGTACACAAATTCGCAATCACCCAGAGACAATTACAGTGTCTCTGTCTCACCTATTTTTCACTTGAAAACTTAGATACATGTCAGAGGTTTCTGTTCTCTTAGAGTTTCATGACAGGAGAAATAATAGGCGATATTGGAGAATGACTAACAAGAGAAAAACTATTATCCTTAAATATGAGTGAAGCCCGTGCCGATTTACTGTTATAGACAAACTGGTTTTCCCCCTGATCCTAGATCATTGTGAAATCAGGTCACTGGAAATTTATTATTCACATAAGCACATACATTGTTTCCGGTATTACAATGTATTTTTTTAATTGCATGTCTACTTGAATAGATATTTCTAAAATAATCTACTGGGATTGTAAAAGACTCCAATCCTCTCCAGCCAGAGTGAACCTCACCTTGGAGGAATCCATTCTTCTTCTGGGGAGATCCTCTTGAGTAATCTGTTATTGCAAAATAAATTCTTTCGATGCCCTCTAAAGGTGTGTTTTTTGGCAAAGGGAAGTGTATCGTGGGACGGATTGCAAGTGGCTGCAAACACAGAAGGAACACAGGCAGGATTCTCGGAGATTAAAATTTGCCCTTCCCCCTTTTGAGCCCAAAGCTGTCTCTCCGGGGGTCTGAATAAACAAACATGCTTGTCACCCTAGGACAACTTCTACATTCTTCAGATAAGGACTCAGCTCGGTTTGGGGTCGAATTATACTAGCAGCAAAGCTGATCAGAGCAAACAAGGTTTGGAGGATTCACTCACTCTTGTAAAAGCTGATTATAATTGATGAACGACCAGCTTGCTAGACCCTGACAGGCTGGTTGCCTGGCCTTTGCTCTCTGCTAGTTCAAGCCTTACAAGTGTGAAATAGCCAATTACTGGAATACCTATTGAAAGTAATAGGCCAATGAGCAAATTGCTACTGTGGGACACCGTGGCAGTGTAGATGGAAGGAGGCCAAGATAAAGTTCTGCTTTGAGCAGCTGCTCCCACCACAGATTGCTAATACTATTGGATGACCAAGAGATGAGAGCAAGGTATTCTCCCATTCAAACTGCAAGTGTCCTGCCTTGTATTGACTTAAAGTTTATGATGCATGATACCATCTTGTTACCCAGGTCCTAATTTGCAGAAATAAATCCTCCTTTTAAAAGGTAGTTAAATAGGTAATAAGGATAGTCACGGCCATAGATTTTGTGCAAAAGCATTAAATACAATTTTTGCAGGGAATGAAAAGTCATATAGTGTGCAGAGTGTTAATACTTGCCAGCCATTTGCTATTGACAGAACAATTTATCTTGATAAAGGACAGTGAAAAATTCCAATCTATTCACTGACATCACATTATCAGCAGTAATATATGACTGCATCTAAATATAAGGTTGAGATCTGATACAGCTGAGAAGTTCCTGGTAATTTTCCTGTAAATATATTGTGTACTGGACAATGAACAAATGACACATTTACCATGTAATTGGATAACCTATTTTTATGTGAAATTTTAAGTTTTGCTGTGTTTAATGGAATATACCATAATGTTTCCTTTTGGAGGTAACTTGTTTCCTTAGTAAGACTTTTAGCAATAAAATGGGTCGTGCTGGCCATTGACAGAGAAGAAAAGAAAGACAAAGGTAAATTCTAAAAAGACAACAAGTCCTCTCAGTACTTACTGCCATAAGAAAATTACCTTAATATTTACTACAAAATCTGAATTATGTTGCAGTTATTACAGTGATATATGTCTTTTTGTGTTATTGGGAAATGTTGAATAGCTTTTGAAATGGATGTGCTTTGCAAATTGATCTAGCACAAGTTTGAATTATCTGAAATATGCCTGAATGGGTTAGAATGCAGTAAGATCAAGGTGGGTTTATGTGGAGCTTGGACCATGCTAGAAAGGTGATTTAGACCTGTGGGGAACCGTTTGAGCTCCATCTCTCAGGTTACAGGGCATGCAAGTTCAGCGCAATAATATTATGGGAGGCAGAGAGTAGATACACACAAATCACCTCTGTGTTTCTATATACATTTTTGCCCTATATCTCTGTGTACATGTACTCAGAGGCTCAAATAAGGAAGAATTAAGTCCATCATTGCTTAAGATCTGAATCTTGAATCTGTTGGTTAAAAAAAATGTGTTTACTGGCAAACTTGCATAAATGCCTACAGTATCTTATCAGTGCATTTTCCTTCCAATTTGTCTTCCATGAACAATTTCGCAGAAGAAACAAGAACTTGCTGTTACTGGCATAAAATAGCTTGGAAGTAATATATGTGTTCCGTTTTGGATTATAGCTATGGAAAAATAACAATAGTTTACTATTTCCAGTATACACCATGCCTGTTTTCAAGAGGATTTGAGGAAACCACAACTCAAATTAAAATCATAATGCAAAATCTCTTATTTAATTATTAAAAACAAATGAAAACAAAAAAGAAAATCCCAGAACCGTATTCAGGAGGCAGAAGGGCTGATTACTACCAGGCTCTTGAGAGAAATGTTTTACCATAATTGGCACTGAGTTTGACAATCTGGTTTTGAGCTTGCTAAGACAACAAAAGAAAATTGCACCATAGAGTAGGGAAAAAGTAAGGCATCCTCTGTTTCTAATATAATATTCTAATCTTCCCTAGAAGCACCTAAGTTTATCTCCAGACTTAATAAGCAAAATTCTTGGTTCCCCCTTCTCATTCCTCTTGGGCTGGGGGAGAGGGGAGTTTAAAAAAAAAACCCAATCCTGTTTGCAAAAATCAAGGTGAAGAGAAAAATCAGATCCGTCCTCACCATTTGAATACTTTACTTCTATTGGCCACAAGGTGTCGCTGTTGAAAACGCGACCTGCACAGTTGGTTGCTTCCAAGTCCACAAATGGGATTAAGTTTTTCCTAGTCCGGATTCCTGTGCAGGACACAGTGATTTTTCTGGAGAAAACAGTACCACTCAACTTTTCCAGCATTTTCTAGTCAGGTTTATGCTTCTGTTTCAACCAATCCCCGCTGAAAGCACACCAGCAGTGCTGGAAGACTAGGTAAGAAGGGGCTTCTGACTCATGCTGTACGGAAGAGCTAGGTTACTGGAACTTCTCATGGACTTGTGTGAAGGTGAGCGTTTGGTGAGGTTTAATAAATTGTTTACACACACACTTTGAACAGAGGCTGTTAGCTGTTGTTGTTATTATTACTACTCAAATAGCTTGATGTAAAACCACCTTGATCCTGAGCACAGGGCACAGTCCTGCCTTCTCTCTTTCCTTACCTGGAAGGTCTCCTTTGGAGGCCTGTGGCATCCGATTTCAGTAGGTATTCTCTCAATCCATTCGGAAGATTCTCGTACTATTAGTTCTTACAAGGGAGGGTGAGATCTTGCTTGATCTTTCCCATCGGGTGTTTCTGGGTGTTCTCATCTTGCTCCAAGTGACTAGCAGCCCCAACTGCTCTCTTCTCTGGGCGTCTTATTAGGATGTGAAAGCCTCTGGTTTTATACCTACATAACTGAGAGAGGTTACTCAGGATTCAGTTGCAGAACCAATCTTTAAGGTAACTTTCCATTTTTCACTTTAAAGGAAACCAGCCAAGGGCTTTTGTAAACTTCTCTTTTTTGTTTACTTATTTTTAATTTTTCTCAAGTTTTTATTTTAATTCCAGTTATTTAACATACCGTGTGATACTAGTTTCAGGTGTACAATGTAGTGATTCAACACTTAAGTATAGCACCTGGTGCTCATCACAACAAATGCCCTTCTTACTCTCCGTCACCTGTTTCACCAGCCCCCTCTCCCCTCGGGGGTAACAGCACTTTGTTCTCTCCAGTTAAGAGTCTGATTCTTGGTTTGTCTCTTTTTAAGTGTCAGCTTCTCTTGCTAAAAAGTCTTGTCTGCATTGCATTCACTTCCTGTTATGAGATTTTTTTCTGGGAAGATCATTTTATTTTCTTATAGTTAAACTTTATAACTAACTTGTCATATAAACCGGGGTTAAGTAATCTAATGATTCTGTTATGGCCAGGTAATGAACTTTGTAAGGAGTATCTATGAACTTTGTATAGTATCTAGGTTTCTAGATACTATAAACAGTACCTCATTTTATCTGCACAATGCTCAAGGGAAGTAGTATTATCCTGGTGTTGCAAGTTCGGAATCCATGTTCAAAGAGCTTGTGTTAAATGCCCAGAAGTCATGTGGCTTGCACAAACGGAACCTAGAGCACAAACACAGGTCATGGAAGTATTTTAAGAGTTAGATTTCCTATGCAATGAATTTGCTGAAATCTTTTAATAATCTCTATATTAGTAGATTCGCCTAGATTTTTTTCTTAATTATACTGTCTGCAATAATATTTTTATTTCTCCCTTTCCTTTTCTTTTAGCTCTTATTTTATATATTTTTATGTATGTACAAAATATATGGTTTATATAATTATATATTTATACATAAATATATAAATAAAAATTATATATAATTATATAATTGCATGCATAAATATGTTTTATGTAATTATATATCTATAAATATATTATATATATATATGACACTGACTAGGACTTTTAGTAGTGTTAAATACCTTGCAGTTACAAAAAGTAATGACAAAAATTCCTGTCTTATACTTCATTTTATTTTTATTTCTATTGTTTTAAAGATTTATTTATTTATTTGAGAGAGAGAGAGAGCCCATGCCTCAGAGGCAGAGGGCAACAGGGAGAGAGAGAGACTCTCCAAGCAGAGTACCCACTGAGCACAGGCTCTACTATAGGACCCTGAGATCATGACCTGAGCTGAAATCAAGAGTTGAGCGCTTAACTGACTGAGCCACCTAGGCACCCTTTATTCTTGATTTTAAAGAAAAAGCTTCCTGCTGGTGGGGAAAGGGACGGGGGAGAGGGTAACAGGGTTATGGGCATTAAGTAGGGTGCATGATGTAATGAACACTGGGTGTTCTATGCAGTCGATGAATCATTGAACTCTACCTCTGAAACTAATACTATTGGGTAATTAATTGGATGTCAATAAAATAAAATTAAAAAAAAAGAAAATTATGAGCATCGTAAAGGACAGTGTACTCTACTGAACATTTTAAAGGATCTGTTTGATTATGGTGAAGTTCCACTGGTACTCCAAATTGTAAAGACAGAGCCATGTTCTAAAGGAAATTTTCTGAAAGACTGTCTGTACATTTCAGCAGGCTAAGGATTCAGATTTCTGCCATAGTCAATGTAAGGAATTGATGAAAGCTGATGGAGAGAACATGAAACCCTTGTGTTCTAAGAGACAACTTGTGGTAGGAAGAATTTGCTGGGCTTCTTTACAGTGTGACCAAACATGCCGCCCAAGTTTTATGGGCAAAATCTCTATCATTTGTTTCCCAGGAAAACAATTGTGTTTATATACATGTGTATAGACAAAGGTGTTAAACAATAAATCTCCTATTCTTTCATATAAAAAAAAGCTTTCACCTTTCAACATTTAATTCTAAGAATAGTAGGTGCTGTATATTATAATTATATTTATAATTATATAATTATTTCACAGATGATGAACTGAATTTGCTTCCTTTTTTTAAAAGATTTTTTTTTTTAAGATTTTATTTATTTGACAGAGAGAGATCACAAGCAGGCAGAGAGGCAGGCAGAGAGAGAGAGGAGGAAGCAGGCTCCCTGCTGAGCAGAGAGCCCGATGCGGGACTCGATCCCAGGACCCTGAGATCATGACCTGAGCCGAAGGCAGCGGCTTAACCCACTGAGCTACCCAGGCGCCCTTAAAAGATTTTTTTTTAATTTTTAATTTTTTATAAACATATAATATATTTTAACCCCCGGGGTACAGATATGTGAATCGCCAGGTTTACACACTTCACAGCACTCACCATAGCACATACCCTCCCCAGTGTCCGTAACCACACCCCTCTTCTCCCAACTCCCCTCCCCCAGCAACCCTCAGTTTGTTTTGTGAGATTAAGAGTCACTTATGGTTTGTCTCACTTCCAATCCCATCTTGTTTCATTTATTCTTCTCCTATCCCTTAACCCCCCATGTAAATGTTGATTTTAAAAAATTTTTAATATTCATTGAAATCAGCATATAGTTATATAATACTAATTTGCTAATGAGGTATATTATTAAAAGATTATCCTAATGCTAAAACAATTTTGCATTTCTAGTATAAAAACTACTTGTTCATAATATATATTTTTTATACATTTCCAGGCTTACTTTTGGCATCAGATTATACCATATTCTTTATCTATTTTTTGCACTAATTTGCTAAAGATGAAAATTAACAAGTTTGGTAAAAAATCCTCCTGTAAAAGGGTGGCTAGTGATTTTTGAGTGGGTTTTTATTTTTCCTTAGTGATTCAATTTTGTTGATATTTATAGTCTTAGTTAAGATTTCTATTTACTGTTAAGCCAATCTATATGATTAATATATTCATTTCATTAAGAATATATCCAATATTTACAATGTCTATGTTTTTATAAAACACTTTATCAATTGTATAGAGAAATATACCCAACTTCCTTTCTACTGTTCTATATGTTTGTCTTATCTAGTCCAATATTGCCGCCAATTTGTCTACTTTGCTAGTTTTTTTTTATTTTGCTTTTATTGAATACTTCTTTGTTTTTTGTTTCAATAATTTCTGTTCTTATCTTTATTTTTCCCTAATTCTGATTTCTTGCAGTTTACTATTTTGGTGTTTTCCTTAATTCACAAACACCTTACCTATTACTCATTCCTTTTTTTTCCTACTCTCCAAATATGCCTTTAAGACTAGACATTTCCTTTCATATACTGCATTAGCTGCATCCCGTCAGTTTTAATATGGAGAATTGCCATTGCTATGACACATAAATATTTGTTTTTTAATACTCATTCCTTCCTCATCAATTTTTTAGAAGTTGGTTTTTTTCTGTCTCAGGCTAATGGATTGTGTCCTCATCCATTCAAATTTATTGTATTTTTATCAAAAAACCTGGTCTGTGTTGTATTGATTCTTCTATATCTATTGTCTCTTAGTCATATACCTATAACCATTTGTGGGTCTTTTAGTGTGTTTTTAAAAAAAATTTTCTACAATTTGGGGATATAAAATTCTCTTTTTCTGTCTCACTGTGTACAGAGTGAGACTGAGTATAAATGTGTGTATGAATATATACCATACATGTATTCATAATATAATACATACATACACACACTCATGTATACACTCATGTACACACATGGTAGATCAGTCTTGTTAGTCATGTAATTGTACTTTGTAACACCCACAGTGTTTTTGGTCTATTATCAGTTTCTTAGAATGGTGTGATAAAGGTTTACAGTAACTTACAAATTCTTTATCATTCTCTTAAATTTTTCCTGTATGCCTTGTGAGGAAATGTGGTGATGTGCATATATACTCAATTACCTTTTCCTTTTGCATTGTGCCTTTCATTTGTAGGTAAAACTGCTATTTTTTGTTTATAACATTTTAAAGTCTGTTTTGTTTGCCACCAGTACCATTGGATCAGTTCTTCTTTGAGTCTTCATTAGACTGAGATCCCTTTATCATTTCCTTTTCAGTCAACCTTTTTATGTCATTATTTTTTGTTGTTTTTAAAAATTTTTTATAAACATATAATGTATTATTAGCCCCGGGTACAGGTCTGTGAATCACCAGGTTTACACACTTCATAGCACTCACCATATCAACATACCCTCCCAATATGTCATTATGTTTTTAAGTGTCTATTTTTTAAATGCCTTATTACTGGATTCTTACTTATTTATTTTAAATTTAATGGCAGGATCTGTATTTATTTATACCATTTTAAAGAAAAATACCAACATAAATCAAATGTCCAAAGCACTATACTCAATGCCTTACATGTACCAACTCATTAAATATAACAATCCTACGAGCTGGCTAGTATTATCCATCTTTTATAAATGAGGTGTTAAGACCCAGAGAAGTTAAGCAACTTGATCATGATCCCATAAGCTAGTTAGTAGTGGAGGCTCCTAAGACCATAGGCTTATCTCCTAGGCATTGAACTAGAATGGCTCAACCAAAAGGGCAGCCAGGGTAAGGAATTGAAAATTCAGGAAACCTCACTGAGTTTTGCTGGAACAGAATGTTCTTTCATTTGTGGCTTTATTCATTCATTTGTCAAATATTTATTAAAGGCCAGCCCATATTCTCAATGCAATCTTGATTCTTCTTAGAGAACTACCTTGCAAAGTAGGCTTAGCCTTTATACAGATGAAGGTAGAAGGATTCTAAATTACTTGGCAAAGTTCACAAAGTTCACAGATGTGGTGAAAGGCAGACTCTCTGCTTCTCAAAAGTATACTTTTTCCATTATACACTTTGGCATCTTTGTAGAAACCTGGGTCAAAAAATGGGGGAGCTAAGTGTTAATACACCATTCTTTTTTATACAGGTCATGTTCTTCTATAACCATTTATATCTGTTTGTAACTTTATAGGCAAAAACACATTGAGGAAAGGTTAAAATAAATAAAAGAAAGTCCTCAGTTCGTTGGCTAATAAACACATTTATACTGACCGAATGAAGCTTATATTTTCTCAGAGGTCATTTTGCAAATAAACAAAATGAGTGATTTATAACTTTCTCCTTACATTTCTCCCTATTGGGGTTTCCACCCAGAAAGAAAGTAAATGAACACAACATATTCATTTAAGGGCAACCTAAATGAATTCTTAGAAACCTGAGCTGTAATTTTGTAATGCACCAAGTGTAATACATGAGCCTCAAATAGGACTACTCAGGTATATGACTATGCCTTTAGGTCATCAAATGTATGAGGCCAATGAAGGAAGACCTTCCATGCCTTTCTACTCTTTAGAGCACCAAATGAGGACTTCAGCACTTAATTTGAAAATTCGTAGCACACTATTTCTTCAGTTTTTGCCATGTAGATGCTCCAGAAATTTGCCTTCTTTCTGCCAAGTAAATGACTCCAGCAAAGCTGTTCTGGGGAAGAACTCTGAAGGAAAAAGACAAAAAAAAAAAAAAAAAAAAAAAGGAATCTAAAAAGCATTGTGACATACTGAGCATTTTAAATTAGTTGGTTGGTAGAAATAAACACTTTTATATATTTAGGGTTAAAACACCAAATTAAATAAAATATTTGTGGCTATTCAGATTGCATTCATCAGCACCAGGTTATTAGCAAAGGTCCATATTCCAGAGAACTTATGTGGATAAACTCCTTCTCCTCCTTCAAGATAAGCTCGAATAACGCATGCTTTGTAAAGCTTTCTCTCTTCACATGGATTAATCACTCTTTTATCAGTGTTATTGCTTTGTACATAATACATGTTTGTATAATAATATTTCTTGCATGTATCATAGATAAATATCTCCTTATAGAGTTAATATTAATGTTGCCTAGAATGTGTTGAGACCCTTTGGGATGATTTACGCTAGTCCTACTGAGAAGACTGATATGTACACCAAGATGTTACTCTGTTTTCTGAGGAGTACTGGAGATGTGTGGAAAAGCTTTTTCATGGAATGGGATACTCAATTCCCAGTCATCAAAGAAGCTCCTGGAAGAGTCCCTTAATGAACGAGTGTTTCATGGCAATGAAGGAACCAGAATTTTTAATGGTTAATACTAGGTTTCAGAGTAGGGACTGTTTTAAGGGATATTTCTTCCAGGCTATAGAAAGATATGATAAGCATTTCTCGTGCCATTCACACCAGAATAAAGAACACTACTAAACACCTCCTGACTCTGTTTTTCTCCCACTGGTAAAAGATTTAACTAGATTTAAGCAAGATTTAACAGTGCCAAGAACTTTTTCTTGGAGACGTCTGATTTTTTTGACTCAGTATAAGTGGAATTAATACTGTCTTCAGAGAAAATACGACAGTGCTCAATAATTTTAAGTTATTTAAATCAATTGCTTTTCTAACTGTATGAAATTGGTCTTGGAGGGGTCCACATGTCGTATGTTCTTGGAGTGAGCTCCTGCTATGGCTTTATTATAATAATTGTCTCCTGTTTCTTGGCATGAGGGGCTTTTGCTTGGTGCTTAAAAGATTATACAGTTTAAAGCAAAGAGAGCAGGGACTGCTGAAGTTGTCAAATATGGATTAGAATCATGCATCTCCTGTTTAATCATCTGTGTGCTATGAGTGAAACTCCAATTTCCTCACCTGGAAAAGCGAAATAGGAATACTAGAAGAAATAGGAATACTCAGCTCAACAAGGGGGGTTTAAGAAGAATAAAGGTGATAGAGACTATGCACCTAAACTCCTGCTGGGTACCTAGCGGGAGCTCAGGGAATAGAGGACTACCTCTTATGCAACAGATACTGATTGCGTTAGAGAACATCACTGTGTTTCCTTCCTTCCTTCCTTCCGTAAGCTGCCTATGTGATGCCAGACAGGATTTATAACACTGAGCATACAGCATTTAAAAAAAAAAAAAAAAGAAAAGTACCTTCTACCAGGGGGAGACAGACCACAAGCAAAATAATATTCTACAGTAGAAAACCAGAAATGCTGTGAGGAAAAAACAAAGCCTATCTAAAAAGAGAGGGGTTATGCATTTAAAAAGGGAGCTCAGCTAAATAAAAGATGGCAATTTGAAGTGAGGGAATGAAGGAGGCAGCGGACCCAGCCATGCAGATGTCTAGGGAAGGATATTGTGTATAGAGGGGAACACCCAGTGCAAAATGAAGTGGCCATAGACTTGTATCTGGAGGCTAATGTTTTAGGACAGAGTGAACAGGGAAAATGCAATAGAAAATGAGGTCGGAGAAGTCTCCGGGACCAAACTGTGAGGACCTTTCTAGGTCATTGTCAAGACTTTGGCTTTTACTTTTATTCAGATAAAAGCCATTGGAGGTTTGTACCATTCTGCTGTGTATCTGCTCTACCTTTTATCTCTCTGATGGCTCTTTTGAGAAATGGATTCTAGGGAAACAAAGGTGGAAGTGAGAGAACATTAAGGAAACTGTTGCAATAACCTAGGTGAGAAATTACCAAGTGGCAGTGAATGGTGGTAGTGGGAAATGTCCAGAGGCTGGATGTATTTGTGAGAGCCAGTCGGATTCAGATGGATTAGATGTTGTATGTGAGATAGGAAAGGTCAAGGATATCTACAAAGGTTTTCACCTGAGTAGCAGAACAGATGGATTCTCCACGTGAAGAGCAAGGATAGTGTGTTACTTCTTCTTCATGTGCACTAGTGATACTGTTCTCTCCGTATGGTAACCAGCAACTATTGATAACTGATTGACTGATTTTGTATGGCCTGTCAGTAACACTGATTAACCTCATCATAAGCTGGGTGTGATGGTTGAGATAATTCTATATGTTATAGCCATTCCTGGTTATGGTTGGATTGTTAACTATCTCTGCAGATACTTAGAATTATATGGAAAAAAAATAGAGGAATGGTAAGTGTTCATACTAAGAATTTTGACTGTCTTTAAAATTCTCAAGTCTAAAATGTAGTATACTTGAAGGGATCTGTGATTTTTTATAAATAGTACAATAAATGGAAACATTAATGCCCTCCAAAGTGAAGCAACATCCAATTACAGCCAGTGAATCTAAATGAATGTTTAAAAGATGAAAACCGCATCTTGTATTACAGAAATCTTCTAAAGACTTTCTCTAAGCTTTTAAATGAAACCAAATGAAGCCCAAATTTAGAACAAAAGATGGTGTTTAAATGTAAACAAGCATACCTATACCTCTTTGACCGTCCAGAATTTATAAATGAAATACATTTAGAAAGTATCTAGTTTCACATCTTAATTTTTCCCTCTGAGATACTAAGATAAAGAATCAAACTGGGGATGCCTGGGTGGCTCAGTGGGTTTAGCCTCTGCCTTGGGCTCAGGTCATGGTCTCAGGGTCCTGGGATAGAGCCCTGCATCAGGCTCTCTGCTCAGCAGGAAGCCTGCTTCCCCCTCCCCGCTCAGCCTACCTTTCTGCCTACTTGTGATCTCTCTCTCTCTCTCTCGTTATATAAATAAATAAAATCTTAAAAAGAGAGAGAGAGAGAGAGAGAAACTAAATTGGCCAAGCTCCCATGTAATTAATAGCTAAGGGAGATGCAAACCCACATTTACTTGTACCTGGCCCAGTGGTCTCCTATACCTTGTGTTTGTTTTCATTTTAATTAGTTTTTCTTAATTTTCAGGGAAATTAGAGTTTATCAAACATAATTCTCTCAATCTCCCAACCGTGTAGACATAATTTTAGAGATGGAGTGATATGACCCCTGAGTGAGATATTTCACCATCCCTGCTCTGCCGTGTGGACACAGGTTTCCAGACACCATTCTCCAGTGATGGGCTGGGACCTGTACGTTCTCAAACACCCTGTCCTCCTTGGACACCGCCTTCTGTGCTGGCCACCAGAGGTCAAAGAGAACGTGACATCCACCTGGAGGTGTGACCAGACATTTCCATTTCTGGATTCTTCTGGGGTTTGTCACTTTTTACAAAAGGCTAAAGGCAATCATCACATTTACCATTACACTCAGAGTCCAGGTAATCCAGTCTTGAGCATGTGGATTTCAGTGGCATCTGATGTTAGGTAATGTTGAAAATGATAGATTATTCTTCAAAAAAGATAAATACATGGCTAGAAGCCAATAATTCAACCCTTGCATGTCAGCTGTAAAGAAAGGATGGTAAATCTTGGTTAGATGTCTGAGATTAAAACCCTTTTTATAGTTGAGGACAGTGATATTTTTAATGACATTAATTTACAGTGGACAAACTGTGGATTTTTAACCCTGATAATCTTACCATTTATTAGACTTGAAGAGGAGGGATAATTAAGTATTACTGCCCAGAAGAGTTGCTGTATAGTGTTATTTATAGCCACAGTGAGTATAAAAAACTTAACTTTTTATGTTCAAATGAATATTAATTCTTGCTTCATTAAACGCAGACTAGAAGATTTGCATTGATGCTTTCCCTACACCATTTCATTTTCCAAGTTGTTTGGCTGCTCATTTGTCTTCATTGTTTTATTCTGCTCTGTTCCCAACCCCCAAACAACCCATACAACCTCCCAAGTGGTGAGAAGGAGCCAGGGGGTATGTTCTGAAAGAACTGTGCCCTACCCTCTCTAAGCAAAGAAGAATTTTTGCTTGGTAGCCTGGTAATTGGGAAGAACTTTTTGATATTTTCCAACTGATGATTCACGGGGCTCGGATCATACATATCCTTCTTATCGGGCTAAGTAACTCATCATTATCACTTCGATATTTGACATACTCTTATATTGCAGTAAGTCCTTTGATAAGAATAATGTAACAGTGGTCTGCAGGAGGTTAAATTCTACAAGCCCCTGTAGCGCAAGCAATTTCAGAAGCGAGTAAAACCAAATAACCAATGCGAACAGCTTAGCAATAGTATTTATTGTCATTTGTTTAAAAAAAAAAAAAAAGAAGGTGCCACGAACAGTCTTATTTTTTCTAATTCTGAGCGTAAGTTGCAGATGCACTGAGGAAATGATTCCATCATGAGCAATAAAACAAATGTTGCAAATTCCACACTGTAGCTCCAGTTATGGTCTCCCTCCACTAGTAGCCCTTAAGTGGATGTGCAATTTCAAATGTCTTGGGACTACTGCAACTTCCATCCTTTCAAAAAGTCCAAAGACTCAGTTTCTTATTAAAATTCTATGCCTTTATGCTTCATATTTCTTAGGCCTCCACCTGTTATGTCACCCTCACTCTTGATAGAAACTTATTTGGATAATGTCTGGAAGCAAAGCACCCCCCCCTCCAAAAAGGTTAGGGATGGAGGCACTCTGTCAATACCTGACAGGTGTAAATTTTTTAATGTATGAGCAGTATATGAAAATACAAATCACCTCGGAGAGCCAGCCTAAAGCAGACTGAAAAGCTGTCATAAGCAATTTTCAAAAGGCATGAGTTATTTGGTTCCCTTCCAAGGGGAACAACTCCAGAGGCATAAATTTGTGAATGGTACTTGACAATCTTAACAAGCCCTGCTCTCCCCAAGCTTCCTGCATGGCCAACATTTGATGTAGGCTTTCTGTTCACCTGTACTCTGAGACCGACAGGATATCAACATGAAAACTGGAAAAAATTTGAGCCACCTTACTTATTGGGGCACCCATATGTCAAGGGACAGATTAAATAGCCTCACAATCTGAGGCATTTTGAAGCAGTTTGGCAACAGATTATGTACAGACTCTCCGAAGACACACCAACTCATTGAGTGTCACCCTCCCCCAATCACTAGTTTATGCACTATAACATTGTAAGATTTTTTTTTTCTTTTTGGCCCTGGGTTCATTGAAAAATCTTTACTAACTGAATCTCCTTCCCTCTGGTGTGAGAAGGCTGACTTTAGCAAAGGAGTGCATGATTGGCAAGTCGGTTCTAATTGAATAAGTGTCAAGGTCAAAAACCAACAAGTGATGAAGATGAGGAAGCCCTGGAGTGATGTTTGTTTCAAATTATATTATATATTTTTTAGTAGCACAGGGCTTTAGGGAGAATATGTAAAATCGAAAAAGCACAAACGTTATGGTATAGCTTTATGTTCTGTCCACTAAAAGAAAGAAATCTGTAATTTGTAGTTCTTAATAAAATTAGGTCACATAAAATGTACTGATATAAGAATTCTTGAGAATTCAACACTTGGGGATGAATTAAATCATGAATGTCTCCCAAAGGATTTGCTGTGATGGAAGAATAAAATAAAGGCTTTGGTTCCTGTAATTCGGGATCCCCCAATGGCCTCTGTTGATGTTCCCCTAGGACAGTGGTTCTTAAACTACTTTCTTCATGACCCAGAGAAAGAAAAAATATTGCTGGGAATTCAGTATACACAATGATACACATAACCACAACTTAAATATGATTCAAAGGAGATCTACTCCTATTTCCTGTGATGTACGTTAATACTCCTATCTCAAGATTTCATTTAAAGGCTGATTATACCACACCAATTTGATGACACAGCTTACCAGTGGTTCACAACCGGCTGTTTGAAATACATTGCCCTAAAAGCCACCTTCTTCCCAGAATATGCAGTGTGTTACTCCCATTGGACCTACAATTATGCTAGTATTCCTTCCAGAATGTCCTCCCTTTACCTAAGTCCTAATCATCCTACAAGTGTCCAAGGAGAACCGCCTACAGAATCCTAGAAACATTCTTCACCAGCTATTTCTTTCTGGAAGTTTCCTAATGGAGCCACCCAACCAATAGAGCTGCAAAAGAACATTTTATTCTTAGCTGTAGATTTCACACCAAGCCACAAGGTGAGGTAACCAGATTGTGCAGAAAAATTGCTTTATCTAAGTTAGCGTAGAAACAAAAATCAGGGCGCCTGGGTGGCTCAGTGGGTTAAGCCGCTGCCTTCGGCTCGGGTCATGATCTCAGGGTCCTGGGTCCTGGGATCGAGTCCCGCATCGGGCTCTCTGCTCAGCAGGGAGCCTGCTTCCCTCTCTCTCTCTCTCTGCCTGCCTCTCCGACTACTTGTGATTTCTCTCTGTCAAATAAATAATAAAATTTTTAGAAAAAAAAAAGAAACAAAAAGCAATGCTTAGTCACTGTATTCTACTATCATAAGCTATACACATTCATTGAACGTTCATTCATCCTTCCTTCTCCCCCCACCTCCCTTCTTAAGATTTATTGTGTGCTTGCAATGTCCCAGGCATTATGTATTTACTGTGATAACACTGTGATCGTGGTCCAGGACCAGTATCTGTGCAGTGAAAACATTCTGTTCCACTAAATCCTTTAACTCCTCTGTTTGGTTCCTTAGTTGATTGTTCATCCCAATTGATAGTATTTACCACATAATGAGTATTTAGAGGTAGTAGTTTCCCCCTCTTAAATTTGTTTTTGTTTTTGTTTTAGAGAGAGAGAGAGAGGGGGTCAGCGGGGTTGGGGGGACTGAGGGAGAGAAAGAATCTTAAGCAGGATCCACGCTGGGCCCAGGGCAGAGTTTGATCTCAGGATGCTAAGATCATGACCTGAGCCAAAGTCAGGAGTTGGATGCTTAACCAACTGAGCCACTCAGGTGCCCCTCCCCTCTCTTAAAATCATGTTAGACTACTGTATATCTATAGCACCTACCACAAAACATTGTTAAGCAACAATGATTTTTTTTTCTCAACACTATATAATTGGCCTGAGACTATATTTTGTTATTGGGTAAATGCATGAATCTATTGGATTTATTTAAAAGGATTACTTTGTAATCCTTGCTATTTGTAACCATCATGTAACCGAGTTTATTATATCAAGTACATGTTTGAAAACTGAGTGGTAGGATGCCTACTCTTAATGAAAAAAAAAAAAAGGTGGATTTCTGTGGGTCTTATGAACTCAGGAAAGAGTCTGTAACTCTTCAAATAACTATGGAAATGGTAGATTTTCTGGTTTCATATTGCTATAACAGAATGTTTATCCCAGAATACAAATGGTAATTTTTCTGGTCACCTATCACTGCATAGCAAGTTCTCTAAATTTAGTGACTGGACACGGTAACCTTTTTATCATATTACATGATTTTTGTGAGGCAAGTGTTCTGGCAATCCCTGAAGAGTAAATATTCTTTCTATATTTGGCTGGACGATGAGCTGTTCTGAAGGACCCAAGACCACCTCACTCCCATGTCTGCCTCCACGGGGATGGCTGGGCTCCTCTAGGGTTGATCACCAGCCACCTACCTGGGGCATCTTCATAATGGCAGTGTTAGGGTATAGTCAGATTTCTTATGTAGCTCATCATGACATTCCCAAGGACAGTGTTCCACAAGCGAGTCTCAGAGGGATAAACGGAAGCTGTAAGACTTTGTATGATCTTGACTCAAAGTCCAGGAGTACACTGTTTCCACCTTCTAAGAACAGTGTATTAGCTTCCTATTATTTCATAATAAATTGTTCCAAAATGTAGCAGCTTAGAACTGGGAACATTATCATCTCACTGTTTCTGTAAGTCAGGAATCTGGCAGCATTTTAGCTGGCTGAGGCTGGCTCTGAGTTTCTCCTGTGATTGCAGTTAAGCTATTGGCCAAGGCTGTAGTCTCACTTCAGGACTCTGGTAGGGAGATTTTGCTTCCCTGTCTGTTCCATGGTTGTTAGCAGCCTTAGTTCCTCACTGATCCATGACCAAGGATTTCAGTTCCTCACCGAAAGGATTTCATTGTAGGTCCCCTGGGTAACTTCATGGCATGGCAGCTGGCTTCTCCCAGAGCAAATGGTGGAGGGTGGGGGAGAGAAGGAGGAAGACAGAGAGAGACAGAGAGATATACCCAAATCAGAACTGGGGTTTTTTATAACCTAATTTAGGAGTGGCAGAGTGTAACTTATATCATATTTTTTTCATTAGAAGCGAATCAGTAAGTCTGGCCCACAGCCAAAGGGAGGTGAACTATGTTCCACCTCTTGAAAGGAAGAATATTGAAGAAATTTTGTAAACAACACAGTCCACTTTCTGTCCATAAATGTGTTCACATTACTCCCCCACACAAAATACACTCAGCTCTTCCACAGCCTCCAAAAATCTCTTCCATTACAGCATCAGGTCTAAATCCAAAATCTCATTATCTAAATCATATCTGGGTGTGGATTAGTCTCCTTTGCTGTAGGTCCTTAAATTAAGCTTCTTGAGTATTAAGCTTCTTGAGTACAGTTCCTTCTAATACGTAAATCTATGAAACTAAACACAACTACACACACAGATTATCTACTCCCCACACACCCAAATTACAATGGTATCACAGGTACCAGATGGCTAATATAGACATTCCTGTTTAAAAAACGGGGGGAATGGGAGCTATAAAAAGATGACTGTTGCATGATAATCGTGAAGTTCCTTGATTAAGTCTCCAGATCTGAGAATGATTCTTGTAGCTCTCAGCCCCACTTTGTGGCCCTGAGTCATCCTTCATTTTTCAAGAAAGTCTGCATACGTTTGCAGCTGGTAGTTTTCTTAGCCTGCTTCCAACAGGTAGAAATGTGGGCGTTCCAAAGCCACATTTCTTTTTTTTTTTTTTTTTTAATTTTTTATTTTTTATAAAAATTAATTTTTTACCCCCGGGGAAACGGCTGCTGAAAAAACAGTTTACCACATTTCACACAACCCACCAAATCACATACCCTCCCCAATGTCCATAATCCCACCCCCTTCTCCCAAACCCCCTCCCCCCGGCAACCCTCAGTTTGTTTTGTGAGATTAAGAGTCACTTATGGTTTGTCTCCCTCCCAATCCCATCTTGTTTCTGGTGCAGCCACATTTCTTTATGTGCTCTCTCTCTGTCCTTTCAGTTCAAGCTGATGATGTGTCCACATACTATAATTCTTTTAAAACTGTGAGTCTCCTATGAATCTTACTGGTCTCTATTCAACAAAGAGTAAACTCAAAGAGTAAGCTGTGAACACTGAAGAATAATTACCCCCCGTAGTCTTTCTGGAAGTGTAAGTGTCGTGTTGGAGACTGGGAGCATTTCTGATCTCCTTAGAGGCCTTTTGTTTAGCGAAAGCACTGAGGCACCCGCTTGGCTCTTTCTGAGATTGCTACAGCACATCTCCCAGGTTCCTCCTCCGCTTCATCTTTGGGCCATGTTTTCTTGGCAGTACCTGGATTCTTCTTTTCTCAGAAGGCATGTCTTGATTTCAGTATCATGTTCCATCCAGAAATGGTAAGAATACTCATCCTTCTTTTACCAGTCCTTCCTTCAGTTCATCTTTATTCTCTTGTATTTTACTTACCATAAGCAGCAAGAAGAAACCAGAAAGGGACTTTAACGCTTTACTTGGAGATGCCCTTA
Source organism: Mustela nigripes (assembly GCF_022355385.1). Taxonomy (NCBI): domain Eukaryota; kingdom Metazoa; phylum Chordata; class Mammalia; order Carnivora; family Mustelidae; genus Mustela; species Mustela nigripes. The sequence continues at coordinate 77,301,395 of NC_081562.1, forward strand.
AATGCATCAGCCAGTTGATCAGCCACGTCACTTATTTCCAAGTCATCTCCAGTAACCAGGCTGCTCAACTTTACTGCCACTCCATAAGAAGGATCTCCTTCTCTCCAGTTTTCAATAACATTTACCACACTTTCCTGCAAGTCCACTACTGTCCTATCAAAGATCATGAGACAGTGTCCTCAAGGTACTGTAGGTTCTTACCACCACTATCCTAAAACGCTCACTGCCTGGTCTCCATGCTATTCCCGTATTTGAGAGATTTTTGTTTTGTTTTTATGTTTTTTTTATCTTATGGCAACCCTCTACTTCTAGGTATCAAAGTACCAGTTTTCTATTGTTGTAGGACAAATTGTGCAAAATCTTAGCAATTAAAAATGGCCAACATTTATTATCTCACAATCTTTGTGGGTTAGGAGTTAAGAAGCAACTTAGGGGGCTGTGTTCTGTCTCAGAGCCTGTTGCGAAGTTCCTCTGATGGAGACGGGTGGGCCACAGGCTCATCAGAAAGCCATCCTGGGCAAGATCTACTTTCCAGGTCATGTTTATAAGTAAACTACATGGCTCTTTATGTCCAGGGAATTTTCCATTGTCTATTTAGATGCTGTCTTTTAGCTAGAAGAGAGCACAGTGAGAAAAGTATTTGAAAGCAAGTGTTAGGACCAATCTTACTAGCTGTTATTTTATGGTGAAACATACTAATTAGAAATCACCACAGTGTAATATATATAAAAACTTTCCAAATACAGTTTTTTTATAATAATTACTTTTTATTCTTTTGTTCATGGGATGCAGTTTTTTTTTTTAATTTATTTATTTGACAGAGAGATCAAAAGTAGGCATAGAGGGAGTCAGAGAGAGAAGGGGAAGCAGGCTGTCTGCTGAGCAGAGAGCCTGATGTGGGGCTCGATCCCAGGACCCTGAGATCATGACCTGAGCCAAAGGCAGAGGCTTAACCCACTGAGCCACCCAGGCACCCCTGGGTGCAGTTTTAAAGTGGCAGGAGGATTTGGTGGGTATATACATTCTACTAAGCATTGAATGCTTGTTTTAAAGACTCTTTCTGCAAGTTCTATTTTAAATCACTTTCATACTTGATTTTGTTAATTGAAAGTCTGTGTTAAAATGAAACACTAATGAAATATTGGAATTACTTTATTAACTTCCTTTTTCCTTCACTCTAGGTAGAGCTATGATTTCTAAGGGCGTGTTTAGTTCTATGTTCTACTATACCTCCATTCTATTTTTCAGTCCAAAAATAGGTTCAACAAAGGATTCTTTCTTTGTCCCATGCTTGTAAATGACTGGCAAAGTGAGTGTATCTTTTGAAAGCAATTTCTACTGTTATAACAAGCTGGAATCAAAATGGCCAATCTGTAATAAGCCAACCCTTATTAACTTGCACTAAATTATTTTCATTTGGCAGATAAAATAACCACTTTTCCACTCTTAATTAGAGTTTGGTCTAATAGGATTGACAAGTCAAATTGGAGGAAAAAAATGCTGTATTTAATTGCCTTTAGAATTCAGTAGTTTTTAAAATAGATTCTGTTTTGATAAGGTTGCAGAGAAACTTGGAAACCCCACGTTTTGTTTTTCTCTACTCTCTTAAAAATCAAAACAACCCTAGCCAATGGATATTCCTAAACTGTGCTATTATATATTAGTGTCTATGCCCTTGTAGGACTTAGACTGTTATTAGAAAATGGTAGTATAATTTATAAGTCACTTATGTTCTCTTTCTACACTTCTATTTCATGAAAGTAAGTTATTTTGTCCCTTAAAACTATATCTTTTGGTAGAAAGTACACAGAATTGCCACTTATTAAAAAGAGAGGTAACATGGTTAAACAAACACACACGGAACTGCAGGCTTTAGAGCCGTAAGTATTCAAGTTCTAATCCTGACTCAGTTGCCTACCAACTGGGTAAACTTGGGCATGTTATTAACCTTGTTTGTGTCTCTGAGATGATGTGAGGAGTGGAGGTATAAATATGTGATGCTTCTCATATAGTACCTGGGACATAAGATATGCTCCGTAAATCTTGGTGGTGATTACTCTTGCTAGTCTGTTCTCAATGTCACACCACATTTTAAAATACAGCCACATTGACAGGCCCCATCTCCTCGGAGTCTGGGTCCCCAGGTCACAAATCCAGCTGGCATTGAGAGTGAAGAGGTTAAAGTCATGAAACTAGAGTTTTAAATTAGCTTAAATAGAATCTTTTTTTAAAATTTTTTAATTTTTTATTTTTTATAAACATATAATATATTTTTATCCCCAGGGGTACAGGTCTGTGAATCGCCTGGTTTACACACTTCACAGCACTCACCAAAGCACATACCCTCCCCAATGTTCATAATCCCACCCCCCTTCCCCATCCCCCTCCCCCCAGCAACCCTCAGTTTGTTTTGTGAGATTAAGAGTCACTTATGGTTTGTAAATAGAATATTTTAAAAGATGTATTTATTTATTGTACCGAGATTGAGAGAAAGCACAAGCAGGAGGGACAGAAGGAGAGGGAGAAAGAATTTGAAACAGACTCCAGGCTGAGTGCAGGCCCCAAAGTGAGGCTCCATCTTGTGACCCTGAGATCATAACCTGAGCCAAAACCAGGAGTTGGACACTTAGCTGACTGAACCACCAAGGCATCCTTGGAATTTTTAGTAATAAATGTGACTGGGAAATGATGGGGCTTGCAGAAGGTGTCACTGAAGGATGGAACCTGGGACAAAAGTCATTTGAAGTCAGTGATTATGGAAAGATAACTAGTTTAAAATTTGGGAAAAGAAGTGAAGGGAGAAAAATAAGAAGGGAAGAACCATGATGTATTATTCCTCAATTTAGAACATTATAGGCCATCCCTTGAAATGAACAGATCGAGTCCTAATCAAAAGATACACGATGATGTCTTCAGCTCTTCTAATTTGAATCGAGAATTCTAATGACTTACAAATGCCCAACCTTATAACTGCTGTGTAACTTCCATTTAGTAAACTTTTGAGGCTTTTGTCCAATATTGAATGTTATGTAATTTTAATTTATATTGAAATTGAAGTCTAGTCAATTTCCTAGGGGGAGAAATTCAAAGATCTGGATTATCATCCCCATTTCTTCTATACATAATATAAATAAATTATATTATGAATGTATTTATTCAAGACAGTGACTGACATAGTAGATTAGGTGCTCAGTATTTTTTTTTTTTGGTTGCATGATAATTGACTTAATTAATTTGAGTATTTTCCCTTAGTGTACTAATTCTAAGATAATTTTATTAGATTAAATTCAAAGAAACTGTTTTCATCTCATCTGCACAAATTTATCCATCAAGTATTCTCAGCTATAGAACAGCACTTAGAAAGACAATACCTTTCAATACGTTTACTTATTTGCACTATTAGTAAGGATTTGAGTCATTGGGTCTTAGAAAAAATTAGAAAACTAGGAAGGACTAAAAATAAAGTTTATTTTATGTACCAGCATATGAAATTCAGGAATACTGATATTTTATTTGATCCACTAAAATTCAGTAATTTTTTATTACAAAATAAGACATGTTGTCGTGGAATATGATGCAGCCATCAAAAGAAATGAAATCTTGCCATTTGTGATGACGTGGATGGAACTAGAGGGTATCATGCTTAGCGAAATAAGTCAATCGGAGAAAGACAACTATCATATGATCTCCCTGATATGAGGAACTGGAGATGCAGCATGGGGGGTTAAGGGGGTAGGAGAAGAATAAATGAAACAAGATGGGATTGGGAGGGAGACAAACCATAAGTGACTCTTAATCTCACAAAACAAACCGAGGGTTGCTGGGCGGAGGGGGTTTGGGAGAGGGGGGTGGGGTTATGGACCTATGTTGAGTGCTATGAAGTGTGTAAACCTGGCGATTCACAGACCTGTACCCCTGGGGATAAAAATACATTATATGTTTATTTAAAAAAAAAAAGGCTTAAAAAAATCAATAAAATACAAAAACTACTAAAAAAAATACAAATGACCAAAGTATATAAAAAGAAATAAGAAAAAGATTATCCATAGTTATTAAAAATAATCACTATTAACATGGGGCACCTGGATGGCTCAGTCAGTTAAACCTCTGCCTTCGGCACAGTCATGATCCCAGGGTCCTGGGATCGAGCCCTGCATCGGGCTTCCTACTCACTGGGCTCCCTGCTCAGCGGGGAACCTGTTTCTCCCTCTCCCTTTGCTGCTCCCCCTGCTTGTGTTCGGTCTCTCTGTGTCAAATAAATAAATAAAATCTTTTTAAAAATCACCATTAGCGGATGTTATGCACAATAAGTAACCGCATAGGCTCACATAGAAAAGATAGAAGAATATTAAAGTTTATATGGCAAATTATGTCCCCTTATCCTGTTTCTCGTTTCATTTACCTGTTTTACCACCATTGGCAGTTGTCTTCCTGGGTTTTTTCCTATCCAACACACTTAAATTTTTACAGAACTATTGATTTTTAAAGATTTTATTTATTTATTTGAAAAAGAAAGTGAGAGCGTGAGCAGGGGGAGGGGCAGAGGAAGAGGGAGAAGCGGATACCCCGCTAAGTGGGGAGCTGGACACGGTGCTCCATCCCAGGACCCTGAAATCATGACATTGATGTCAACCGAAGAGAAAGAAAGAAGCAGTCGGTTCCTTTTGTATTTTTTTTGGAGTAAAATCCGATTACTCCTGATTGGATAGATGCTTGTACTCCCTCTGCCTAACAATGAAGTCTCCCTACATTCTGCAAAAGGCACTGCAAAAAGGAGAAGGCTGGCAGAGGAGGACAATGTCCTGACCCTCAGTGGCTGCTTCATAAGGGAAAGGTGTTCTCTTTGACTCTCAGGCTATTGTGCAACTTCTCTAAAGGGATGCTGGAGCAGCCTCCAGTTAGGAAGGGGTTATTCGATAACTCAGGCTCCAGTTGCAGGACTCAGAGGGCAATACACAAATACATTCTCTTTGTTTCTCTGTCTACTGAATCTGCAGTTTCTGAGCAGCATTTTTTCCCCCTGTTGTGCATTTAACTTAAATCTGACATAAACCGTGGATGAATTTTGTAATAGTCACTGCTGGCACTTACGTCCCAGACAGGCATTTTGGATAGGCGAACATCAGCAAAATTGTAGTGGGTAGTCAGGGAATGGTACCGAAAACATGTAATGGGCCTCCATGTGAAATAGTAAATTAATACTCCTCTGATGAGGCTTCAGATCCTCTGAATTTGAATAATATGTGTTAAGTGATTTGCAACACATCTGAGGCACCGTCAAGGGTCCATTTTGGGCAGAAGGCATAGTTTAGACATTAGGACCACATGGCTTATTTTTTTTTTTCTTTCTGTTGGAGAATATACTACATATGTTCTGTTTTGTTCTGGGATTGTCAGCCCTAAAATATTTACCGCTTTCAGCCAGGAGGAGAAAGAGGGGATGAGTGAGGGGGCGTAGCCAGGGGAAGACAACTCCATAAAACGGCCCCATGCATCATCCTACCTTTTCTCACACTGCAATCCAAACGAACTCTCACTGAAAAATAATTTCATTAAGACTTACCTTATAGGGGCACCTGGGTGGCTCAGTGGGTTAAGACTCTGCCTTTGGCTCAGGTCATGATCTCCAGATCCTGGGATCAAGCCCCAGGTCAGACTCTCTGCTCAGTGGGGAGCCTGCTTCCCCCTGCCTCTCTGCCTGCTTGTGATCTCTCTCCCTTCCTCCCTCTCTCTCTCTCTCTATCTCTGTCAAATAAATAAGAAAATAATCTTATTTAAAAAAAAAAAAAGACTTGCCCTAGAAAAGTGCCTTTGCAGGTCATATAAAAGTGTAGCCCCATTGGGCAATTAGACTTCCCTTTACTAGCACCTGCATATTTTGTATTTTTGAGGTAGATCTGAACCTAAGTGTTGTTAGGCTTTTTTACTGTATTCTTCTGATTCTGAGTTGCATAACAGAGATCTTCCCATGTATTTAGGATTTCTGTACTTTAAAAATTCTGCCTAACAACTGAAGTGTATATATTATGTATAGGTGGCTAACCATAACGTGCTTCATATGTAGCAAACAAACAAACAGAAATCAAGCAAACAGATTTAAAAAAAAAAAAAAACCCTCACTTGCAATTCAAATGTTCTATGTAAATGGTAAAAATTTTTCCTTCTGATTCCTTTGATCTGCTTGCTAGATAAGTTTAAAATATTCACAAAGCCACAAATTATCACCCACTTAATACTGTGCCTGACTATAACCAAACAAGTAAATATACCATTCCCCTCACTCGGGAAACATTTCATGAATGTCTACTGAGAACGAAGGGAAGCTATTCAAAATTGAAAGTTTCTCTCCAGTAGCTCATGGTAATAACAGCAGTTTCTCTAACCTCTATAATAACCATGTTTCAGGTTTTTTATAACTTGTTCTTATATTGCACTGTATGCTGGATTTAATAGCTTTATTATGAATGCGTGATTTATAAAATGTTCTCTTCCTGTGTATTCATTGTGCATTTGTGATCCAGTCAGAAACCTCAGGATCTGCCTTCATTTATTTCTCTTTTTTCTCAGCTTTCTCCATAGCTTCTTAAATCCATCCCCTCTTTGCCATTTCTGCTTCCTGCTGTGTCTGGTTTGTTGTAATGGTCTCTTTATGGGCTATTTAGTCCAATATTCAGTATTGCCAGAATTTCTCCCTTCCAGAATAAACCTAAACATACTACTTCCCTTGATACCAAGTATATTATCTGCAAGAAGAAGTTGAAAGTCCAGAAAACCTCAGACAAATACCTTACAGTCTATTTCTGATTTTCATCCTAAGTCTAATTTCCTGCAGTTCTTCCCAAATTCTTTGTCAGCCAGAAACAGTTCTCCTCATTTTGTGAACCCGTAACCTCCTCAGGGCCCTTGCACATTCTGTACTTTGCATCTACAGGGCCTCTTCCTCATTTCTCGCTTTATAAAAACAGCAGACAAGTTTGGTGCCCAGTTTGAACTTCTTCCCACCCTTCCCATCATGAGGCAAGTTTTAACTTTGTTAAGCAATAATACTCTGTCAAAAGTCAAAATCAACCATGATTTTTGATCAAAATGTTTGATCAGAAACTAAAAGATCATTTTATATTTTGTACAAGAAAAACATCAAAAGAAAATACTAAGCCCTTTGAGGGCAGGGTCGGTGTCCTATGTATTATTTCTCTCTGTCCGCACAGTATTTCGTGTAGTGTTTTGTGTATAACATGAACTACATTGAAGAGAGAAGTTACTATTATGTCATCAGATTTAGGGCCTTTCTATCTTCCATGTCAACTTGGGTCTTGTTGTTGAGTGACTTCTTATTGCTTAAAAGTTTAAGTTATAATTGTTCCTGTATCAAATAGTCTAAAAAGGGAAGCCATTAGAAGTTGAAAAATTTTTAAATTGATGGCATATCTTCCCCATTCTACTCATTCAGTTGAACTAAACCCTGTTTGATGGGGACAGGCAGCATACAGCCATCTAGCCTTGTTGTGAGAACTTTGGATCCCAGGACACTTGATACTGAGAAGCAGCAGCTGGTAAACCTCAGGATGAATGTTTGGGAAAATAGCTGCTATTTTTTTGTTTGGCTTTTCATTGCCCTTTTTTCTTTTTATTTCTATCAACTCATTATATCATGATTTCATTTTTAAAGACTAGTTGTGAACCGGAAATACCATTTTTAGCAGCACAATTAAATGAAGGAATTTTGCATCATTCTCTTTTCCTTAAACACTTGTCAGGTTAAAAATAGTTCCATCAGGAACATGAGGAAAAGGGCAGGCAATATTTTGGTTATTGTGGAAAAAATGTAAATAAGTCACAAATTAAAAAATCACGCATGTCCCTAGCTTCAAGGTTTAAAGCCATTGAAAAGAGATACAGTTCCATTTTATGATAAAAATTATTCTGGATTCTAAGAGGTCTTGATGTGATAAGTAGATAAATATGCCAGAAATATAAGGTTGGTTATGGTGGTGAGTGGGATGACAAGGCATAGAGAGTCACTAAATATATTGACAAATGTCAATGAAAACTTTCACTTAAAATTTGAATCAGAGCCGTCCATGAGGTTGTTTTTCTGATAATAACTCAGAGAGAAAGACAGAGAGTCTTCTGAAATGGTAGGTAAATTTTAGTTAATACTGGCATATAATTCATTCACTCAGACATTTTTGTTAACCTACTTTTTATGTGCCAGGCAGTGACAGTCACCAAAAATGCAATACTGAATAAAAAATACAGACCCCAGAAATGGACACCTAGAAAGATAATCTGCAATAAGCCAGGCATGGTATGGAGGGAGTCATTGTGGGTTCCGAGATGTATGTAGCATGGTGTCTCTGTGATGCCCTGTCTTACTGTATAAGGAGTTAAATGTGTAAGTTGATGAGTCCAATAATTGTCAACTCTGGCTGCCAGTCTATACCCCTTGAGGAGCTTTAAACCAAATCCGTTTCCTGCACCCCATCCCTGAAGCTCTGACTCCATACATCTTTGAAATTACTGAGGTTTTTTTCAGTTTATCATTTCTTTACAGTTTCCCAAACTATGAATTGATGATTGCTCTAAGTGAAGACTAGGTATAGGGGGCTTATTGGACTATTTTATTTATTTTTATGCATGCTTGAAGTATTTCAAAATAATTAAGATTTAGAAAAGAAGAAGAAAATCTCTCCCAGTCACTCAGATGTACTGTGAGTTTCAGGGCTCACTGAGAAGAGACAGAGAAAAGATTAAAGGGAAGACGATCTAGATAACTGACAGGTACATATATCAGAACTCAGACTCATGGATTAATGTAACTGCTTCTTGCCTTTGAGACCAATTAATTTCTGCTTAGCACTCCTTTTCTAAAATTAAGATTTATTTATTTATTTTAGAGAGTGAGAGCATGATTTTGAAGGGGGAAAGAGGCAGAGGGAGTGGGAGAGATTTAGAATCTCAAGCAGACTCTGTTCTGAGCATGGAGCCCGATGCAGGGCTTGATCCCATGACCCTGAGATTATGACCTTAGCTGAAACCTAGAGTCAGATGCTGAACAGACTGAGCCACCCTGCTGTCCCACACTACTTTTTTATTGTATACTGGAAACTTAATTTCAGTCAGTTAAGGGCTCTGACCCACTTTCTCAAGATTTTGGTCTATGTTGGAGTTTCTATTACTGTAAAGCATCAGATATGGGTATCTGAAGGGAATGAAGGATCTACACATGAAAACTATAGAATTTGATGAAAAAGATTCTTGAAGACAGATGAAAAAGATTCTTGAAAAATACTCCATACTTAAGGATTGGAAAAATTAACAATGTTAAAATGTCCACATTACCCAAAGGTAGCTACAGATTTAGTACAATCTCAAAATTTCCATGGCTTTTCCCTCAGACAATAGAAAAAAAAACCCTACGATTTCTATGAAACCATAAAAGATCCCAGATAGTCAAAAAAATTCTTGAGAGTTAAAATTCTTGAGAGTTAAAAAAATTCTTGAGGCCAGAGGCACCACACTTCTTGATTGCAAACTGTATTGCAAAGCTATAGTAATCAAAAGAATATGGTATTGGCATAAAGACAGACATATCAATCAATGGTACAGATTCAAGAACCCAGAAATAAACTCAGTCATAAGTGATCACTTACGTTTTTACAACAGAGTCAAGAACATACAATAGGAAACCTTAGTCTCTTCAATAAATGATATATTGAGAAAACCAAATTGCCACATGCCAAAGAATGAAAGTGAACCCATATTTTATGATATTTACAAAGAGCAACTCAAAATGGGTTAAAGACTCGAATGTAAGACTAGAAACCATAAAGCTCCTAGAAGAAAGCAAGGAGTAAGCTCTTTGTTAGAGTCTTAGCAATGTTTTTTTGGATTTGACACAGAAAGCAAAGGCAATGAATCCAAAAATAAAGAAGTTGAGACTATTTCAAACTAAAAAGCTTCTGCTTAACAAAGGAAACCATCAACAACATGAAAAGGTGACCTATGGATAGGAGAAAATATTTGCAAACCATATATCTGATATGGGTTAATATCTAAAATATACAAGGACTTTTACAACTCAATAGCCAACAAAAACAAATAAGCCACTTAAAAAATAGATAACCTGAATAGACATTTCCCAAAGAAGGCAAATGGGCAACAGGTACATGGAACGGGTGCTCAGCATGACTAATCATCAGGAAAGGCAAATCAAAACCACGATGAGGCATCACCGTACACCTGTTAAAATGACTATTATCAAAATGATACATGCTAACAAATTCTGGTGAAGATGTGGAAAAAAAGGAAACTCTTGTACACTGTTACTGGGGATTTAAACTTACAGTGTGGAGTTTGCTGAAAACGTTAAAACTAGAACTACCATATCATCCAGCAATCCATTTATGAGTGTATCCAATAGACATAAAACCTTCATCTCAAAAAGTTAGCTATAATCCTGTGTTCATCACAGCATTATTCACATTAGCTAAGGTATGGAAGGAGCCTAAGTATCCATCAGTGGATGAATGGATCAAGAAAATGTGGTGTACATATACAGTGGAATATTATTCAGCCTTAAAAATGAAGGCAATCCTCTATAGATGAACCTGGAAGATAACGCTAATTGAAATAAACCAGACAAAGACAGATACTGTATGATATCACTTAGATGTGCAATCTAAAAGTGAAAGTTGAACTCATAGAAATAGAAAGCAGAAAAGTGGTTGCCAGGAGCTGGAAAGTGGGGGAAATGGAGAGAGGTTAGTCAAAGGGTACAAAATTTCAGCTATGAAATGAAAAATATCTGAGAATCCAGTGTATAACATGGTGACTATAGTTGATAACACTGTTTTATATAGTTGAAATTTGTTAAAAGAGTAGAAATTAAATGTTCTCAGCTAAAAAAAAATTTTTTAAGGGGAATATGTGAGGTAATGGATATGTTAATTACCTGATTGGGGAGGGAGCATCCTTTCAAAATATATACACATTTCAAGTCATCATATTGTATACTTTAAGTTTCTTGCAATTTTATATGTCAATTATACTTCAATAAGGCTAGAAAAAAGATAAGAAATGAGAGTCTGATCTTCCATGTTTTCCCCTATCTACCTGTCACCTACTGAAATATCCTCATTCTGACCTGGTTTTCAGGTGACAGTTTGGGTAAGTCATTGTTGAGAATATCCTCATTCAACATGATAGGCCATTTCAGGTGTAGCTCTGTTTCATTTACTTCCCTGCTGCTCTTCAGTGAATTCTTTTAAAATACATTCTCTAGTTCCTGATTTTTCCCCATCTGCTTACTGTCCACCACATCCCCAGGGTAAAGATTTTGAAATTTAACTGCCAGGAATTTGCTCTTTAAAAATTTTTTCAACTTCCTGACTTAAACTGTTTTATTCCTCCTTAAGAGTAGAAAAGGGGGGAGTCCTACATTAATTAAAAGGTGGGGGTAACAAAGAGGTACACAGAGACTCAACATTGATAGTTCAAAATATCGTGCACTGTAAAGAAAACAGAGTAAGAGAAGACCTAGAAACAAAAGAATTCTTGTCCTGATCAGGGACCCAAAGAATAATTCAATCTGGCCAGAGTTTTGAGGAACCCAAGTATCAGGAATAAGACTAGAAAGACAAACAGTGAAGTTTGGATTGTGAAGGGGCTTGCGTGCTATGTAAGATGACTAAATTGTATCTTAAAGGCAAAGAGGAGGCATTAGAAGGTCTTAAGCAGGCCAGATTTGTGGTTTATAAAGATCTGTTTGGTTGCCTTACAGAGTCTGGATAGGACGATGAGACTGAAAGCAAGAAGATGAAGTCTTCCGTTATAATCTAGGAAAGATCATGATGGCTTTGGACCAGGCTAGAAAAATTGAGCACTATGAAAGATTTTTAATTAGGTAAGATCAATAGTCCTTGGTGATTGAATGTAGAGAGTGAGGCAAGGGGAGGTAATATAGATGACTCTCCAGTTTCTAGCATGAGCAAATAGTGTTACCATTTTTTAATATAGAAGACAGTGGTTGGCTTGGGGAAATGGTAAGTGCACAGAGAAGGAATTCAATGAATTCAGTGAGTTTAAGATTGAACATGTTAAATTTGAATGGTCTTTTGGCCATCCTAATAGAAATATAGAAACCCCCAGTAGACTTTTGGCTATGTAGGTCTGGAGATCTTGATAGAAATCTGCAGAAGTATAGATTTGTGTGTTATGGGCATGTGCATGGGGAAAGTTGAAATTCCCATGATTCAGGCTAATTGAAATTTAGAATAGCAAATACTTCACCAAAGTTGTGTTTTTTTTTTTCCAAAGTTGTGTTTTATTTAAATTTCCATTTTATTTTAAATCTTTACCCTACAGTGATCCTAATAATTAAACTTGGTTAAAACTACTTAGTACAAAATGATTGCAGCTATGATATACTATCATTATTTGCCTGGGTTTACTTGATGTATCTCCCTTCTCTGCATAGCAAGAAATGTTGAATGCTGTGGTTTTTTAGCTTAAGATGAATTAAAATCAATTTTGCATCTCCCCTCCCCTCTTAAGATAATAGAATATCATAAAACTTGGGCTGGGTATCTCTGGCCTATGATAGTCACTGGAGAATTTGGATAGAAACTTGAAGATGAGTTGCTACTTCAGATGAAGAATGTGATCTTTGATATCTATTTCTCTAGGATTTCTTCTATAAAGTATTGAATGGATGCAAAATTAAATCTACCTTCTGTTCTCTTTGAGTAATAATACATTCTGCAGAAAGACCAAAATACAAGTATTACATAAGTCTAATGAAGTATTCTAAGTAAGAATATGAAATACTGGATACTTAGGATACGAAGTGTTCTTCAGTAGGAGTACCAAAACTCTTGATTTCCAGAATTTTTCTAAGAGCAGAGTTTTATTTACCAAGAAGAAAAGAAAAAAAGGAAATGGAGCAGTTGAAAAAGGAAAAGAAGGAAAAAAAAATTAAGCCTACTTGCAGGCAGCAAGGTGGCTCCCTTCATCTTGACCTGGTTATCATGATGTTCTCAATTTGCTTTGATAAGATATTATTGTTCTAAAGTCTTCCAGGACAACTCATTTTAACCATACTAGCTTATAAACCTCTGCTGAATGTAAAGCCAAAGTTAGGAAGAGAATTGTCAACTACAAAAATACCTTTAAAAATACTTTATTTAGAAAGATAATTTTAATTTGAAAGCATTATATATATGTGTGTCTGTATATACAGACATACACACACACACACACACGTATACCATGTGTGTCAACAAAAAAAAATACAAAAGAAAAATGCAACCCCAACTCCATCTTCACAGTGTGAATATCACGCTGACAAATGCTACAACCTTTAGTCGTTCGAGAAATGCCTGATTTGTGAGCCTCATTCCTCCTAATGAGTTGTGTGTTGTGAGGCAGAACTTATATTCCCTATGGACCCTGCACTCTCAGAACTATTAATTTATCTCTTATGAATTAACACCGCCTCTGTTAATAGTACAGGGTGCAGCCCTTGGCAAAGTCCTCCTTCACTTGGGGAAAAATACTGACTGAGCTAATGCATCTCAATGTCATTTTAGGTTGGTACTTTGGGTACTAGAATGGACGCACTCTGAAATCCCTTTTCTTCATGAGAAACCTTCTAAGTTCTGTGATTTAACATGAGCCTGTAGTAAGCAGAGAGCTATTTGGTGCTGAATTCTGAGCAAAGGGTGCTTTGTGGGAAGGTCTGTCAAACAGCACAGTTACCATGGCAACCCTGGCTAGATAACCCATTTGGGAAAATACTTGTAGAACCTAACACTCTATCATCTGTCATTCAATAATTTCATGTTCATAATAACTAGGAAATCAATGGCTATCCTCTGAGACAGTTTGTGGAAAGGGCAGGCATGCTATTGGCAGCTCACAGCTTACATTTGCGTCTGTGTGTTGTGATTCCCGTGCCAGGTTAGGAGTGTGAGAAAGAACTTGTTTGGACTGGCACAGAGATTAAAGGCAGGTTCCGTTCTGCAATCTAATTACAACCGTAGTGTTTACATGTACAAAAGAGAAAGAACCAAATGGTATATTAATAAAGCATTTGCTAGCCTGTTAGGAAGTAAGGTTCACCTAATATTAACATTTCACATTTTAAAATTCTGCAGGAAAAGACCAGTCCAAGTTATCACGTGACTGGCATGTACAAATTTGGTAACGTAAAAGGCATTTTTCTTATCTTTGCTTTCTAATTAAACTGCTTATCATTGTAGAGGCTGTGTTACCTGGATGTTATGTATAGAATATAAAGTGATCATAGAAAAGTAATTAAAATTCTTAAACATGCAGACCGTTGACTTTACATACAATTAGTTTTTAGAGTGTGGGGTTTAATAATAAGGCAAGTTAGCTGAGTAGAGAAATATACACTTAATAATTACCTTGACAGTATTTATCAACTGGAAAAAATGCCAGGAATAATTTCTGCAAATGGATATTATAAATAAGAAAGCATGATGAACTTAGAGCATGAAATGAGTAGAAGAGAAAATTAAGCATTTTGCATTCCATAAAGAAAGAAATTTTTCACCTTTGTGGAAACATCTAGAAGATACTGATTCATACATTATGAAAAGATTATTGTTTTCAATTAAAAAAAAGATGTTTGTAAATTGCTTTTCTTTCAACACAACAGGTTTTTATTTTAAGCTGCTCTGCGTAGTGATGTACTAGCGTATAGGGGAGTTATATTTCTGTGAGTTTACAGAGTCCAAGTTTTGTCAAAGTGGAAGGGCGGAAGCTAGTTAAAACACCCCCTTTTTCAAAATAAGAGATAAAATCTAAAGTGAAAATGGCATTTTATCCAAAGGAGGAATAGTTCTTAAAAGACCTATGCTGAATGTGAACATATTAAATGGGAAGAATGTATGACCCCTCTTAGTCTAAAACCTGAGGTCAACTGAAGACTTTTCAAATCAGAATTAAAGTTACCTTGTTTTCAGTCTAAACACTATGGTATTCTTGTTGAATTTTCAAAGATCTGATTGAGCAAATTTACTGTTTGTTTTTCTTTTTCATCACATTTTCTCTTCTTCTGAACTTTATTCTTCCTCTCTCTTCATCTTTTGGACTAAAGGATATTGATTTCTATTATTAATGCTGGCTTGAATGAAAAATGGAAACTTCTGATAAGTTTTAGTTTTAACATTTTATGCATGTGTTTCAAACTACTTGAGTGCATAAGTGGAATCCAAGTGGTATCAAAGGCAAAACTGTTTTGGAATGTTTCTATTATGGAATGAATTTTGACTCCATATACTTTTTTTTTTTTTTTTTTTTTTAGATTTTATTTTATTTTATTTTATTTTTTTTTTATTTTATTTTTTTTTTAATTTTTTATTTTTGATAACATATATTTTTATCCCCAGGGGTACAGGTCTGTGAATCACCAGGTTTACACACTTCACAGCATTCACCAAATCACATACCCTCCCCAATGTCCATAATCCCACCCCCTTCTCCCAAACCCCCTGCCCCCGGCAACCCTCAGTTTGTTTTGTGACTCCATATACTTTTAAAAGAGAGCATTGATTACATTTTTAACAACAGAGTTTTTTTTTTTTTTAATTTTATTTCTTTATTTGACAGAGAGAGAGAGATCACAAGTAGGCAGAGAGGCAGGTGGAGGTGGGGGGGAAGTAGGCTCCCTGCTGAGCAGAGAGCCTGATGTGAGGCTCAATCCCAGGACCCTGAGATCATGACCTGAGTCAAAGCCAGAGGCTTTAACCCACTGAGCCACCCAGGCGTCCCAACAACAGATATTTAAAAGCTGAAAAAGTTGAAAATGATAAAAATTTCAAAAAATCATGTCAGGTTTAAATGAAAGGATTTACCCTACTCTTGTTTCAGGAAACACAATTTAAATACCTCTTTTAAGAAAATACCTGTTATTTTCCTAAAAGCTTAAAAATCTATACTATTTTGTTATTCCTCTGTTCATGTGTTTACTACATATATTTATTGAGTCTTTATTAGGGCCCCAGGCTCTCTGCTGAGTATAGAAGTTACAAAAAATCCAGACTTCTATCCTCAAGTACTTGTCAGGCTGTTGGGGAGAATGATAGGTAGACAGAGGGATTCACAGTGTGCTGTGTATGGGAACATTGAGGAGAAGACTTTCATTGAACATTCTTAGATGGATTTTTCCCCTTATTTTAGGATTTACTGAGCTGAGGTCATTTCTGACTACTATTATTTTTTGGCATTTCAATTATTTACCACCTTATAAATGAGATGCAGAAATACCAATATGTGGAAAAATTCAATACCAATATGTGGTAAAATTCAGATATTAAAAAAAGATGTTTTTCAGTGTTCTCAGTGAAACTCATAGACCACTAGTATGGGCATACATATTAGTTTTGTAGGCTATCTTAACGAAATACCACAAATCCAGGTGGTTTCAAACAACAGAAACTTGTCATCGCCTCATGGTCTGCAAATCCAAAATCAGGGTGTCAGCTAGAACTTAGTCTCACAGAGCCTCTGGGGAAAGAACTTCCATGCCTCATCTAGCTTCTGGGAACTTCAGGTTTTCCTTAGCTATGACAACATCACTCCAGTCTCTACCTCTGTCTTTTTATAAGGGCATTAGGAATCCTAAGACTTTTTTTCATTTTTTGTTGGGTCTGGGAATGTGAAGCCTTCTTTAGCATTTTTGTTTTAAAACCGCAGGTGTAAAGACTTCCTAAAAACCCTCTATATTCTCATGTATTGGAAACACACACACACAATTGCAAAGATTAAAAAATGGCTATTTTGGGGTGCCTGGGTGACTCTGTCATTGAGGGTCTGCCTTTTGCGCAGGTCAGGGTCCTGGGATTGAGCAACAAATGATGCCAGGGTCCTGAGATCCAGCCCTGCATCTGGCTCCCTGCTCAACAGGGAGCCTGCGTCTCCCTCTCCACTCCCCCTGCTTGTGTTCCCTCTCTCACTGTCTTTCTCTCTATCAAACAAATAAATTTTTTAAATGGCTATTTTGAAATTTTTGCATGGTAATTCAGCCTTTAAATACAAGCCACTGCTTGGGACTCTTTATCCTTGCCAGGTTTGTGATTAACATATCTATTCTACATCATTTTACTAGCACTGCCTTCTGATACTGTCCTGGCCCAGCCTGAAGTGAAATATTGCCATCTCCATAGTTTAAATAATCTAGTCTTTTCTTTAGTATTTAGAGTGTCAGAAACTATATTCTGTTGCCCTAGGTAGGAGGAAAAATGCTGCAGTAAGATGTAAAGGAAGACAGGTTTAATTTGGAATCCCGTTCTTGCTTAATGGTTCTGGCTGTTGAGTCTGTCTTGGCCTTAATTTCCTCATCTTTGAAAAATGAAAGCGCTCTTGTCAGGAGTTCTTAACATAATGTGAGAAAGGGCTGAGCACCCAAGAGCTACCTGGGAAAGTGTTGGTCAAATCCAGTGGGGAATTTGCAACAGGTGGAGCTCAGGCTTCCAGACCTAATGTCCTAGAATGTGAGAATAAACAAAGCCAGTGTAACCTGCAGCCAGATGAAGTACAGCTATTCTGTATGTGGTGCCCTCCTTCCTAGCACCTCTCCCTTCATCTTCTCATTGCGTTTAGGAAAGTGAACAGGAAGTGGGAGGTGGAAGTCTCCATGTACCACCAGAGAGATACACCACCTTTCCTGGTGTTTCTCTATCTTTCGTCATGGGTTAGAGCAGTAAAACTTGTACCTGTGACTGAGAACTAACATTGATCAGAGTGATCTCTCTCTTAGAGGGTGGAAGATTAAAAACAAAACAAAACAAAAAAACAGGATTCCTTGTTTATTGGGCATTTATCAACATAAGCACAAACATTGCATCTTGGGTTTGACTTTTTAGCATGGTAAAGTACTTGGAGGATAAGCTGATTCTGGCTCATTGTAGCCTACTGGGTTATTGTTTCACTGGTCACTGCCTAACTGAAGCAAGAATGCTATTTTAAGTAAAAGATGTCAAAGGGCATTTCATTTAAACCTAATTAATTCTTTACAAGGCTCTATAGGTAAACAAAATAGAACTCTCTCTTCTCTTCCTTCCCCTATTAATTTCAGTTCTTAATGTGATCAGCAGCTTTTTCTCCCAGGTTATAATAGCTAAGATGATTTCTGTTATTTTTTTTTTAATTAACATGTACTGTATTATTTGTTTCAAGGGTACAGGTCTGTGATTCATCAGTCTTACTCAATTCACAGCACTCACTATAGCACATACTCCTACCCCAGTGTGAAGAATTCTGCTTATGAATAGGAGACAAGAAGTTAAGAAAGGTTAGAAAAGAAGGCCAAGAGCCCAGGCTCTCATGCTAGTTGGCTATCTCCTACTCATTTCTATATTATCTTAGGTACGACAAGCTCTCTCTCTGGGGCAGTTTTCTTTAGCTATAAAATAAGGAGATTGAACTAAATCAACTTTAATTAATATCTTTAGGGTTACGGTCCCCTCACTGAAAATCTGATAATTCCTATAGATTTTTTTCCTACCATATCTGGATATACAAAAATACAATTTTATGTATAATGTAGTAATGACAGATGCTCTTAACACATATATGGGCATAGCCGGCCTCCATTCCCGAAGTCTTCATTGTGCAAATGATTGCTTCACCTCCACTCATCATGTCCACTGGGAAGACAACAGAAAGGAGAAAGACCTGATGGAGAAAATGAGGGAGGGCATGAGCCAGCAATGATTTATGGAAGGTTCCTGGGAATTGCCACATGACATTTTACTTACATCCCATTGATCAGCAACATAACTTGAGAAATGAACTTTAGGTGATCATGTACCAAATTAAAAATTGGGAATTCTTTTACTTTGGAAAATGGGATATGTGATATAATAATTATATTAAAGTGTTAGAAGTGGGTAAAGAGCTAAATTGTCATTATCTATTATAGAATTTTAATACTTAACACCTAAAACCTAAAAATCAAGTAGGTGCTTACTTAGTTAAGAAGATAAACATTAATCAAATTTCCATAAAAGTAATTAAAACTTTGATAATCGCCATGATGGAAAAATGCAGAATGCTACAAAGATGTCTAGCAAGGAGTCTCATCTTGAACTTCAAGAAAGGTGGCCTTGTAAGGTAAGTAGGCATTTATGAGACAAAGAAAAGGGTACTTTATTCAAAAAGACATGCATAGCCAAAGGTCCTGAGGTAACAGGGAACAGGGCAGAGCACATTTGTAGACTTAAATGGAGGCTAATGACTGAAAAAATTGCACCGAGAGCTAAGACTGGGAAACCACAGATCTAATCACAGCTGGGCCTTGCAAACAGTATTATGGTTTTAGATATTTAGCCCTAGCTTACCAGAATTCACTGAAGCCTGAAAGCAAGAATGTGGTATGATTCAGTGTGTATTTGAAAATATACCTCTAGTCTAGATGAACTATAACTAATTAATTGTGGGACGTGTTTGAGGGGGAAGGACATATGCCACGAGACCAGTTTTATACAGTTTGCATAAGAGATGATGATAATTTCACCTTGCTTGGTTGCAGTGAGAAATGTAGACATGTGAATGAAAATGAAAGGTAAATAGAAGGAAAAGTCAATGGGACTTTCATAAATACGTGTGTGTGTGTGTATGTGTGTGTGTGTGTGTGTGTGACTATAAAATTCAGTTACTGGTTTAGAGCTTTGCTTTTTCTTCCTAAGGTCTAGCTGTATATGCTGCTCATATGTAAATAAAAGTTGAATGAATAAATGTCTTAGCCTATAAATATGAAAATATTGATACCATCATTTTTATAAAGCCAATAGCCTTTGTTGTAAGACATGCAACATTTTTGGTGAAATTTCAACTTTGGGAAAGTATTGTAGTTAAATACAGAAACATTTTTCTTCTGTATTTAAAGGAAGAAATTGGCTACCTTATAGTAGATAAAACATAATTATTTGGAAACAAGGAATTGTGTCCAGAAGGCATGCTTTACCATAGCAACCTTAACATTGAGTTACAGTATGTCTTTCAGTTTTACAGAGGAAAATTTATCATGGGAAGAATGTGCTGAATATGTCACATCTTACTATCTGCTTATTTAGTTAGATAATCAAGATCTTGACTCTCTAAATAGAATTATTCTCAGTTTTGACTATTTCCATGCTTGCAAATATAATGTGTGTATACTTGATACTCATTTTAAATTTTAAAGAGATTGAAGCTAACTAAGTCTAGCTAGCACACAGAGGACCTAGAAGTAAAGCCATATTTCAGTTTTCTTCCATGACTTTACAACCGTGTGATTGGTGGAGACCCAAATATTTTCTCTAAGATTGACACAATTTTTTTTTTCCTAAACTGAGCTATTAAAATTTGAGAATTACACTGAGGGTTTTGGATGGGAGGGAGTTGGGGGGTCAGTGATCCTGGTAGTGGGTATTAAGGAGGGCATGTATTGCATGGAGCACTGGGTGTGGTGCATAAACAATGAATTTTGGAACACTAAAAAAAAAAAAATAAAATTTAAGAAAATACAAAAATAATAAAATTTGAGAATTTAAACAAAGTATAAGTTGGAAAAGAGCATTTACATTAAAATGTGAGCAAATATATTAAATTTATTTTCATGGTTGTTCCTATTATCCCCATACATATATATATCTACAGTAGCTTAAAGTTTGGTAAGTAAACTTTTATTTTAATGATATCATTTTTCTTTTGTACATGAAAGAATTTTTTTTCTTTGTTCTCAAGAAGAAGAATGACAAAAGAGGGACTTTTTTTTAATTAAAAACTTTTGGGCTTTCACTTTCTTCAACATGTATTTTTATACACATCTAGAAATTTGGACAGATTTAGCCACAGGAAATGGCTACTGGGCCTGGAATGAATTGGTTTTTTTCCCCCGGGTAGATGTTCTACTTTTGTCTAAATTGATCTGAAAGTGTGTGTCAGATTAGGCCTGCTCTTTTATATTGCAGCAAGGTGCTCTAGTTGAGTCCAAATATATGTAAACTTTTCCCAAAACACTATCATAATACCCTTGCTTAAAACCATCATGTGTCTTGATGCTTACACTCAGGGATAAAATCATCTGTCTTAGTCTGCTCTGACTGCTATAACAGGGTATCATAAACTCGGTTGCCTTTATACAACCAGAATTTATTTCTCACGGTTCTGGAGACTAGGAAGTTCAAGATTAAGGCACTGGGAGATGCAATGTCTTTTAAGGGCCCACTTCCCGATTCATAGAAGATGGCTGTCTTCTCAGTGTTTCCTCTCTTGACAGAAAGGGTGAGGGAGATTTCTGGGGTCTTTTTAATTAAGGTACTAATCCCTTTCATGAGAATTCTACTCTCATGAGCTAATCACCTCCCAAAGGCCCCATCACCAAGTTCCAACACACTGGGCTTGGTTTTCAACATGGATCTGAGGGGGACACAAGCATTCGGTCTATAGCAGCATCTAAAGGATGTGTTCTTAAAGAGATCAAAATTTGACTTTCTATAGGATAGTCTGGTTTTGGCATTTAATGAAAGAGAGAAAGATGTAACCTCTGTTTATCACTTTCAGAGATGGGATATTGACATTGAGTTTTGTAGTCTGACCAAGAACAATTTCCAAATATTCTTACTTGGAAGGGAATTTACCATATTTCCTCAATTCTAAAGAAATAAATTAAAAAAAAATTTTTTTAATGTTTTTGGAAAAGGGAAAAAAAAAGCCTTGTAATTCATACACACCTTTAATATTGTAGTATTTTCTTTTCTCTTCTTCCCACAAAAGCTGATAGTAAATTTATGGTAATTTTATGGGCAATGTGTCTTTGGTCAGAGGAAACTTAGTATGTGCCATTGTCAACACAAGCCACATAGCATTAGCTACTTTCAAGGGGGAGCGATTGGCACAACCATTGACAAGGTTAACGGTTTAAGCGATTTGTGTATGATGTTCATCCTTGATGTGGTCACCATTTTAATTTCACATATGTTATTCAGTCATCCACTAGTGCTTATTGAGTGTCTATTGTGTGCCAGGCAGGATTCAAGATACCAGAAAGGCAGAGAAGCTGTTTGTCCTCCAAGAGGTGACAGTCAGCAGGCAAAGAGGTTATGGCATCAGAATTCCTATAATAGCAATAATCAGAAAGGGGTGTGGACGTACAGAAAAGAGGGCACTGGATTTTGCTTCAGAAAGAAGGGAAAAGCTGACAGGGGACAATTTGAATTCTCAGATAATGATATTCCGAGTAGAGAAAATAACATCAAGAAAAGTATACAGGGTTAAAGCTGCACAAGTGCATGAGAATGTTGTAGAAAGGCAAGACTGTACAGTGTTTGTAGGGTGAGTAGAAGTTAAAGTTGAAATTGTGAAACACATTTTATGGGTCTTATTAGGAACACTTTCATATTATATGTATATATACACACACACACATATATATACACACATAATATTACATGCATATGGTATGTGATAAATTTATATGTGTATATTATATGTGTGTATATATATGTTATATGCATTAATTCTACATGAATGTATATAACATTCTCATATGTTCTCATTATGGTATATATATATTATATTGACAAATACTCATACACACATATATATAAAACAGGACAATCTTAGTCCAACATGTTAGCTCCCTTGATAGATGTGTAACACAAACCCTTACCCAATTAATTTCCCAATTAATTAATTATTCATCCTTGCTACAGCTAATAAGTAGTATTTACCTTATATGTGTGGCATGTAACATGTAATTACAGATTCATGTATTTTTATTTAAAAAACTGAACATTGAATGACAAAGTAGAATTTATGCAGTTCTAATGGGTTTTTTTTTTTTTCCCCTGCTTCTGTGAGCATTCTTCTGCAGCGGGTTATCATTTATTTGAATTTATAAGTGACATTGACAAACAACAAAAATACATTAATGCTCGCATGTATTCACTCTTTTAAAAATAGAAACGTGCTTTAAAATCTAAATTGAAAAACTTGGAAACATTGCTCTCATTCTATGGAACATTAATTGAAAATACAATGTCACCCTAAGTGAATCATTGGTATCATTTCTGCTGGTACATTATCTGGAAAGAGTAACTGGAAGAGACATCCTGTGATACACATTTTCAAACACTAACAAAGGCATTCTAGTTTGCATCAAAACAAGGAAGTGATCGGAGTTACTACCTATAGATACCAACTTTAAAAACTACCCTTCAGGAATTTTATTCCTAGTAAAAAAAAAAAATCCCTGACTTTTAAAAATTGTGAGATCATGTCTCATGCAAATCCAAAAGCAAGCGGCCTCTCTATGAATAGTCATGACTTTGTCCTCTTTTAAATGGTTAAACCAGATTCTGTGAGATTCACGGCATTTTGCCTGTGGCTACTTTTCTACCATGAAATTTCAGAGTTGCCTGTTATGTAAAACAAAGCAATTTCACTGCACTCCTCCTTCGAGGACAGCTCTGATGTATGAAGGAAGCATTGATCTACTGCCACTTCCCTGAGTGGCTATAGCAGCAGCCAAGGGAAGAGGGCTTGGCTGGAGAAGAATAGTTGGGTGACCAGTGTAGGTTGTAGGTGGGGTGACTGCTGTCAGTGGTGGGGGGACTGCTGTCTCAGCTCAGCATCCAGCTGACAACAACCCCCAGTTTGAAAACCAGTCAAATGTGACAAATCTCCCCTTGCAATTTGATGGGATGCCCTGCTTGACTTCTTGTAGCCAGAAGAAAAGCAGATTTCAGATTAAGGCTATGTAACTCCATTCAGAGATAAAGCAGGATTTTCGAGGCTAATTTGTATTATTTTCCATAGGAAATGAGAAGAAAAGAGAAATCCTTTGTTAAATGGGGTTTAGCAATAACCCTGTATTAGGAGCCTTCCTTTTCCCGCTTGTCTTCTTGTCTTGAATGCTGGTGTTTATATCTGTTGTTTTGGTCTTATGCCTTTTTTTAAAAAGTGTGGTTTCTGTGAGCATTGCCATAAAGCTGTGGTTGGGCTACAGAGCACTGGCTGCCAAGCTAGTGGTTCTGAGAGCTGTAATCCTGTTAAGTACCTGTACAATAGTAGAGCAGCTGGTGCCGGCTGCAGTCGGTGTGTTCGTGTGCTATGTTGGGACCCGGGATCCATGCGTACAATGAGGCGGGGCAGCTTAGAACAGACCTAAGGCCCCCTCAGACAGCTGGCCCAGTAACTATACACTAGCCAGTCTGGGGAGAGAGACTCATGGAATAACATTAATTTTCTTCTCCAGCAGACGGTAAGGTAACCAAAGCCAGGTTGATTGTGCTGCCTTGGGATTTTTACCTAATGATCTTCTGGAAAGCAGGTGCATTGGCAGGGATTTTAAGCTTATGAAAACCCAACTAGTATTACAGAGCAAACCTTTGCTGCTGTGGGGGTTTATAGGAGTGGGGTGCATTAGTGTTAGATCATTACAAAGCATTTTGCTGACTGCTGCAGAATTAATGGCACTTTTATGGCTTGCGGTTAATGACTGTCAAGAAATAAGAGTTTATATCTGTTCAAATTGTAATTTTAAATCAAACTAGCCAGCTGTCAGATGCACACAGCACATGAGGACTCCTCTTGGTGATATTTGGTGTTTCTCTTATATTTATCATGTTATTAGATCATTGCTTGGAACCTCGATTGTTTTGCAGAGGCTTGATATGAAGTTTTATCATGACAAAAGCAAAGCAAATTGTCACTTCTAAGAGGCAATTTCCATGTCCCTGTGGAAATTTAGTTTTCTTCAGTATTGAAATACTTGAGATTCTTGCTATTTTTTGAGTACCTGCTTTTTAAAAATTTAACCTCAAGGAAACCATAACCTTACTTCCTACATCACCGTATGCAGGGACATCTAATGTGAGCCTCTCTTCTTCCTTCCCACACTTCTAAGTTTTCCCTGTCTCTATCTGTGTCTTCTGTCTGTGAAAACAGACATCTCCATCCACTCAACGCCTATTGCCTTTCTGTGCCTCTCACCCTCTTCACTCTTATTTCCTCCACGTTTTCGTCCCTCTGTCTTCAGCATTTTCAAACTCTTCTTTCCTGGCTTCACTCCTCGTTGAAAACAAGCGGATAAACCCTTCCTTGATCCTGCCGTCTTCCTTCGGTGTCATCTTAGCTCCCTATTCTTTCCCTCATAACTTCCGAAAAGAATGGTCTTCGTGTGCTCTGGGCAATTCATCCCGTGCCCCACACTTGTTTCGCCTGTGCAGCCTGTCCTGCCTTACTTTAAGCAACTCTCTCCAGACAACTGATGGATTACAGTTGAGCCCAGTGTTCCCCATGCAGCACCCCCGCCTGAAATTCTCAGCCACAGGTGAACATCCCGACGAGCCCATTTTTGAAACTGAGTATCTGTGGTTTCTTGACTCCTTTGACTGCTGTCTTTCTTCTCTGGCCCTACCTCTTCTGACTGATCTATCAAGATATATCTTGACCTAGAGACAGGCAGAGGGTCAGCATTTTGGTTTGGGTTTTGTTTTTGTTTTTTTGTTTTTTTCCTTCCATATCTTCTTTGAATGCCCAGCGCATTACCTCTGTTTCAAATATACATTAGTGACTTTCCCATTCGTATCGGTATCTTTGTTCTCTCTAGTAAAAACTTCAACTCCAGGAAGGATACCCTTATTCAGTACCTCAGTGTTGTTGTACCCAGCTCCAATCTGTTCACATGGTGTCCCTTCCTCCTGACTTCCTTATTTCTGTTAATGGCACAGACTTTAGCCCAGACATCCAGTCTTAAAAATGTACTCACTGCTGATTTCTTCCTGCCCCTTTCCAGTCACTTAGCAGGACAGTTTGATTCCATCTCTGTAGCATTTCTCTCATTTCCTCTGCTCATCCGTTCTTTTCACTTCTCTTTCCCAAGGCCACTCACAGTGTTGTAAAGGGTTTCATTATTATTATTATTAATACCATTATTAGATTCTTGTTTGTTTCTTCCAACTCAGAACTCTTGAGAAATTAAAACTATGACCTAGATACTGGCACATGCTTGCAGAGAAATCTCTAGTAGCTCCTCCTTACCCATGCCAGAAAAAGCAAATACAGACCCTCAAGACGCTTCACCTAAAAAGGTCAAGTTCATTTCTCCTGAGAAGGTTCCACATTTCACCCTGCAGGCTAAATACTGCACCACTCCCTTAATGTCCTCATTGTTTCTTAAGTATTCATCTTTTCTTCACTGTTCCGTCCCCTGACAATTTTTCTTCAACTCCTCCATGGCTGCCTGCTAAAGATACCGTACTTCCTGATAGTTTTCTGAGAAACAGTCAAAAATTACCAGCAATAAAATACATATATATGTATCACATCTTTATAAGTAAATGATATGTAAAGTAGATCCCTCAACTAGCTAATATCCCACAGTGATTAGTACACTATATCCCTACTGAGGATTCCGTTTGAATGATTTATTTATTTAATTATTTAAGGTTAGCAGAGTACCCATGTGTATCAATAAATATTTGTTGAATGAATAGATGAATTTAACTGATTGTTTTTAATTAGAATCTCTTGGCTCATTACCTTGGTATTTCTTGGGCCTGACAGAGTTATCAATTTTGTTTTTATTTGTAATTTTTTTATCCTCACTAATTTGTATGCCATTTTATACGCTACACCTATGAAAATAGTTGAACAGGTTTATCATTAAAGAAAAACTGAGGAGTCAACACAAACATAGCTCATGTTCATATTGCTAATTATTATTAGAAAAGAGCATTGTGTATCTACCACTACATGACTGGAATTATAAAACACATTCTCAGTCAAATGAGCTGTATGTCACAGGTGCCTAGCGATTGTCTGGCACCCAACTGAACTTTTGCTGATTATCATTATTGTAATAAATTTCTGGTAATAAACTCCTTTGGAAATCATTCCTAGTCTCCAAAATTCTATAAGTATATACATATATGTAAATATACACACACAAAATAGACACATAAATCTTACACACAATGGAAATTTCTTTTGTCAAAGTGACATTTATCTAACATGATTAGCCAAGCTTCTATCTTCCATTATCTTACTCCCTTTCATCTATGTTTCTTCTGATTTTCCTGAACTATTATATCCTGATTCCATTTGTTCAATAACTCCTCTTTGCCAGTTAAAAATTGGCAACATAAGCTCAACTCTGTTTTCTTAATCATTTTTTGTTGTTTTGTACTTCTTACCAGTAATAAAGTTAGATACATCTTTAAGCTTCATTCTACAAGGATAATTTTCCTCCAAATTTTGCTTAATCTGCATAATCCTGTCCCTCTTGATTCTTGCATATAATATTGTGTATTATATGTATATAACTGACACACTGCCTTGAAAACTTGCCAGATTTCTAGTATTAATTCTATACTCACGAGTACCAAGATCAGTTTTAACTTTACGTTGCTATTGGACCCCCACCCCTTCAGCAGTTAGAAAATTGCTATTAACATTCCTAGTTCTTAAGACTATGAAAGTTAGTAATTGTAAACTGGTCAAATCTTTCAGAAAGTGGTTAAGAGTCTTTGGGAGCTGGGCTAGGAAAACATGGTCTTAATGAGAAACAATCACTTCACATAATCCCATCAACAGTGCCACAAAGGCACAAGCTATTCCCTCCATTTCACAAATGTGAAGCAAAGACTCAGAAAGTTAAGCATAGTTGTATAGCTCAAATTGTAGAGCTGGGACTTAACCTCGTGACTTTCTGATTTTGAAGCCCATGTTGTTCCATTACTCTTTTCTGTGTTGAGTAGCTCCTATGCTCTTTCTAGAAATTCCTATTCTCTAAACCACACTAAAACTATTCCACCCTGGGGCGCCTGGGTGGTTCAGTGGGTTAAGCCTCTGCCTTAGGCTCAGGTCATGATCTTAGGGTCCTGGGATCAAGCCCCGCATCAGTCCCCATGCCTGCTCCTCTGCTTACTTGTACTCTCTCTCTCTGTCAAATAAATAAATAAATAAAATCATTAAAAAAAAAAAAAAAAAAAACTATTCCATCCTGTGACTGGTTTCCTTCAGGCCCTATTTTTCTTTATTTAAAAATAATTCATCACTTGATTAAAAATCAGCTTAACCTACTTAGGCTATTTTTGTTTGCTACAGATTTGATGCTCTCACCCAATTAAGATGCAAAATTCCTCTGAACATCAGAATTTCTGAAATGGGCACAATTTTTGCTCCAAGGGATCAAGAGCTCTATATGACCATAGCATGCATATATACTCAGACTGCTTATGTTAGACGGTCCTCCTGTTGAATGCAGCATGTTCTCCCTTCACTCAAAAAGAAAACCAAACAAAATGAAATACTGCTTATCCTACGGTGAAACAAATGATCTGATGAAAATCTGAATGGCTTCTAAGAGAAACTTGACAATTTTTATACTTTTATTTCTGAATGTTCATTTAATTATGCTAGGTAATGTCACTATATTTCTTTGCACAGAATTGCTTAAGAGGTCCCTAGCAGCTGCCATGACCTGTTATTAAGCCCTGATGAGTTGAGCTCTTTCATGCTCACTATATTTGTTTCAATACATGAATTCAGGGGTGTCCTCTTTGAGTCTTATCATGCTACGTTATACTGAGGTAACAAACAATTTTCAAATTCTTGGTGGCTTATGAAGTAAAGGTGCATCTCTCCTTCATGCAGAGTTGGATGCAAGTCTGAAAGCTCAGCTGAAGGACATTCTCCAAATAATATCAGGGATTTAGGCTGTTGTTTTCATCTGACTCCACTACAGTGATATCTTTTGCTTACAGGCACTTGGTGGACACATACAATCCTTTCGCACTGGGTTTACACACCAGACCTATGGGTCTAGTCAGCCTAACAAGGAAGGAGGCTTACATACAGCTGGGTGACAAACAGTTTTAGGAATTCCAAGCTGTAACCACAGTTTCTTAGGTTCACCCTCCATTACTACTCCTTTGCTACCGTAAGCTTTATGACCTCAGTTCCCCTAAGTGCTTTGTCATCACTACTCACTGCTTCTTGTCAAACAGATTTCAGATGGCAAAGCTAAGCTCCAGACAGGTTGAACTTGGTGTCTAGAGATACTGAAAGTCAAAGAAGAATCATATCTTTTAGAAGCATAGATGTATTTATACCTTTACCCAGATCAATTATGGTGCATTAAAGAAAGTCGTCTCATTAACATAGAATCCAGTAAGCTGTCACTTAATTCTCTCTGCCTGGCACCAACACCTGAAACTTGGGCCACTCACTGTCCCACTAGGGATATTGGATTCTTCATGCTCAGTCGCATACCTGATCCCAGAAGCTAAAAATCAGCCTCCCCACAGGTCTAGTAAAAATTTGCTCACCAGTACAGCCTCTATGTAAAACATGTCAGGTGAACTGCAGAAGGAGACAATGACTCTGATCCAATCCTGACCCTACCACAAATTCCATTCCTGGAACACAGGACTAAAGACACTGCACTATATGAAGTGGGTCCTGCTGCCTTACTTCCTAAAAGAAGTAGTATATCTTTTCAGAAAAGGCAGAGTCTTAGAGTTAAGCCCATTTCCATTTAAATCTCAACTTTGCCCCTTAGCTATGACAGAAATTGATCCAGTTGCATAGTATCCTGAGCCTGAGTTTCCATGTATGTGAAAAAGCCACATAGAGTTCATAAAACTGTGTGAGACTTACAGCACTTTTGATGTGCTATGTGCTTTGTAAATGTTACTTCCCTTCTAAAATGAGTAACAAACACCCAGGGATCTTGATAATCGTATAAGTAACCATATCAGAATTTTAACTGGTGGAAGGAGTGTTGGGTTTGACATATTACATCTCGATTTGGAAGAGAGAAAGGGAGGAATTTCTGTAGGTTTTCGGTGGATTATTTGAAAATGTAGAGTCTCGGGCCTCACCCCCTCATTTGCTGGCTCAGAAGCCATGGGAACAGGGTCTATCCATGTGTAACTTGAAAACGAGCTTCCTGAATGATTCAGATGCACACACCTAGTTAAGTACCACTCTCGAGGCTGGCCCAGGGCCTGATGCATAGAAGTTGCTCAGCACACCTTGATCGAACTTAGGGGGTCACCATCTTGGCCCAGTTCCTACCTCTTATAACCATTAAATTTCTTTCTGCACCTTCTGCCTACAAGTATCTATGATATCAACTATTGTTTATCTTAGAGGAACCAGCCCTTACCAGAGAACATGTGATGTTTCAAAGTATCCAGCCATTTGCAGAAATGTAGACAAAACAGCCATATAGCTACCTGCTTTTTAAAATATCTTCACAACAACAGAATTTAGACACTTCAGCAATGCTGTATTGTAAGCTGTAATAATACTAGTTAGTAGTTGTTAAATGTCTACATGGAGCAGGCTCCAGGGAAAGCACATGCTCTCAAAATCCCTCTGTGGTAGGTCCTGTGACTGTCCCAGTTTCACAGTGAGGAAATGGAAGCACACAAAGGATGTGTAACTTGTTCAAGTTGATATGAAAAATTTTTTGAGTGACGTTCAAAGACACTCCTAGGTGACTTCAAAGTCAAAAAGAACTCAGGGGCTCATGCTGATGATGGTGGTGTCCTAGACCAGAATTCGTATATCATCAGGTATTCTGTATTATTAGTTCACAGAAACTGATTGATGCGACACAAACATATTGACTTGTAAGTGCCAGTGTTTCAGACAACCACATTAGGACCATTTCTGTGATAGAAAAATGTGGCAATGGAATGGGGAGGGTCTGGAGACACCAAGACCACAATAGTTAAGTGATTTTCTAGGACCCTGAAGATGGCAAAAAACTTCAGACCTTGAGCAGTGTGTTCAAATATGTCATCTCTTTGCTTGCTGTCCACTTAGCTGTCTTATTTATCCTTATATTTACTTGGTTATATATGCATATAAATAAGTGTGCAAGGAAAGAATAGATAATCCAGGCCCTAAAATATCCAAGAAGGATGAGCTGGTTATCACTCTCTATCATACCACCCTGTGTTAATTCCCTCCATAACCCCGATTATTTCCTGGATAGTTTATACAACAATGATCTATTTATTTATTTACTGCTTTCTTTCACCTAAGTGTTCTGCATGAGATCTGGGACTTTATGTATCTTGAATGTCATCATAATGACCAAATAGGTGAGTGAAGTCCAAAGATGAGGGAGGAACTATCATGTATCATAATACCAGATAGAAAAGTAGAGTCTGGAGACTGTTAAGATCAAAAGAGAAAGAACCAGGGGTGCCTGGCTGGCTCTGTCAACAGAGCATGTGACACTTGTTCTTGGGGTTGTGAGTTTGAGGCCTATGTTGGGTGTTGAGATTACTTAAAACCCTTGAGAGAAAAAGAGAGAGAGAGAGAGAAATATTCCAAAAAACATAAAAAGTGGTGCTAGAAGAATTGTGATCTCTGCACCTAGAGCAGGAATACTCTGCTTTATGTTCTCTTTTGCTAATGTGTATGCCTGTGTGTCTCTGTGTTGGAGAGAGACAGAGACAGAGACAGAGAGAGAGAGGTAATAGCCTAGGGGCCAGGAAAATGGGCTTGTAAATGTGTGTTTATAGACAGAGTAAAGAAAGAACCCAACAGTTGCTTCCTTATACTATTCTAAATGCTAAATATTCATGAGTGAATGAAGGATAAATCAGAGAATAAACAGTAACCTAACACAGGAGAGTGGTCTGAGAAGGGAAAAAGGAGAGATTGAGCAATTCCAAATGACTGTGCTTAGTCATTAGATGAAAGGGAAGAGGCAAGGTAGACTTGAGTTCCTGTGTCTAGTCAGCCCAGTCTTTGATAGGGAGCACATGTAGAGCAGTCTTGGTGGAAGAGCATTATGACTTAAGTTTTGGTAAGTTGCCTTTAATGTGCTATGCCTAGCCCACACATTAATATTGTAGTCCATGAATAAGTAGGTTTGAAGCTTAGGAGAGAAGTGAAATCTAGAGATTTAAATTTGGGAGTCATCAGCTAATCTATACCTTCACCTTTCTCAAAATCTCCAAATTTACCTGTCTTATGTAACTGTTGATGATTATTCCTTAGTATGGAGATATGACGGTCCTACTACCAATGCATATATTTCCTCCTATAACAAATATTAAGAAAGAAAAATATTCTACAGTTATCAGTACATATTCAGTGCTGAGAAACCCCATCACCAGTGGAGTGGAGTAAAGTTATGAAATTGCTTAGATTTATTCAATCTATTTTATGCAGCCATGCTTGAGGACACAACTTGGAACCTGGGAGTTAATTTTAGACTCACTCCTTGTCCTCAGGGAAATTCTTATATCTCACTGTGCTTCAGGCATCACCAGAATGCCTTCTTCTAGCCATCTAGGAATTTGTCATCATGATGACTATCTCCGAGTGACAGGCAATAAAAAATACTGTTTATACAGTGAATCCAGATCACTTGGTTTAAGTCCTGGTTCCTCGATTTACTACTCATGTAACCCATCTACAACCCATGTTAGGAGGAGACATTGATAATACCTACCCCAAAGGATTGATAGGAAGACTCAATTACATTAATGATGTATGGTGCTAGAACAATGCCTGGTATAGAAAAAATACTAAGTAAGTGTTAGCTCTTATTTTCAAAAATATTTAGGAATTGTCATCGTGCTCTACTCATAGTACCATTTAATAAATACTGGCTAAACATTTTTTTTGAAGATTTTATTTATCTATTTGTCAGAGAGAGAGCCCGCAAGTAGGGAGAGTGGCAGGCAGAGGGAGAAGCAGACTCCCCGACAAGCAGGGAGCCTGATACAGGACTCGATCCCAGGACCCTGGGATCATGACCTGAGTCCAAGGCAGATGCTTAACCAACTGAGCCACCCAGGCGCCTCTACTGATCATTTTCTAGACTACTTTTGTAGAACTGAAAATGGTGATGGTTGTGTTCTGAGGAAACCCTAAATAACTACCTGTGATGTGACTGAACAGTGTGACATTACCAAAATATGATGTATGCGTATGGCCAGTTGGCCTATAGATGACCAAATCAAGAAAGGTAGTATTATTCTGGGATAGATTAGAAGTCATTAAAGTTCCTCAAAGAAATAAGATGGGACTACCTACTTCCTATGAATCTTGCTTCAGATGCTATCATTGGTTTCTTGCACATTTATGTCCACATTATTTATACATTATCCATTAAAGTAAATAAAAAGAACATCGGGATTATTACTCTGAATATATTACATTCTTTACACAGAGTGTGTGTGTATCCCACTTACATACATAATGGGTACTTCTGTGCTGACATCTTTTACATAAAGGGTTGGGAAACAAAAAACCTTTGAGGAGCTCTTGAATGACCAACATAAGTATACACTAGCAAATGATGTGGACAGAATAGGACTATAAAGTTTCAACCAAGTGAATTTCAAATAATGTAATAGAGATTTATTATGACTGAAAAACTATAAAGAGATAACCTAGAAGTCTACAGGAGTAATCATCATTACCATTATCATACTACTTGTATGATTCCTAGTAGCCAGTATGTTATTGCGCATGTATGATGTGCCAGATGTACCTGACACAGAAGATCATCACAACAACTGTATCCCTTGTGGTAATTATTTGGCAGGTGCTATTGTATCCTCATTTTAAAGACGAGAAACCAAGAAACAGGGAAGATAAACAAAAATAATAACTTGCCCCATATCACATAGATAGAAACTAGGGGAACTGGAACTTCCAGAGTGAATTGCCCCTAGAACCCATGCTGAACCAGCACACCAATATGGACAAAATATTTCAGTTTATGAATCCCTTCTTCTGGAGTCTATTGCATTTCATCTTCAGAATCAGCATGCAAGGTGTGTATTATGCCAGTGTGCAAAGCCATACAGACAACAGTGACAGGTCTCAAATGGAAACCCTAGTCATCTTCCTTGAGATCCATACCTTTTCTTTCTATGGGAGTCTCATCGACTGACTTGACAGTTCCTAGGAGTTTATAAGTGGGCAGAATACTTTTAGTTCTGAAGGCCACAATTGTAGATGCAAAATCAACAAGGTCAAGTAGTGAGAATAATGTGAAAAGGATGCTGGGTTATACACTGAAATGTTGAGCTATCACCAAGTAAGTGGATGACACGTGGATACTATAAGCGGGAGTGTTTTTGTAAAATCATGAGAGTAGTTAATATTGCACATTGTTATGAATAAATACTGGATGAAATCAAAGGGCAAAGGCTCTAGGTCTCCTGGCATTGGCAATTTCAACACCTAATCATTTTTTTATTAAAAACAAAGGATAATATCTGACATATTTACCTCAGAGACACTGTGAAAAGCAAATAAAAGGATGTCATTCGAGACACCTGGAATTCCTGTACTACCAGGCAAATGATCAGTGCCCAATAAATTATCATGTGTATTCAAAAATTCACTTATATGTGGGACAGAATAGAACTTTAAAGGTGCATATAAAATATATGCATAAATGTACAAATAACTGATAAAACACATGTGATCATACCTCATTTATTTGCATACCTGTCAGAGGAATTTTTACTTCATAAACTCTCAATTTGATGTGTCTAGAATTAAACCAAGTTAAATATCTTATGCTTATGGTTCTTCAGTCCTTTGACTTAATATTCTTGAAGCAGCCCTACTGGGGAAAAAACTTTACCTAGCAATGAGGTATAGAAACACAAACGCAAAATTATGTCACTTTGCTGGAATCAGGTCTGTTTAATCTCCCAGTCACATCCGTTCACTCAATAGTCCTCTAATGAAGACCTTCAACATGAGCAGCATCTCGCTAGGAATTCTGGGAGGTCAAAGGGCAATTGACCACTTCATCGTGGTTTGTCCCGGACTTAAGGTCCTACTGCCCTCACAGGTCTTGTAGTCTACCCTGAGTGGTAAATCATCTACATAAAATAATGTGAAGTAGGAAATGATGCATAGCTCGATATGGGTGTGGATAAAATCCACTGAAGGTTTAGAAGTTCAGTAGTGAAGAGATCACTTCTCCAAATTCATGAGGCCAGGGAGGAAAGAACATTTCAGCTGGACCACAGAATGATTTCTGTGGCCTGAGGTACACTCTGTAGCAAAGATAGGAAGACGGGGAAATTTACACAGCCGTTCAGCTTTGCTGGAGCTTGAAAACAGAAGCGTGTACTCAAGTGACCCATTTGCCCATGGTTGAGGGTCTCTGGGATACAGAATTTGGAGAGGTAAAGCCATAAGAGTCCTGGGCAAATTGGGATCGGTTGGCCATCTCTAGTGTGCACTCCAGGACAGTGCCCAGTGATCCATTATCAAGGTGTATTAGTAAGGGAAGGTATTTAGCTGTGACCTATTAAAAAAAGTCAAAAGTTTAATTTGATAAAGTTTAATTTTAGTTTAGTTATTTATCTAAACCATAATAAAGTGGTTTTTTTTTTAAACCAGAAATAATCATTTCCCTTATTTTAGACTAGATCTTCTTAAAAGTCTCTCATTCTCGGTCTCTTTCTCCTCACTGCTTTGAAATACTACTCTCCGTGTCCTCGTCGGCAGAATCAGGGAAGGGCGTATTGATGTGGCTCTAACTTCCTCTGCAAGAGAGAGAGCTCAGCAACTTAGCTATTGAATTCCACCGCAGAATTTGTCCTTGGAGAACTGAGTTCAGATCTCTTTACTCAGTCTGACCTTGGGTAAGTCGCTGTGTCTCTGAGCCTCCGGCTCTTCATCTTTGTGATTGCATATAAGATACTAAACCTCAGAAAATGTTCAGCAGCTAAGTGCCAACTCAGAAGTACCCAAGCATCCTCTAAAAAGAAGGCAGGATTTTTATCACCCAAAATGATGTACATACCAAAAATTGTAGTTTAGTAATGCCTTTTTAAAAATGTCATTAGTTTCCTTTAATCTGCAGACTTCCTCTCCATCATATCTCTCTTTCTGTCTTCCTCTCCCTCTAAGAAACGGGAATATGTATCTATCTATGTCAGGTTACTCGCAGCCTGGATTTGGCTGATCACATCTCCATAGTAAAGTTTAATATTCTTCCCTGTTCTCTGAATTCCCTCTAATTTGCTCACTTTGGGAAATGCTCTTTCAAGAGTAGTCTCATTTTCTTCTGTCAGATTGTGTGTGTGTGTGTGTGTGTGTGTGTGTGTGTGTGTGTGATGTTAGCAGCCATTAATTCTCAGTACCTAGATCCATTAATTAAGGATTTCCGGCATGAGCATGTTCTATCATTCTTTCTTCATTTATTCAGTGGAATAATTCTATAAGGAGAAACTCCCTCTCATCTACTCTAGTTAATTCAGCGTTACTATTTATATAGGAAAAGCAGGATAAATTCTGTATTCCTTCCTTTCAGCTACCTCCATTTAACCCTCCTATAGGCCAGTATAGATCTTAAAAATAGTATGTCCAATTTTGCAAGCCATTGCACTTTGGGAGAATAAACTAACACAAATCAAAAGCAATAAAAATAAATAAGTATATTTTGAAATACATACACAACAAATGTTTTTGCACTTTGGAGAGTATTTTTGCATGGGTACTCGGAAAGATAGTCCTCTATTCTCTACTTACTTTTATTTTTATTTGTTTTTTTCAGCATTTAATTTAATTTAGTTATTTGTTTATTTTTTAAGTAAGCTCCACACCCAACACAGGGCTCGAACTCACAACCCTGGGACCAAGACCCAAAATCAAGAGGTGGATGCTCCCCTGTCTGAGTTACCCAGGCACCCCTCAGCTTATTTTTAAACCATATTATCCCACATTATTACTATCCACCAGAGACAGTATCTAATCTATTTGTAATTTTAAGACATTGGGGTTTTTTCTTTTTCTTTTTTTATTTTAAAGATTTTATTTATTTATTTGACAGACAGAGATCACAAGCAGGCAGAGAGACAGGCAGAGAGAGAGGGGGAAGCAGTCTCCCTGCTGAGCAGAGCGCCTGATGCAGGACTCAATCCCAGAACCCTGGGATCATGACCCGAGTCAAAGGCAGAGGATTTAATCCACTGAGCTGCCCGGGCACCCCTTTTTTTTCTTTTTTTTTTTTTAATTTAATTTAATTTTATTTTATTTCAATGTTCCAAAATTCATTGGATTAACTCATTTGCCCCTATCTACTCCAGATGTTACATTCCAACACAAGATTCTGCAGGTTAGTCACTGGAACTTCTAAAGCCTTGTATTCTAATGAAATTTAGAGGACTTTGGAATATGTGTTCCCTTTTTCTAAACACCCTTCAGTTCAATGGAATGAGCCCATTAGTAGCAGAAGATGGAATCCTTCCAGAGTGTATGGGCCACGGGCAGCATTTGACAAATGATTAGAGAAGCTGCCCTTGCTTCCTGAAATAGAAACAAAAGAACAGGGGCACTAGTAATGAACAGACACAAACAGCCAAGACAAATGGATCAATGAGTAACTTCAGTTTGAAATTGCTGACTTCAGTGGAATGCTCATTCTTTACTTTCTGATGACTAAGAAAATATTTTTGAAAGTTATAATTTTCTTTTTCTTTAAAAGCTAACTACAAAATATTCTGAGAAGAAAGCTCCAATAAGCAGCAATAATAGCTTTAATAATTAGGTTTCCTACTTAGCTTTCAAAACCTGTCTCATAAGGAAGTTTTATAAGTAGAGGAAGCAGACACTTTCATTGATGGATGACTGAACCATCCTTGCCTTACTGCATTCTAATTTCTTGTAAAGCACAGAATTTCAACATCTGGAGATCATTAACTCTTTCACTTCAGCAGTTCAGAATCCTTCAAAAAAAAAAAAAAATAGGCAATGCTCACTTTAAGGAGTTCGACTCCAGCATAAAAACACTTCCTTGGAAGTGGCGCTAGAGACTCAGAGAAAATTAACAATTTTTTAAAGCATCAAATAGGTATATTTTACCACTGCACCTACAGAAGATCGTTCCCGCTCATCCCCAGTGTTGATTCCCATAAAAGGTCTTTTCAGATACTTTCTTGAAAACATTTCTTTCCATAATGGAATCAAAGTAATTAATAGCTACTACAAGTGGTTTCGAATTTGCAGGAAGTCCTGGTGAACTTTGGTCACAAGCAGTATTCCCTATTACGATGCCACTTTCATGTAGGTCTCTCAGCTTGGCTTTCGTCCAGGCTGTTAGGTGAAATTAGGCCCAGAAAATCGGATTATTACATCCCAAGGGAAACGACCGATAAGCAGCAGATGATTGCTCATCTCTTTGTGACTTGCTGGTGTTGAGGTGTTACTAGTTGCAAAGCCAATTTGTTAACAATTAGTACTCATTAGAATCATTTCCTGTTATCGATTCTAAACATTTGACAAAGCGCTTTTAGGAAATTAGACCCCAAAAAGTGGCTCTACGTAAGTGATGAGCAATTAAAAATCTTCAAGATCCAATGTGATTCCAAACCACAGTCATCAGTTTCCAAGTAATTATTTTTGCTTTGGAACCCACCTGCTATCCTGTCCAGTTTAAAGATGTGCTGGAACAAGGACATACTTCTTAATTAGCAGAGGTTGTGGTTAAGTCAGGATAGGAACAAAGGGAATTTTCTTTTATTATCTGCTTTAGCTGTTTGTTCTGTATCTAAAAGGATAAAAATTGCCAGCTTGCAATACAATATATGTATTTGTGAGAGTGTGAAATTAAATGCATTACTTCTATTATCTAAACATCTAAGCTGAGTTTTTAAGCTGTGTTCACCTTTGTACATTATGAACTCTAAATATAGAATCATAAATGGAGTCATTGTGCATTACATTAGAATTTAAATATTGCCAATGTCAGCTCTCTGAAATATTATATATGACTTTAATAAAATTAGCATAAATACTATGAGCATTTGAAATTTTTCTCAGAAAACGCATTCTATTTATCTGATTTTTAAATATAGACCCACATGCATTATAGAGCTGCAAATTCATATTCAATAAATATGCCCTTATTAGCTAATTAAAATATTTATTAGCTGTACAAGTATCATCTCTTCATACTCACCTAAACGTTCTTTATTTAGATTAAGAAAATATGTTTTATTTCCTCTCTGGTAGGTAATAGTCTTTACACATGAACTATTCAGTGTTTTTTATAGGATCAGAATTAAAACTGAATGAGAGCCCCCATCTTCTGTTCCTTTCCCACATTACTCCCCAAATTCTCCTTTGCTTCTGCGTTTATTTTGTAAATTTAAATAATTGCTCCCATTCATCTTCCCCTAGACTTACTAACACTGAAAATATTTCTTTTAATTGTTGCAAAACATGGAGATGTGAACCAAGTATATTTCTGTTTCTGAATTTCTTATTCCCATATTAAAACCTTACATCAACAGAGAAATTAAGTGTATGTTCCTTTTTGAAATGCCCTATGCTCACCCCCTGTATCCTTAATAAACAGAGATGGTATTGACACAAGTGAATTTTGTTTAACCACACTACATTTGCTTCTTAATTAGTGAATATTCATCTGTCATCAGCAGCAGCTATGACACCCCTCCCTGCTAACATGTTCTGTCATAAATAATCAATGAGGCACTATTAATATTCATGAGCTGGAATCTGTGTAGTCATGTGCACTGATGCAGAGACAGGGGGAGTGTTGCCATGAACTGACTGGAAACTCTGTGTGTGTATCCGTGAGTGCAAGATACTTAGGGAACGCGAAGAAGAGCATGCTGCCACACACCAGCCTGGCTTGTGCTTCCAGCTAACAGCGGTTTGTCTGTGTTTCTGGGCTGAAGTGACTGATGAAAAACAGTAGTCAAGTCTGGAGGGTGATTCCCTTTCAGTTCACTTGCCTTTCAGGTCTGGGGAAATTAGAAGATTTGCTCTCTCCCTCTGCTTCTTAGAATGGGCTGCAATTTGTGCACTTTTCAGAAAAGAGAGGAACACTACAAACTGCTGTATGAAGTTTCCCAGGTGAGTGCAGGGTCTGATGCCAGCACCTCAGCAGCCAGGCTTTGTGTTTGTCTGCAAAGATGGTAAATGAATTGTGGCTAGCTTTATTATTATTATTATTATTATTATTCTTTCAGTAGATTTCAGAATTGAGAGCAGACTTGCTGGTTGGGGGCTTTTATTTTGGTTTTGGGTGGCAGTTTTCGGGTTTCCTTGCCACTCCCCCTTCAGATGACTTCCTGTGGGATTCGTTTTAACATTTTTTGTATCTCCTGCCAAGATGTCAGTCAAGTCAGAGGAGTAACACTGTAATATTTTGAGACACCTCTTTCATTTTGGAATAGTGTTGACATTTGAAAATCAAGCGTATTGTGGCTACATTAACGTTGGGATTTTATAGGTCTGTGATCTCAGTTATTTTGAATAGACAGGAAAAGTTTCTTGCCAAACCTTGTTAGCCAGAGGAATTATTTGATTAATTAGGAATTTTTGCTTTGGGTTAAGAGGATCACCTGGTGTATTTTTATTATATGAGAAAAAAATATGTGTATGTCTTGGCTTAAAAAGGAGATAAAGGGATTTTCTTATCACTTGTTCTTAGGTCCTTTTATTTTTTATTATTATTATTATTTTTTTTGTCTCTCTGGTGCTAGACATGAATTTCAGGAGCTTATTACAATATGTTTTTGTCTTAGGGAGAATGTGAAAATTCAGTTGTCCTTTAATGTATATCTGAGGGTTTTTCAGAATAAAAATAAGAAAAACTAGATCCCTCGCCTTCATAGTTTTCACAGGATTCTGTTAATTCACCATTTTATTTAAGCATGTTTCCCTGGGGTGCATGCTGAGGTCCAGATTTGTTGTTTGGCAAAATAAAGTTTATTCCTTCCTTTTTGCAGTTTGTCCCAGATGTGAGACACTGCTACTTTTGTTCTTAGACAATATTGCTGATGAAAGACAATGTTTGGGATGTTGGTGGTCTGTGGGCACAGCAGTAGCCAAGTGCCCACTGCCTACTGATTCCCTCAGATTTCCCCCTGACGTGATTCATTTCACAGTGGGCTAATTACAAAGTGGATTTGCTACACATGAAACAGCCTCCTCAGTTGCAATGTTAATGCACATTTTCATGGTAATGTGATCAGAGGCTCATTAGCCAGTTTCCAAAATGATCCTCTGCATTAATTAAATATAAAAATGACTCCTTTATCACCGTAGAGAGGAAAAAGAAGATTAACATTGTTAATTACACTAGGGGCAATACCTTTTGCTTTATTTTTTCCTTACAAACTTGCAAGGATGGGCTAACATAATATTCATTTCCTAGATAAGCTCTCATCCACTTTGACTCATGAAAACAGTCTCTAGGTGGAACACTTTCCTTTAGTTTGGTTTGTTGGGAGTTTGAGTTCTAGTGTTGATTTTCTTTGGGTGGTAGGAGAGCAGGGGAGTGGTTAATCAATCTATTCTTTTTTTCCCCTGAATTACTAAATTGATATAAAGGTATAATATGGTGGACGTCGTGGGTGACCTCCTTCCTGATTATGCCTAGGTTAAGCTGTTTGCATTCTACTAAGAAATCAAGCAGGCTTGCTGCAACCAGGAAGGAGTACTGTATTTGTTAAGGAGTGAGAGTCTTTGTTGTGGATTTTTAAAATGCTTGTCTGCGACTTTTGCCTCTAAGTGCTTCCTAAATCTTGAGAAAATAGATAAGCTGTACTCTTTATTGCCTCCACCTGTACTCCTCCATATATTTATTTTATTTTCTCTACTCCTGAGTTGCAGTACTTATGATCTTTAATAAAGGGGGCGAAAAATGAAGTATTAGCTTCCATTTAACTGGCTTTTATTAGATAACTTAAAACCCCAGCTTAAAGGTCTTGGATGTGTTTTCCAGAGGGAGCCCTCCTACAGTTCGTCCCCAGCTTTGCGTTCTATTTTATTGAGTTAATGGAATAGATAAGATATCAAAGGAAACCGGTGATAGGCTCATATAATATACACTGGAGCCCCGTGTGGTGCTGCAAACTAGTTTCTATTTTTATTTGGAGGAGAGGCAGCTCAGAGCATACATCAAAGTGAGTATGTTCTTAACCAGGTGTTCGGGAGGACACACTGCTGCCCCCAGAAGAGAGGACACTATTTACAAAAGTGACTTGAGATTAGAAGCCTGAGTGTTTCTAGCTGGTATATTAAGATGAATTAGCTCACACAAATATTAACACCTGATTCTTCACATCATATTTATTTATAGACTTGTAATCCTCAAGGCACCTACCTTCTTGCTTCCTTTGTTATTATTTCTTAAAAGCAAAGCCAAATTAAAGTTTACCAGGACACATGAAGATTTAAGGTTAATGGTGAATCCTAAACACATGGCCAAGAACAAAATATATATTTCTCTGTAATGGAATCATCATGAGATTGAACTTTTTCACATTTTCTTTCTATATTTAGCAGTCTGATAACATGGGCCACATAGAATACAGTTTCAGGTTTATAACCGTAGTAAACAAAAGCAAATGTGGGCTCACTGAGGAGTCTAGAGAAATGATCAGAATGCTGTGTTTCAGTGTGAAATGAGGTCAAGTTTGCATTTTTTTGATAATTTTTGCTCCTGTAGAGGAGCAGAGATTTTCAGTTGGCAGAGGAGAGGGAATGTCGTTTCAAGAAAATTATTTTCAGTTGGAGTTGGGCCAATCAGACTCCAGCATGAACACAGATGGAAGAATCTAGAGTTTGGGTAGATCCAGGAATCCCACCGAGCAGTTTTCATGCATCTTTATGCGTCTATTAACTTTTATATGAGCCTAGGACACAATTGTTATCTACAGTGATTTTTTTTTTCCAAAATGGGTTATTTATTAACCTCTAAAGAATTAATAAATGAGTAATTTGAATATTGCCCTTCTGTGGACATGAACCAAATTACCTGTTCCCTATTAATCTGATTAAACAGCCCTCCTGGACCAAGAGAGCTTCAATAGCTTGTCAGTCATTCCTGAGCTAGTGACAGATTTATTTCTGAGTGAGGTTGGAGGATAATACCTAAATCTATTGACTTCTTAGTTTGATTTTTCATACATGAACCAAATGAAACTTTTTGAGTGGCTAAATAATAGAAATTATCAATGGGGTGTTAACCGCTGTTGAATAACCTGTTCAATTGTGGGCAAATATTTAAAAGCTCATACTGTTAACACAGAACTGTTTATAAGATTTCATTGAGATCTTCTAATGTGGTATGTAAGATTCTCCTCTTACTCGCTTGGCAAATTAGAGAAAAGAAATTGTTTTCGGTCTCACGAAAAGCCCAAGGAGAATGGCGCTAGCTGTCCGGTCTGTGTCCTGAGTGTCTGAGTGGACACTGTTGCATGACACCGAGGTGATTGATACATTTGACTATTGTGGCACAGCT
This sequence comes from Mustela nigripes, assembly GCF_022355385.1. NCBI lineage: Eukaryota > Metazoa > Chordata > Mammalia > Carnivora > Mustelidae > Mustela > Mustela nigripes. Next base: position 77,344,695 of record NC_081562.1, read on the forward strand.
CAAAGGTCTCCCCGCAGCCTGCATCCATGAATTTGCAACATGAACTGAAACAGACCCTGCCCTGAAAGTAACAACAATGACAATATTGACAGAGGCTGATAGTGAGCCTTTACTCTATTCTAAGCACTGTGCTAAGCACTTTTTCCTAAGCCTTGTCTTATTTTATCTTCACAGAAAACCCAATAGGGAGTTACAGGATTGCTTCCCATAATTTTTAAATATATGGAAGTTTCTTTTACCCTACAATGAGTTCCTTAAATCTCTCTTTTCTGTGACTGTCCTGTATCTCTCAGAAATGTCTCTTGTCACATGCTATGTAAACACAACTCGTAAGGTCATAACCTCTTTTCCCCAAATTCATCCTTGCCCCACATTCCTTAACACACCAGTGAAGTTCTCACTGTCCTTGCCATCAATAAAGCACAAAAACACCAAATTAAAATGGGTACTTCTGTCTTCTTGATCCACACAGTGACTTTCTCATTCTTTTACTTTTACACGTTCCCCAGTATCACTTCCAGCCTTCCCAGAACCACAGTCCCTTCTATTAACTCTCTCTAATATCATGGTAAGAACTTTCCCACTTAGAATTTGTCAGTGTGCCAGTCCACCCTGACTACTGTTGCAGGAATAATACCTAGTGGCTCCCAGGCACTATAAAATAAAGTTAAATTTCATTTTTTTTTTTTTAAGATTCTATTTATTCACTTGAAAGACAGAGATCACAAGTAGGCAGAGAGGCAGACAGAGAGAGAGGAGGAAGCAGGCTCCCTGCCGAGCAGAGAGCCCGATGCGGGACTCGATCCCAGAGTCCTGGGATCACGACCCGAGCCGAAGGCAGAGGCCTTAACCCACTCAGCCACCCAGGCGCCCCAAGGTTAAACTTCTTATTCCAGTATATTCAGAGACCTCTTGAGCCTTCCCTAGGTTTCTTTCCATCTTTCTCTCTAACTGGTCTTCCCAAAATGCAATCTATAATATCCCCAGATGAGTCTAAAAAAGCTAAAAGAGCTTTTCAAGTCATCTTTCCATCTTGGATCCTTTTAACTCAGTTCTTTTTCTTCAGCTTCCATGGCCCTCCCCCCATATCCACTATTTTCTTCCATCACTGGTTGTACATACCCTGCCCCTTTGGCTGAAATGTCTCCTCAGGCCAAGAGCCCTTTGCAATTAACTGATTTGTGTGTGTGTGTGTGTGTGTGTGTGTGTGTGTGTGTGTGTCTTTCCACCTTGGAACTCTTGCAACATTTTATCTTTGCGGGGGGGGGGGGGGTTCCTTTTTCATGTTCATCAGTCTATTACAGTCAATTCCTGTGGCTGGATTGTGAGTTCCTTGAAGGCAGGTCAGGTGCTTATCTGTCCTTTGACCTTCACCTACCCGCAGATGCTCACTGGGGTTGGTCATGATGTCTTATATATCCACAGCCTCTTTAGAGTAAACTTCCTCACCTAAACTTCTGGTGAAGGACTATATCTAACTCAGCCTTCCTCTCCACCCCGTACCTAAGGGTTAATGAAATCAGGGCCAATCACCTGGTGCATGAAGTTGAGGATTCCATTAGGTGACTTTGGTCTCAAAAATTTATGCTGGGAAGCAAGCCTTAGGAGTGGGATTAGGCTGAAAGGATTGCAGAGTGAGAAGACTGTAAGTAAGTTGGGAAGTTTGGGGGTCTGTGAGGCTCAGATGTGTAAGAGAATTAGAGACATGTAAGAAATAAAGCACCTGGGGCATGAGAGAGAGAGAAGCACAAAGAATAAACAGGTCCTCAGAGTGGCCTCATTTTTCCAGTGCTAATAACTTTCCTATAATAAATCCATCCAGATCTCATTTATTTAAATGAGGTGTCTATTCCTTACTATCAGAAGAACAAATGAAGATACGCCATAATAGCATCTTGCTTTTGTCAACCACCTAGCATGTGCCTGAAACTCTAGACACGCAGTTCAGCCCCATAAACTTTCAGGAGGCTTTGATTGCCTGGTATGTGCTACATGCTGATCTTTGTCATGGAATGCAGAGTCAAATGTGACTGTCCTTGTTTCTGAGAAATGCACGCTGTGTAGCAAAGATGCATGAGCAGAGATTTCCCGTGCAATATAAGTGAAGCCTTCTATCAGGAGAGATGTTGCCAGGCCGCTAGAGGAGGGCAGAGGTGCTCAACCTGCTGGGAGGCTTGGGGAGTTGGGGAGAGAGAAAAAGAAAACTGAAAATATGGAAGAGTCACAAAAGTGGCAAATAGGTGATAGGTGTGAATGGACTTTGGAGTCAGAGAACTATACTCTGTGTTACTAAAACCTAAAGCCAGAGACAGGCTCTCAGCACAAGACCAAACCCTAGAGAGTAGCCCACGACCGGATTTTCTGTTTCTTTTTGTTCCAAAAGAGAGATCACTCTGAAGATAGGGAAGCACCTGGACTTGGTGGTGGTGTGGTCCCAGGACAGCTGAGTTTGAGATGAGGATGGTGTTCAAGACTACAGGGGAGACCAGTGTAGAGGCTGTTGCTAATGTGAATTAGTGGTAGAAAGAATGTAAAAGGGAGGAAAGGATTGGGACCCATGAGGAAGTAAATTTCAGTAAGCTTCTGGCTTAGGAGCCTGGGTAGTTTGAGTGAAATTTACCTAAGGAAGACAGAAGGGAAGAGAGGCCTGGGGAAGCGGGAGAAGAAGAGGCTGTTGGCTTCTTTTATGGGCTGCCCAAGAAAGGTCTGGCAGGCAGCAAAATGTGCACAACAGAAACTTGGTGCATATAGATGTGTGTTGTATGAGATCATCCAGAAAAATGTGAAAGAAAACTCAAAAGTAAGGAAAGTTGTGAGCCAAGGACATAATATTGAGAAACAGGAAAGGGAGAAGAAAAGGAAAAAAAGTGAAATTGTTACAGGGCCAGAAGGAGACTGAGTGGAAAGTTGTAGGGGAAACCAAGAGTAAAGAGTTCGAGAAAGGAGCAGCCACTGTAGTCAAATGCACTAGAATGTGTGAGAACTGCAGCCTCTTTGAATTTAAAAACACATCATGTGCTACCAGGGTCCCTCCTCAAGAAGGACTTGTCACCCCAGCTGCTCAGAGTGCTGTCAATGAAAACCTTCAACCGTCAGCCCCTTCAGGGACTATCTTAGCTGCAGAGAGCTCCTCACCCAAGGTTATTGCCCTCCCGGGAGGCCCCCCTCCAGAGACAGACTGATGCAGGTGTGTAATGCCTGGCGTCTTAGCCTGGATTGGAACATTCTTGGGGGTAGGGGGGCATGTAATTCCAGCTCTAGAGCTCCCTGCAAGTGTCACTGGGACTGTATCCTAGTTCAGTTCTCCTTCTGCCCACTCCTGCTGCCTTCTTTGCCCTTCCACAAAGGCAACAGCACACTATCTTACTCTCAGTTGGCTTCCTGGAGAGCCCAACCTGGACAGAGGTCAGCGATGATGATTACAGAGCACTGGAGGACAGAAAGGTGAACAAAATCCGGTAAGCAATGGCTTCAAAGTAGAGGTCTGCTGCACCCTCAAGAAGTTTCTCTAAGATAAGGCAGATGATCCAAAATGGAGTTCCTGCTAACATTGGAGTATAGATTTTCTTAGCCTTTTTAAAAATATACAAAATTACTTAATATTGTGAATATTAAAAATGAAAGTCATCTTTAACTTTTACTTTCAAAACTAAGATTGAGTGATTTTACATATTGAGTCATGTTATTCAGATAGTGATGATAACATAGTGATTAAGAAACAAAACGTGTCCAGTTAGCTAGAATCTACCTTATCCAAGACTTTTGAAGAAAACCTGAAGTGTTAGAGTGTTTTCGACGTGCAAAAGGCCTCTTATAAAAGTAAATAGTTTTAATGATTATAATAAATGTAGATAATTTTAGTAAGGAAGTGCCTTTCTCTACTGAAAGGATCAGAATATCACATATTAAAATGTCTACATTTAATTTCTCCATACTCTCACACTTAGTGAATTGATCTAGACCCAGGAAAAGGTCAACCATCTCTAATTGCCTTTCTATTTAGATGGAATGCTGTAGAAAAATATTTTTACTGATTCTATGTTATATGCAAAAGCACATGTTGCTGAAAATGTAGCTAATAGATAGGCTGAGATGTTTGACTCTTCAACTCAATTTACTGGCTAAGTAGGATAATCTGATTGACAAATTCTTTAATTTCTATTTTTGTTGAAAATATTTCTAAAATATATCATCTTATTTACATAATTACTTAACATAACCACATTTGTTATTCACTTCCAGTCATGTTAGATAGTAACACATGAGCCACATAGCTTTGGCAAACAGTGGTTCCTGAACTTTACAAGAGCTGTTTCTAAAGATTGATAGGGAAAGATCCTTCCATGACAGCTAATCACTGTCTGGTACATTCATTTTATAGAAGTGGATTTTCATATATTAAATTTTCACAAGTCATTTAATAGGTATCCAATTAATATTATTAAATTATTTTTTTAAGATTTTATTTATTTGAGATAGAGCAAGAGTGAGAGAGAGAGAGAGCGCGCACACGTACATGCACACACACACACGCGTGCACACACCCACACACACATGAGTGGGTGAGGGTGGGGAGAAGGAGAAGCTGGCTCTGACTGAGCAGGGAGCCTGACTTGGGGCCTGATCCTGGGACTCCAGGATCATGACCCAAGCTGAAGGCAGACCCTCAACCAACTGAGTCACCTAGGTGCCCGATCTTATTAAATTAAGAAAAACACAAAAATTAAATCACTAGGTACTCAAGAAGAAGCTCTGAACTGTGACTCTGGGAAGGATCCCAGTCTTGGAAACATTTATAATTTATGGAGAAAAGGTGAGCAGGGTGCCCAGAACAGTATCTGCCTCAAACATTTTTGTAGACACTGTTTTCTCCCATGATCCATCCTCAGGCACACACTATAAGGATTTTAGGTGTAACTCTTCATAAATGTCTTCTTGTGGCTCATGAGGATTTAGGTATCACGGGGTAGTAATTTTGTCTTCAGATTTAGAAGTCTAGATAATTTAAGTGCAGCTGTGATTTTCATATATAAATGCAACATTTCCAAAGTCATCAATATAACCTGTCCCATCTCCATCTCCCTTCCAGCTGTATTCATTTCTTCTTTTTTACTTCTATCAATCTCAATGTGGAATAACAGCTTTAAAAGGGTTATTATGAAAAGTTCATTGTTTCCTTCAACAAAAAGCTTAAAAGGTAGCAGCCCCATATTCTCCTGTGTTTCAACATATAACATCTAATTGCTAATTTGTGCCATTCTGTAACAAGCTGTAAATCTTTCTTTATGGTTGTTTGGGTCCTAGTGAAGCATTCCCCCCCACACACACTTATGCTTTATGTAGCTTTTTAGAAATACTGTAAGAAATTCTTCTTTAGAAACTTGTTGTCATCTTAGTGGAAATTAGATTTTTCTGAACTAACCTCACTCCCAAGCCTCTTAAGCACCTGTTTCAGGTACCTTTATTAAAACAACACAACTCTTTCAAGGATGTGTGAACAAAGAGAATTTCTAAAATACTTACTGTTGTTTTTTTTAAAAAATAATAAATCCACAGATGAAAGACCAGTATTATAATCAGTGATCATAATTTTCCTGTAATTGAATCATGGTAGAATTTGGATATGAATTTTTTTAATAAGGGAAAGTTCAGGAAAGAATATTTCTCATTGAATAACCAAAATACTTACTCTGGACCTGCTTTGTGCTCGGTACTATGCCAGATAGCAAGAGAGGAGACAAAAGAATCAGAAGAGGCCAGTCTTCAAATTGTATTATCATGAAGCAATTAGAAAACAAGTGTAGAAATTTGTGACCCTGGCACCATGGACATTGCAGAGAAAGGACAGTTCTGTATAGGTAGGATAACCTAAGGGTCTTCATTAAAACAGCTTAGCAATGGTTCTTATTTTGAATGGCCTAGGTTAGGAGTTCATTTTTTAGTTCAGCTTAATTATTGTATGTCCATTTAGTAAAAGGCAGTATGTTTGGTGTCCAGGAGGTACTGTAAAAGCAAAGTCACAGAATATGACTAATAGGACATACTCAGGGGAAAGTGGGAAGAACAGACTGGCTAAAGCAGAATATGGGATGAGGATAGTTGAGTGTGTCTCCATCTCCAAGCAAAACCGAGTGGATTTAGTGCCATCCTCACTGCAGGCCATTGTACACCCCAAGGATACAATCAAAGAGTGTCTGAAGTCAACTTAAATAATAGAAAATGTGTAAGTATTTTTTGCTTAGCATTTATTTAAAAGAGCACAGTCATGATTTCACTTATAGTGTGGAATTTAAAAAAAAAAAAAAAAACGAGAAACAAAAAACAGAACAAACAGACAAAAAGCAGAAACAGACCCATAAATTCAGAGAGGAAATTGATGGTTGCCAGAGTAGGGGGAGACTGGGCAAAATGAGTGAAGGGGAGAGGGAGAGACAGGCTTCCGGTTATAGAATGAATAAGTCACTAGGATAAAAGGTATGGCATCAGGAATATAGTCAATGGTATCGTAATAGTGTTTCATGGTGACTAATGACAGTTACATTTGCTGTGAGCATAGCATGAAATATAGACCTGTGAAATAATTACGTTGTATACTTGAAATTAATGTAACATTGTGCGTGTCAACTATTCCTCAATAAAAGGATTGCATATATTATATGACATTACAGTCATTTGCAGGTATTTAGAAATATTGTTTGTACTCAGGGTGACTTAAAAATTTGAGTAATTCTTAAGCCCTGTTATTTTATGTCAATTTAAAAGCTCATATATGATTTTTAAATGTCTTTATAAATGATATCAATATAATTAGAAAGAAAAGCGCATAGCTTGTTGAGTTGATGCATAGTAGGTAGATTTTGCCATTCGTTCCCTAAGTATGCTCTGTGTTTGCTTCGTGACTCATGTTTACCATGTGAGGAGTTGATTTTGCCTAGGCAACTGAATCTCTGTGTTAAGACAACATGAAAAATAGTGAAAATGTTTTACTCCTTTGGCACATGGGTTTATCACTGCTTGATAAGTGTGTGCTAAATACCAATTACAGTGTAGCACATAGAAGAGGCCCCACACATAGGAGAAAGAACACACTTTGGAATCAAGCAAGAATACCACTCATTTCCTCTCAGACTGAGTTAGTTACATAATTTCCTTGTAATTGTTCATTTAATTGATCAGTATTAACCTTGAAGGGTGTTGTCAAGGATTAAATGAGATCGTACTTTCAAGGGCATTACCTGTTACAGGAATGCCATAAAGGGTAACTTTTAAGATGATGATCTCATTTCAGTCCAACAACGACCTTGAGAAGGCAATTTTGTCCCCATTTGACAAATGAGAAAACTGAGGCACAACATAATCAAGTAACAGATTCGTATTGTCAGCAAATGGAGCACCTGGAATTCAAATCAGGACCTGCCTGATGCCAAAGTCATGTTCATTTTTTTGTAAATACCAATTATCTCTTTCCTTCAGCTTTCCATATTTACCCACTGAACTGATCCATAGTACTGAGCCCCTAGCCCAGAGTAGTCTCTCAATAAATACTTGATAAAGGAAGAAGTGGAAGAGAGGGAGGAAAGGAAGGGAAATAATAGATGCTCTTTTTAGTTTTCCTTGTAAGGAAATGAGATGCCCTTTTTATTATAAGGAAGAGAAAAAGGTCCTTCTATTACCTCTTTCCCACTTAAATCAAATTATCTCACTTATGAGAGCCCATCAGTATAGGTAAGTGGTGTGTCACTCCCACTTTTGAGAGTTTGGAAGTCTTTCCCCATTTTTCTGTACTACTATGCCTGACATGAAAAATCTGTCTCAATCTGCTGTCTCTCCTCATACCCTCCCAACAGTCCAAATTTTCACCAAACCAAACTATAATTTCTTCTATGAAAATAATGTGGTTTTTCCCATCTTTCTGCCTTTTGACACAATGTCCTTTTTGCCTAGAGTGCTTTTCCCATGACCATGCATATAAAAACCTTAATCCCTTGTGACTCAAGTCAAGGTTTGCTCTCTGGGAAGTCCTCTCTAAACCCAAGACAAGGGAAGTCACTCTTCCCAATGCTCTTATTCAACGTGCTTCACAATTTGAAATACAATCAAATGCTTCTGGATTTATATTTAGTTTTTATTCATCTCTATGATTCTATCATATCTTATAGGGTCTGACTCAGAGCAGGTATTTAAAGCAGGTGACTCAAGGAATAAGAATGGGCATGGGGGGAGGTAGGGAGTGTTTCGCTACCACCATGCTCACCAAAGAAATCTCAATGTGTCATTGTTTCCAGTATTCACTGAATTTTCTTTAAAAATAAGATAATTCCGGAGACTCCATGTTCTGCATGTTCTTGATTTTGAAGATGTCATCTATTTTAAGGTATTGTTCATTGTAAGGCTCATCATCAAGTTTAAGAGCAGCAGCAGGCATGCAGGGTGGACAAGCTATCACTTTTAATATGCATATTGATTGCAAGCTGCATCCCAAATTCAGAAACAAGAAGATATGGTAGGGGGCAGGGGCCTTTGTGTCTTAGAATTAAGGAAACTCGGTCATTGCTGTTTTCAAAACAAACACTATTGCACCCCTACTGGACTCCAATTCCTTGATCCCCTTTTCCCAAACTGAGGACTTTATTACCGAAGTGGGCCCAGCATATCAGGTTCTTATCTCAAAGTCTCCAGTCATGATAGGTAATGATAGAACTTAATTTCTCAACTGTCAAATGAGCCAATAAACCTAGCTCTTGTTGCTTTCTAGAATTTCCCCATTGTTTTTCAACTCAAGTTGTAGCCTTCCTGAAAGCTTGGGTAAAGTATTACCTTTCTCATCTTGCCAGAGTTCCTGAGCTGGAGCAGGCCCCCTCTTTTGTCTTCCAAGGTACCCAGTGCTTATCTCTGTCATAGCTTGTACCAAATGGTTTTGTTTCTTAGTTATCTTGCTTATGATTTTCACTGGTTTCTGAACTTCTCTGGTGGGCAAAACCCCTCTCTTTAATCTAGTCCAGTGCCCATATGGATGTTACTTGAATAAAAGATGAATGAATTAATGCTAAATGAATTCTGTGTCCCAAGCAACATGGTGAAGACTACATAAAAACTGAATAAGTTATAATCTCTACCCTCAAGGCATTTACTGTCTGGGAATACACTTATTCCTGGGTAGCTATAGTACACGGTGCAATATTACTTGAGAGAGAAGAGCAAAGTATCATGAGATGTCATAGTGATGCTGATTTGCTATAACATAGGTGAAAGTTAAGGAACTTAAAATAGAATGTTATATGTACATTGTATGAAGCAAAACAGTGTTCTGTGTGTGATTAAATGAATTGATTATTGATTTAGTAATGGTTATTTTCTAAATTTGCTGCCTTCTATGCTATAAAATTAAATTCGCTATTTTATGCAAAAATGGCTGAATACATACTTATTTTTATTTTACATGATTTATATCCATTACTGGCATAGAACAGTATGGCAAAATTATTAAAGTATTCATTTTGCACATACTCCTCCTTTGTATAAAAAGAATTCAAGGTGAGGAAAATGTACTGGGATATGCCTGAATTTTCCCTGATGAAGATGTCTTTGGGTTTCATATTTACTCTAGCACTAAAATGACAATTTATCCAAGTGCAGATATCCCAATTAAAAAGCAAAGAATAGACTCTAAGAAATAAAATAAAAACCATTCTTAAAACTTTAAGCTCTAAATAAAACCTAGTCCAATTCAATAATATACTAAAAATATTTTCCCCATAATTCAAAAACCATATTTATTTTACTCATTGTTCATTATTGGTGAGTGCTGTGAAGTGTGTAAACCTGGTGATTCACAGACCTGTACCCCTGGGGATAAAAATATATGTTTATAAAAAATAAAAAATTATATTAAAAAAAAAAAGTTAAGATATTCTTTGAGCCATGAGGAATATAGTGAGAGTAAGGATAGTCCCCCTTACATACCCAGTATCAGTGAAGTTTTTCAAGGAACAGTCTAACTCAGTGACCCACAGGTCACTCGTGATAGAAAACTCAGAGAGGGGGGAAGTTAAGTTTTTAAATTTGAAAAAGTTCTTTTCAAACCAGGATGATTTTCCTATTCCCATAAACATTAGTTCTGACCCATGTCAGAAATGCTCACTTTCCATGTCAGGCAGAACCTTATCCAGATTCTAGGGTAATCTGCAGAAGAGGCAAGAAGGGAGGATATTTTTACTGTCTTGCCTATGATTGTAATTTATAATTTAAGAATTATATATAAGGGTGGTGTCTCTACCTGAGGGTCAATCATTCAACCTTCAGGAATTTGTAAAAATTAAGTAAAAATTTTGAAAGCTTTTTAGAGTTGCACCATATTACATTTAATGCAGTTAGTAGAATTGAGAGAAAGGGAGAGAGTGACAGTATTGTATTTAATATACTCACATTTCACGGGATGAGAAATTTAGACCAAAGTGTCTTAGAAAGAACTTCGCCTGAATTGGTGTAGACTTGATGGCTTAATTCAGTCTTTTCCATTTCCGTCTTCTGAAATATAATATCACCAATAAATACCCATAACCTTAGCAAATGTATAAAAATTACAGTTCATTTCTGTGATGTTCACATGCATAGTAGATAGTTCTTAGATATATTTAAGTGGAGTCTGTGAGTGTCAGTTCATTTTCAGGTTTGTGGGATCCATTTGGGTACTAACCATTCTAAAAAGTTGTTAAAACTACATTAAATATTAATATAAAGAAGTGATCTTACAGATCTTCTATATTGTCATTCCAGCCTCTTAAAAGCAAAGTAACTAGGTCCTAGATTTCAGGAAAATGAAATTGTGGTTTCATACCTGATTAAAAACAATAGTGATAAAAGCATGTAGAGCAATGGGTAGAGATAAATAGCCTCCCCCAGCAATTTCCTTGTTAAGATGATCTTCTTGATGGATAATCATTTACTGAGTGATCGACACTTTACCTAGGACCGATGTACATGACCTGTTGGGATCACTGTGCACACCAGCAACAATATTATCAGTGTATTAATGATGGCTTCCCAGTGCTTTCCTCTTCTTCCTCCCACCATAAATACCTGGTTCTCACCTTGCACAACAACCAGAAAATTATTTTAAAACTGGCCCCTCTCTTTGAAGTTTGCTTTGATGGCTTTGAAGTATTCACAGCTTTCCGGACAGTATTATATCTGTTTCGTAGATCACAGAAAATCCTGAGAGAGGGAAAAACACTTACTAATTTGAGATGTTGAATCTTCTGTTGATATTTTTCAAATAGGTTTAGTTCCCTTTTTAAATATCCTGTTATAAATTATTGCTTTTAGAAGGTGCATGTGAGACAAATGGCAAACAGGACCTTAAGGAAATAGCTACTTACACATTATTAATAATATCATAATATTCATAAGTGGGGACCAATGGGTGGTCATATGATGCCTAATGTTGCCTCGAATTCCTCAAAAAAGGAAAGGAAAGTGGCATGCCAAGAAAATGATACCTTAGCCCCCAAGGACATTAATATTCTTTGACTAGTTGCTAGATACATGAGTATATAGAGGCCCACTAGAATCAATCTATATTTAAATTATTAAACATGATATGCTTTAAATTTTAAGTTATATAGAAAACATCTCTTTGTGTCACTCCCAACAAAGTAATAGTACATTACCCCAATCGTGAACTTCAATATCCAGAGTCATCTCATCCAGTTAATTTCATCTTAAATTAAGATAATCACAATTATCTTAATTCTCTGCCCTCCCAAAATGACTCTTTGAGTATATATATTGTCTTGGGTTTTGTGGCCTGGGAAACAGGCTCTGAGAGACATTTGTGTGAGCGATCCTGGGAGAGTTAGTTGTCTCTGGGAACCACACTGTGTGGACATAAAGGCAGAGGGAAAGCAGCCTGTGATACAGTCTCAACGCAGATATCTCATTGGATGGTGGGGGATGGGAGGTAGCTGGGATGGGCCTTGGGAGTTGTTCTCAAGTGAGGCAAAGCTGCCATGCATTGTCCTCCTGCACAGGGAGTTTTGGATGTGGTGGCCCCTGGGGAGCAGGTATAGTTTTGTACAAGGCAGTTTGCTTTGGGTGAGCACAGGTCCTGGAGCAGGACAAAGCTATGAGGCTGCACCCAGTGTCCCCAGGGGCTGGGAGAGTGAGTGCCTCAGTCCTGAAGGAGGGGATTTCAGCATCTGGCAAGCAACCACTGCATCCACCAATTCATCTTGTGATGGGGGACATAATTTCTAGTCTATAATAAAACTCCCTCCTCAAAGGAGTTTTAATCACTTTTAAGACAAGGTCAGGTTCCTTAAGGTTAGATTGTTCTTATCCTCTTTATCCACTTTGTTGCTAGATTAAATCATTTTCTGGAATTAAGAGTGTCATGGAAGCATATTTTGAGAATGTGACTTTGAAAGTCTGACCTATAGAAATCTGATAAATTGCGTCTGGAGATTGATTTTGCTGAGTGCTAATATCAAGTCATGTAGCAACGTAGTTTCACTTACTAAATATTGCCCAGGCCATATTGTTGAACTCTGCCTGCCACGGTAACCTCATCAGGATGTTTTCTGTCCTGTGACTAGTGGCTTCAGATGTACCCATCCATCTTCTTGTCCCATTACATTTTGTGTGACTGATGCTCTGTACCCATTAAAATTGATGGAAAAGAACAAAGAGAAGAAAAATGTGCCCTTCAATTGATCAGTTCTCTGAAAGAACAAATGAGAATTCTCTACTACCAACAAGAGATTTAGAGTAGTGGGTTTTCCCCCCATTTATTAAGTGCTTTAATTAGCTAGGTTTGCTAAACAGAGTCTCCTGTCCATAAGAACCCATTATTCAGTGTGCTTTAAAATTCAACCTCCTGAAATGTTTGATCTTTATAAGATGAATTTAATGGCTATAACATTGTTTATAGTCAGGAATTATTTTGGTGAATTCTCAGTATTAGAATCAGTTAAATCAGAATGACTTCCGTGTCAGACTTGTTTTTTTCTGATCTAATAAGCTGTCATAATGGCTCATTTTATGTTCTGTGATAGCCAATAATTAAATTGACCATTATTGTAAACTGAAGCCAAAACCATTGTGATTTTGGAAGGCCCAATCTTTTTAGGTTTTTCTTGGATCTATTGAATGTTTTCTTGGTGTTCAACAAATTGCAGAACAGCAAAATATTTCTACAGTGCTCACAAACATTTGTTTAATTACAATATTTAATGTGGTGAGAGGGAGAAACCTACCCAGTGGCAGTTACCAGGTTCTGGCCCCTACACCTCATTCCCCCTCACGTTCCTATACTTGAGTTAGGTGACGCAGTATAGATTTACTTCTTAAGAGACTGGAGAGATTCACCTTTTTTTTTTTTTTTTAATAAAATAAAAAGTGAAATAAATTTGACTACATAATATGAAATAAGTCATGCTGGAAGTCCCTTAAGAGAATTGGATTGCCCATAATTCTAGGGAATGATTTGGGTGCTATGGATAATATGATCCCATTAGAACCAGTGAAGTAAAAAAATACATTCTTCCGTATTGACTTGGTCCCAAGAATGGTAAAAGCTCTTCCAGGACTTTGACCACAGGAGTCTGTCTGTGAACAGCTGTCAAATTGGAACTGGCCTAGCTGATCTCCATTTTCAGCAATATTAATTATCATGTGCTATACAAATAGTTGGACCAACTGTGGAGCAAATGGAGCTAATCAGACTGCAATCATGCCTTTCGTTTATGTAAACAATGGTCTCGACTAGAACTACCCAATAGAAATTTCTCTGTTGATGGAAATATTCTATGTCTGTGTTGTTGACTGCAGTAGCCACCAGCCACAAGTGGGTATTGATTGGTTAAAATGTGGCTAGTGTAACTCAGGAAATGAATTTCTGATTTTATTAATTTTACCTAATTTAAATCTCAATAGTCACATGTGGCTAGCAGCTACTATATTGAATAGTGCAGGTGTAGAAATTCCTAAGGGATGGTATCCATTTTTATTCTATGCTAGCATTTATTACATCCATTGTGGATTTTTCTTGGGGGAGGTATTTTGTTTAAATATAAAATGCTTCTTTAAGAACTAAAATAAAATATAAGTTCAGAAAACAAGCATAAAAATACAAATTGCATGGGATAACTGCAAAGAGGAGTCTTAGAAACTGGAACTCTAAAGGAACACCCTTACATAACAGTGTTCAGTAAATATTCTTGGCACCAAAATTTCACAGGAGAAAAAAAAAAAAAAACAGTTTTACCATCTTATAAATTACAGATCTTGAAAGCCTGGAATCTGGGTCATTATCCTGTAGCAGTGGGGATAAAGAATGAATTCATTTTCACCCAAACACAAAAGAGTTGCATCTCTAGATGTCAAAAAATTATAATCAGTTGGAGCATTCTAAGAAAAACAGTTCCTTTTCAACTGTAACAGCAAAAGTAAATAAAATAGTATTAATAACAGTAAAATTAGGGAAGCACTTTGTACTGAACCTCCTTTCACACTCTTCCCCAATCTTAGGATTCTGCCCATAAATCACGTACATTAATCTGAGAAATATTTATGAAGAACTATGTCTTCAAAGCCCTTATTAGTCCATTTGGGTTCTAATTATACTTTCTGTGATTATTATGTGATAGATATTTGGTATTTATCTCAATAGATGTGCAACTCAGACTCACCATTCAAGAGTAAACCCATCTCCTTCAGATATAAATGATATCGGGTTTCTTTTTCCCTGGAAAAGGGATCACAAGCTGATCATTCCCTTCAAATCCTAATTTGTGAGTCACCACCTCTTCATCAGGGGCCTTTATCCTGTTCTCCCAGCCGCCACATCCAAGCTCTCAAATCCGGGGATTCCTCCTCTGCCATATTACTTTTAACTCCACTCCTCCTTTCCTTTACCACCAATCTTATGGATTTATTGAACCCACATTTTCTTGCTACTCCTGACCTGTCTCCTTGCTTCTGGTCTCTCCACCTTGAGGCCAGTACACTGTTCTTCTGGCTCCTTTGCTCAGAAGTCTCTAGTGACAGATCTCCCAGATCTGTGACAGATCCACAGGACAAGATCCATCCCCTAGCTCAGAGAACAGTGAATGCTGAAAGCTTTCCACAGTCACCTCAGCTGGAACAAGTTTCTCTTCCCTATGTTAGATGACTGAATTTAGGACTTTAAAGATTGCGAAGATTTTCAACCCCCCCCCCCGCCCCATCCTGTATCTCAAAGTTCCCCAGAAATTCTGTGATCTAAGTTGAACAGGAAAAATTGTGTCCCCATTTTGTAAAAAAGGAAACCAACTCAGTTTGGAACCTGGTACACAGCCAGTAAGGGACCCAATTTCTGGATTCATTCCATAGTAATAAAATAAAAGTTTCAGTATAAAATAATAATATCTCTAGTACCTATGAAGAAAGCCTAGCATAAAGTATAAAAAAATAAATGTTGACTGAATGAATGAGAGAACGAATGGATGAAGACATCTTGCTAAGGATCTTTGGAATATGATGACCAGCATTTGAACTGGAATAACTAGACAGTGAGCAGTCACTGGATTGTGTGAGCAGGGGTGGTGCAGGCAAATTTGAGAGGGCAATTAGGAAGGTATAAAGAAGCAAGGAGACACACACTTCAGACAGTAGGACAGTAGGACCGTGGGACCCAAAATAAAAAGAAGAAAGTGAGAGAAATTTAATGCAGAAGCTAAACTAGAAGGCAGAACCTTGATGTGTGGCTGAGGGTAGTACCCATTCCAGAAAAAGAGAAGCCTACAGGAGGAGTTGTTTCCCTTGAATACAGATGAGCCTTTATCTGTGCTAAACCCTTTGGCATTTGATTATACTATATTTTGTCTCATTCTCTTTATTGGATCCATGTCTAATTATTCACAGGCAAAAATACTGTTTTCCTTTATCTTTTAATTCTCTATTGTTCCCATGGCACCTAGTCTATTATCAGGCAAAAGGTAGACCCTCCAAGTTGTGTGGAAATTGTTTAGTTTGAATATGATATAAACACTATATAATTGAATTATCCAGCATCCTTCATGAAGGTTTAACTTCAGCACAAGTTGTACAACTACAGTTACTGTTTTCCAGAATATCAGCTCATCTCAAAAGTACTGGCCACATTTTTCCACAATGCATTTTGTTACTGATGCTTTTATTTATTTTTTTCCAAGATTTTATTTATTTATTTGACAGAAAGAGAGAGACAGTGAGAGAGGGAATACAAGCAGGAGGAGTAGAAGAGGGAGAAGCAGGTTTCCCACCAATCAGGGAGCCCAACGTGGGGCTCGACGTGGGGCTCAATCCCAGGACACTGGGATCATGACCTGAGCTGGAAGGTAGATGCTTAATGACTGAGCCACCAAGGCGACCCAGTTACTGATGCTTTTAAAAGTGGAATAGAAGTCCATTAAACAGCACTCACTTCTTCATAGAAGAAAAATTGCTTGAACTCTGAAAGAAAAATTTTTAATTTTCTAGGGAATACTATAAACATTTAAACATTTAAACTTCCTCTACCTCATGGTGCCTGGATGGCTCAGTTGGCAGTTGGCATCTGCCTTGGACTGAGGTCATAATCTCAAAGTCCTGGGTTTGAGCCCTGCTCAGTGGGGAGTCTGCTTCTCCTTTTCCCTCTACCCTTCCCCCTCCTTGGCTCAGGTCTCTCTCTCTCAAATATATAAATATAATCTTTAAAATATATAAATAAATAAACTTCCTCTACTTTTATAACAAAAAACTTTCAAGTCATGAAGCAACATGTAATTTCTTCCCTCCCCCCACTCCATTTTAAGCTACAATAAAATAAAATGGCTGGATTATTGTATGCATTTGAATCATGTGATTATAACTACAATCCTTAGGAAACTAAGATCTTATCTGTTAATGCTTATTTTCATTGTACCACTATCAAAAACGTGGCACATGGTCAAATATAGCTCTTACAAATAATTGGATGCATTAGTGACTTTTTGGTAATATGAGTAGTGAATTAACCCAGTGGTTAATAGTGACCGTCCAATTAAATTCAACACAGATTTCAAGTGCATTCTAGGTGCGAGGCTGCTAATATAGTGAGGCTCCAGAGGGAAACAAGACAGGAACTAGACCCTCCAGGGGCTAAACACTCTTAGGTCATTATAGTGAGACAAAATGCAACCAATGGCCAGGAAAAGGAGGGGTATTGTAACTAAGGGAGCCAAACCAAACACAAAAGCACAAACAAAACCTCATAAAGAACATGCCATTTGGGCTGAACATTGAGCAACCAGATGGGGGTATGGCATTCTGGCCATAAAGACAGTGAAAGTGAAAGATCAGAATTTGGGGAATCTAAAGTGTGTGAATCCAGTGTGGCTGGAACATAGGGGACTTTAGGGAAGGCAAGAGGAGCGAGGGACCACAAAGTAAGACAGGACCAGGTTGTGAGAGATCGAGGCAGCCTGAAGAGAGTGAATTTTCTTCTATGTGCTGTTAGAAACCTTCACATGATTTAGTTTTTTGAGAAAGGGGTGGCAAGACCAGATCTACGGCTAGCTAATATGAACAGAAGTTACTATGAGCAGGGTAGGTATGATGTTTGCACTAGTTTTTAGGAGTAGAACCGTTTTCCCACCAAATGAAATGAGGAGCTTTCATATATAAGACAGAGTTGCCTGGTTGAGTGAGAAGTTGAGGAGGGTGGACTGAGCATGCCCCAAGGTAGCCCCTGCGGCCCCTACAGGTGGGAATGGTTAGGAGACTGGGGGTTAACAGAAGAATCCAGAAAACTGAGAATAAAGGCCAGGACTGCCTTGGAAAGGGGGACTGTGGGAGAGATTCAGGCCAGAGCATCATGATTCAGTAACTGATCCTCGCGGAGGACATCAGGGAGAGAAAGGGGGCAGAGAAGTTTCTGATGGGATCGACAAGAGAAGAGGGCAGTGTCACAAAGACCAGACACCCAGGAGATGGAAGAGCAGGTGTTCGTGTGCGTGAGACCTGAGTTCCAAGGGTTTGTAGAAGAGTGGGGGTCAGAAATTCAGACGAACATTGACAGCTTCGCTGACTGACTTGAAGGTGTTAAATATCTGATTACCCAAAATCATGTCAGCATGGTCCAGGTTTAAGTAAGGTGATGTGTTTGTATTGGTTACTTTTTTTTTGCTTTAGTACATCCTGGAGATCTGTTAGCCTGATCTTTTATACCAACATTTCAGAACAACTTGAGGAGGTCCTAGAGGAGAGGCTTGACACCTGGCGTATGATCCAGGTTGATGCAACAAATGTTAAAATGCATTTTCATGGGCAAGTTAAAAATGTGCAGTTTAGAGAGTAGTTGAAACTCCATATGCCTCTTTTGGCCAACACAGTAATGCAGCTTGTGGAAATATAAATGAACATTCAGAAATTGGAAGCATGCCTTTGTCTAAAATCTGGGCCATATTTAAGCCTTCCTACATACTGCAACCTTTCAGTTAGCCATTACCAGACTTAAGTGTAGAAGCATTTAGCTGGTGCTGGCTTATTCAGCCTGTCTATAGCTGAATCAGATTCCATAGCCAAAGAAAGGCAGTGTTTTTAATAGCCTTTATGAACAGACTTATGCAACCCCAGATCCTGTTATTTCAGAAGCTCTTAGGAACAACAAGGCTCTAAGTTGTGAATGCTTATTAGACCCTATAAATCATTTTGCATTGCAATAAACATCAATTAAGTGTACTTCACATCCCATAATGCATGGACCAGATTGATACGGTAGACAGCACAGCTCAGTGTTACCTACATCCAGGGGTACAGAAAAAGAAGAACCATTAAATTAACATTAGCTTAAGAAAAATGAAAACTTCTAGGACAATTACAGTTTTACTGTTTGACTGAAGGGGGGAAAATGACCTTTGTTCCAAGAGATGTGGCTTGAACAATGGTGTTCTGCATGAAACTGAGAAATTACGTACGTTCCCATCCTGATGGATGGTGTACGTGAGATCTTAGTTCTGCTTCATTAGGCTCTTGTGAATGAGTGGTGAATTTTCCCTGTTTATACATTTTCTGTCAGGCTATCATAAACATAGCCTGCCCAGTACAGGTTTTTTACTTTTGCCTTTTTAATTTATATATTCGTTGCAGCTTTGACAATTTATTCTAATGTATAAATATGCTCCTTCTTAAATACATATTAGGAGTAGGTAAAGTGTACAACCAGGCACTTTTTATGTTACATGTGAAATAGTCTTTAACAGTTATTCGTTTTCAGTGAATGCAAATAAACTTATACTGATCTGATCTCAACCTCTGTAATACACAAATTTTAACAGGCTAGAAATGACACTTAATACAGAGGCATTTCCTAAACAAAACCTCAATTTGAACAATGCAAGTCTGGAGAAAGTAAATTGTTCACAGATGAATTCACTTGGATTTTCTTTTGAGAAAAAATTTGCAGCAAGCTGTCTATACCAGTCTTTTTAAAGCCTATTGAATGCATTTTTTAAAAAAATATCCAAATGTGTCTCAGAAATTGTGTATTATTTCAAAGTGACATGTTACTAGTAATTGTATAAAGGTGTGTGTTGGAGTGGGGGTGAAGAAAGAGGACAGGAGAGAGGGAAATGTTACCCTGTAACTGCACCGCTGCTCCCTGGCATTCTGCTATGCTTTCTCACGTGGGAAAGGAAAGAGGAGGGTCCTGCCTTGGTGTAGAATGCCCATAGAACCCTAGATGAATGGGTTCGTGATGTGTCTGTCACGAGTAGATACCTCAGTGTTACTAGACTGAGGAACAACAGTGGTTCTTGAGGGTTCGTTGGAGTTTCAGATTGTTCAGCCTGACTCCTTCAACTGCAAGAATCTCTACTATTTCTGTGGCTGCCCCTTCTCAGACACAGCCATGTGACTTCTCCTCTGCCCTGGACAGTGTTCTGCAATTTCCCGTGTAATAAAAGGGATACTTTCCCTGAGCCTTGACTTTTGGAGACGCCCCAGTCACTTGACTACAGCTGCAGGGAGACAGGGTATTCCAGTCAGACAAAGACAAGCAGTACAGAAGCAACCAGCGAACTATATGGGCACAACTTCCCTAAAGAGATCAGAGAGGAGGCTCCCGACAACCACACCTCTACCCATTATTTCCAAGCAATAGCTTATCCCATGGAACATTTAATATAGATAGGTATTAGCCAGAATTTACCCATATAAAAACAGAAAATGAGATTGAACTTCTACTTCCCTTACTTCCTTACCTTTATAAAACCCTGTCTCACCTTCAAGACCCAATTTAAATGCCGCCTGCTTCATACTGTCCTCTCGGAGCCTTAAATAGAATAAATGGATTCTCCTCCAAAAATCCATATTATTGTCTGGGCCTCTATTATTGGACTTTTAGCAGGTGCTCTGTATTTTCATTGAGTACATGTCATCTTTGTCCTCTAGAGCAGTATCTGTCTCTTTGATATTTGCTTCACTTGCCGACCCCACCCCAAATGACACAGAAGAGTGCTTTGCATGTAGTAGCTGTTCAGTAAAATGTCATTCATGTTCACATTCAACATTAACCTCACACTGTGTTTCCAAGGGTTAGCCTTTGATGGGTAGCGCTGATTGCTTTCAGTCGCATATACCTATGCCATGTACATCTTTTCTGCTAACCAGCAGTTGAGGTAGCCTTCTAAATTTGATTTTCAAATCCATTCAGGATTAAATACAAGTAAATTAACTTCTATACCAAAAGGTCCTTGAGGGAAATATCCACTTCATAGATCATTTTTCTATCCCACAGAGTTGCTTAATACAGGGCTTTTAACAAAATAGATATTCAGTGTTTGTGGAGCTAAATTGTTAAGTCAGGAATACCTATAAAACTCACATGGAGACTCTCAACTGCTGAGCTTGCATTTCTTATGTATATTTCTCATAGCAAGTTAATGTACCAGGAAGACTTCATTAAGTTTTCATTATGCTTTAACTCTAAAAAGGTATTGACATGGTTTAGAAGTCATTGATCATTAGTCACAAGATGCTGCTAATCTCTCTACCTGAGTAAAACAAATGAAACTACCCAGGTAAAAAATTGGTCATCACTTAGTCATTCCTTCAGAAGAATTCTAGACTATGTTTAAGGATATGCATACAGTGACCTCTGCCTAGATTCCAATTTTTCCTAGCCACTCTGTGAGGAAAAGGCAGAAATATTATCAAACATTGCCAAATCAGGCAAAAAAGAATCAATGAAATTTTTTGCAATAGATACAATATGTTATAAAAAATTGATGAACACAATTATGAATTAGTAATTCTGTTATCTTTTAAAGAGAACAGTGTTATAAGGAAAGACAAGAATTACAATAATTCAACAGTGATATTAGCAAGAGCAATTGACTGAGTGTAGAAGGGCTGGGGTCCGGTTACTACCATATCCTGAGCACATCCCAGTTACCTCACAGCCAGGATGGGGTCATGTACTCTTAGATCACTTCTAGTTAATAGGCATAGGCCATGATTCCTTGCCACCCTACTGCCAAATACATATTCCTAAAGAATAGCTAATTTGATCACTCCATGCTCAAAAATCTTTACTAGATACCTCTTGTCTGTAAAATTGCAAGAACAGTTATGATTAGCAAGTGCTTTAAGACTCAGTGTTTTGATCAAACCCACCTTCTCCTTCACCCATTTTCCCCAATTCCCTCAATTATACAAATGTCTGGCTGGGCAACTCCCTTCAGATTTTATTTTGCATGTTGCCCATTCCATGGTCTCTGCTGAAAACATTTTTTTTCAACGTGCAGTATGCCTCCCCAGTCCTGAAGCCTTTGCTGAGTTCCTCAACTATTCTTTCTCAGAGTCCACACTGCTATAATGTATAGTATCATGAAGTTCTAATAATAGTTTATTATTAGAAATAGTTTATTATTTATTTATTATAGAATAATTTATAACTTCTAATGAAGTTTTTCATACTCTGACTTATATTAGAGTTACTCAGTTGGGAGGGGGCTCTTCCTTATGTTATAATCTCTTTGAAAGGAGCCCTGTCTTGGATTTTTCTCTTTTCCACAATATCTAGTACAATGTCTTATTCATTATGAATATAAATCTCACAATCCTTAAGTCAACCAACGAGAACACACAGCACCTTGGAGGGCACAATATACACTGTAGATAATAGAACTGTAGCATGAGAATATTATATGGTGATCATCACATTTGTCTCCAACATGTGGCTCCCTTTGTAAGTCAGATAGTGGGGTGCACAATTATGTATTTGATTTTAAACAGAAATGGTAGGTTACCCACTCTCGTTTGGCATTAAACAAGGTTTTATTTCCTATTCTGGTTGAACTGATCTTCAGAAAGCACCTGGATTTAGACACAGTCTCTGATAAGTTGGAGGAAAATATACATTCCTTCCAGTATTTAAAGATCTCACATCAGTAAGATAGAGATTAGCCATTTTCAACCAAAAGGAAGCTCCAATGTGGCCAAACACAAGGGGGATTCTGAGAGCTCTGCTACCCTAGAGAGGGCACCCCAGTACAGAGGACAGCCAGAGCTCTCATGACTTCCACAGTGAATCTATTGTGAAGGTTGGATTTGCATCTCCAAGGACACCATGGGAATAGAATTCAATTACTTCCGGAAGTGGTTTCTTTGTCCTCCACACTCCATAGCCTCAGCCATGTTCAACTAGAATAGTCAAGTGCTCGTATGCCAGCATAGTCTGGAATGAAGAGAGGAGCAAAACACGGTTCAACAGATGATGCAACTGGCTCTCTGCAGAAATCCAGGGGAATGCCAAGAGAATTAGCCCAGTTCTGGGCTTTCACTGCACTAGCTTCCAGAAAAAAATGGAATGTGGCTCTCATATGTTGGTCAGTTCTGTAGATAGAACAACTCAAATGCAAGTGAACAGAAGAGCCACCTGTGCCTATTCACCGTCTCAGGTGGAGTCACTCATTCAACAGTGGCTGGGGAAGCACCGCTAGACATGGGATCAGAATACTTAGGATATTATATGCACAATTAATATGCATCCTGGAATCGTCATTGTCATGGGGTTTTTTTTCTTTAGCTTTTTTCGGTATTATACTATTACTTTTCCTCTTCTGAATTAATAGGCTTACATATAAGAATTTGTAAGTAAAAACAACCAAGTACTAACCTATATATTTTTCTCTTAAATTCATTCATCTGATGAATTCACTCATCATGCTTACAAAGAGTAAAGACAACATTTAATAATCAAGATATGTGGGGTGCCTGGGTGGCTCAGTCGGTTAAAGCCTCTGCCTTCGGCTCAGGTCATGATCTCAGGGTCCTGGGATCAAGCTCTGCATCAAGCTCTCTGCTCAGAGGGGGACCTGCTTCCCTTTCTCTCTCTGCCTGCCTCTCTGCCTACTTGTGATCCCTTTCTCTCTGTCAAATTAAAAAAAAAAAAAAAATCAAGATATGTATGACTATAGCCTGTTTGGGACCATCTGGGTTCCATTTTATTGTTGAACGAATGAATGAATGAATGTTACGGTGTCTCTTTTACTTTTCATCTGCTAAGATGTGAGTGAGTGTGGGTAGACAACAGTCTTTTTCTCAAATTATACTTCTTTCTTTCTAAAGGCATGAGAGCAACCTTTAAGTATCTGTTTACATCATTTGTTCTCTATGTTGTGGGGAGAGGAAGGACCATATACTGGGTCAGTGTAGAAGAAATGATATGTTTAAATTATGACGTCTAAAAACATCAGTAAACAGCCATAGAGATTTCACTTGCAACTTACTATGCATCTTGTAAGTTATTTTTCTTTCTTCTAAAATCTTTTTTTAAACCAGGACACTTACAAAAATGTGCATATTTCTGAAAATTTGGGTAGGCAAAGAAAAGCTAGGAAGAGATAGTAAATGGACAAAATTAAAAATGGAAAGCTACATTTAAAAAGAACAAATGTGCTTGCTCATTTGCTTACGGTCAGATTAATATAATAATAACATCATTATCTTTTTGTATTTGAGCAGTGTTCCTCTTAACATAACCCCTCTTATTCCCCTGTCTTCATCCCATTGCCATAGTCTTGCTCTGTGTCTAGACAATTATAGTGCTAACTAGTTTCTCTTCCTGTCTCCGGTTCACTGTGGAATTGGTGATGAAGAAGAGAAGGATATGAGAAATATTTATATAAGACAACTTTAATTTTCTCTTAACTGTTTATTTTTAGGATCTTGCCCAGTGATACTTAAATATAGTTTAAGTTACGATGCCACACTGTTTTCACTAAATACATGCATGACTCCTTTTAGTGTTCTTTTTAAAATAGCCTTGGTTTCAATGCCATTATCAGTTCATTATCAGTGTATTGTTTTTTCATTGTCCAGCATGACTGTCTGATAAAATCCTTAATTATTAAGTATCTGATAATACTATCCAAACTGCTTTAATTACATCACATTTTGTGCCTTGTTTTATTACATTTCATGCCAGAATGAACCTGGCCAGGATCTTTAATAAGGCCATATTAAATCCAGGCTAGAGGTTAAAACTCATGAGGCAGCCTTGATTCTCTGCCTATTGTGTTGAGAATCTCATCAGAAAAGCCCCAAACTTCATTAAAGACCGCTGGATGTGGCCCTCCTATATTACCATTTACTTTAAGGGCTATCACTCAGGGGCAATTATTGGTGCGCTCCTCATGATCCCTGTTATATTAAGGCAATTTCTACACCTAGGTTAGGCATTAATACCGCCATTATCTCCAACACAAATCCCCTGACAGTTAGAAAAGCAGGAGAAATTACAGATGGATTAATCTCTAGTGCCCGTCCAAAAAGAAAACCTTTCCCTAGAGGATAGGGAAGGCTGTGTTGAACTCAGTTAAGCTGTGTTAGATGTAATGAAAAAGAGCCCCCTGTGCCTCCCTCTGTTGGAGACGTTAGATGACCCTTTCTCAACTTGTCAATATCCCTTTTGGGCTTTCCTTCGTTCCACTCCTACAAGGCTACTCTGAGTCTCATGGCATCTTTAAATAATTATGTTTGTGCTTTAAAAAAAAAAAAAAATGGAGAGCGAGAGGAAACAACTGAGCTTATCCATGTGGGAAGGCCAGATGAAGTAATCCATTTCATACAAGAAGAAAAGAGCCCAGTGTTTTCACAAATCCTTTATATTTCCAGTGTGTTTTTCCAGATGTGTTTGTGGGTCTCACACCAGGAACCATGCTTCTAAAAGCAAATCGGAGAATAAGGACAAAGAATCCCACTACGCACAAAGGAGTAGGAAGACAAGATGATGCCGCGACTTGGCAGGTCATTCCCAGTGCACCCTGCCTCTCCTGATAAGGATGCCTTTGACGGTGTCTGATGCTGCTGTTGACGCACCTCTGTGCAGGCAGCAGAATCCCTGGGCTTTGGGAAAGGCATGATAAGGAACACAATGAATAACTAACAAAGCTCATTTGATGAATGCAGTCATTTGCATTACAGCAAAAAATAGCTTTGCTCCTGACGGGAGAGTGGCATACCTAACCACAAATATTATTTGTATCCTTCAGTGATCTATAAGGGCAGCAGTAGACAAGGTGAGAGTTTGGTGGGTGGGAAATTTTAATTTATTACATTGTAATACTGTGGAAAATATTGATCCAGGAAGGAATGTTTTTTTAAGGCTGTTGGACTCAAAAACAAAGGAGTTTTTCTGGGTTTGAAGGAAATATTTATAATAATAATATCTTCTTTCCAAAACGATTAGAGTTGAAATTAACATCCCATGTGTTCATTATATAAAGGTGTTAAGGGACGATTCGTAGTTGGACGGTTTGCCTCCGTGCTACTGAAATTCTGTTTCTCCTCACTTTCTTCCTGTCCTACCCAATAGGACAAAATGAAAGGAGGATTTTTTGCATGTACGAGGTTAGATGTGAGGGAAACTGGGGGTTCTGAACTCTTTCAGAGGAAGCAGTTGTATTTACTTATCACTATGATGTGGCTTTAGCCATTTGCCCAGAACACAGAAGTGGTTTTCAAGTTGACTTATCCACTCTTTCCTTACCACAAACCAGAAATATAAAACTGTGACCCTGAGCCAACCACCAGCTACAGCTTCACCCCTAGTTTTGATCTATTGCCTGGTGATAGCCAGTAGCTCCTAAGTCATCAATGCAGAAAGCCCCAGGGAGCACAGCACTTTCTGGCCAAGTAGAAGCAAATATAAAGTGAGAAATCACTTCTTCCACAAGTCATTCCTAATTTACCATGTGTTCCCTTTTTTGTTCGTGAATTGGTTACTATTCTGACTGAAAGCTTCTCTTCCCTTTTAAAAGACTTAAGTAGTGTATACCTTCTTTGAATTTTGGTGTCTAACATTCAGTCAATAAATATATGTGAACACCTACCAAGTGCCACGAATTGCATTTAACTGATGGAAAAATCGAGATGACATCCCTCCTCTAATGGAGGAACATACAAATAGTTAGAACCTAACATGAGTGATGCTGTCATTGAAGTAGGGGCAAAGCACTGGGAGAGCACAGAGCAGAAAGGGACAATTTCAGAGAATATGCAGCTGATACCCAGAAATGTGGAATCTAAAAACAAGTCAGTGAATATTTAGAAAGACCTCCCAAGTTACATACCTTTTCCTTGGATACAGTGATTGGATCAGAAAATACTGGGGAAAATCTTCCATGGACTTACATGTGTATTACAAGGAAACTCTTTCTCACCCATAGGAATAAGGGAGTGTATTCCCTTTAAAACACTACAAAGTATTGTTGCCTCTGTATACTAGGCCAAAAACATTGAGTTGAATATGAACTAACTTAGCACCAAAGACAGATATTCCTTTTGTTTTGTTTTGTTTTTAAAGATTATTTATTAATTTGAGAGAGAGAGAGAGCAAGCATGAATGGGGAGAAGGGGCAGGGACAGAGGGAGAAACAGGCTACCCACTGAGCAGGGAATTGGACATGTAACTTGATCTCAGGACTCAAAGATCATGATGTGAGCCAGAGACAGATGCTTAACAGACGGAGCCACCCTGGCGCCCAAAGACAGGTGTTCTTAACTGAACTTCAACTATAAGGGAAACCACCAGAAAGACTCAAATGTCTATTTCCTTTGCTAAAAGTGTACCTTCTTTGCTTGTTCCCATTTATCTACTACAAATACATTACTCTTAATTAATAGCCACACTTTCCTAAATAATTTTTTTTTAAGCCTAAATAAATTTTTAACTTGTTTTTTCCTTTTGTGGTATAAGAACTGTGATTAACATTTTTAAACTTTCTGGGTCTTTTCTCCCACAGATGTTAACATACCCTTATTATAAAACAACCTTCACATAAATGTATAACATACAAACTAAATGTATCCCATAATCTCTTTCCTTAATCTACTGTGGCCAATTAGAAATAATCAGGATCAGTTCTATCACAAACAACCTAGTATATATCTCCTTTTGCTCCCTTTTGTTTTTTGCCTTTGATTTTTAGACCTGGGGCTGAGTCATGGCTGTCCTTCCCTTAAGGACATAGTGGTACTAGTTTTCCTGAATTTCACAAGGGAATACACGGTGAAGAAGTAGTTCTCTTCGGAAAACTACTGGGGGCAGTGTGTAGTAAACTGACTTTCCTTCTAAATATTTTAGCAACATCATTTTGCCTGAATTACCAGATACAGATTAAAGGGTTTTTTTTTTTTTGGTGGGGGGGAGTATGCTGAGAACAGTTGAAGAATTATAAAAGATCTACCTTAATTGGTGAAAGAGCTAGATGACTTGATATTAACCACAAGTATAAAATCAGAGAATAGCAACTTATCTTCTTGCTATAGTTGCTTAGTTTATGTGTATCTCATTCTAGATGTGCATAAAGGATTTTCTATATTCTAATTTGCCTATCAGTGAAAAAATAAGTAGTTGAGTTTAACACAGTGATTTGTATTGTATTCCCCCTGCTAAGTAGACTCTGTCATAATTTTTGGAATATTTCTGCCTAAATTTGGATTTTTTTTCCCTTTTTATTTCACATTAATCAGTCCAGATCTGTCTCTTGCTGCTGTGAGCATGTCTGCTAATTCTTGTGTGCCACGGACTAGAAAATCAGATGAAGCCTTCCTAAACTGCTCTGTAAAATAAGAGTGTTTCAGCTCAGAGTTAAATCTAATAGATTCTTCCCTGCAGCAGGCCTTGTCATTGGGCACAAGGAGTTTCTGACATTTATTTTCAAGTCCTTCCAAATTTATCTCTGGGTCTCTACTGAGTTTTTTAATGAATCTGCCAGGAATTTTCCAAATTCCTTCTAGATTTTTGGCTGCAATTGAGATCTCTACATATAATCCTTCACCAAATTCCATAATTAAATAAATCACTCTCATTCTTAACCAACTGGTGATAACGGTGATATGAAAGGTCCAAATTACTTTGATAAAGATGCTCCTCATGGAAGAAAAAAATAATCTGGGATTGGATAGTCTCTTACTGGCAGGGGACCTTCCTCCATGTGATTGAGGGACCCAGGCTCCTTCCATCGTGTGTTTCTGTCAGCCCCCAGTGGCTTCAGTAGTCTTAGCTTCCAGCCTGCAGAAAAGGAAAAATAAGAGAATTTAAACAAACAAAAAAACAAAAAAACAACCCAGCTCTCTTCTTAGAAGTCCTGGCCAGAAAGGATAGAGATCTCATCTGCTCTTACTGTGTTGGTGATAACAAGCCACATGACCACACTTGGCCAAAGTGGAGGAGTCAGGAAGTGTGTAGTCTGGCTCAACAACACCCCAGCCACAATCCCACACTGGGAGAGAGGGAGACTTGACAGTGGAGAGCTAGACATCTTAGCTACAGGTAATAAACAACCTAGGAATGGAGGGGAAATGCACAAATAGATAAGACTATGTACATAGAATAAAGTCATCTAGCTCTACCAGCATGCAAATGACCTACTTAGCAACCCTCTTGGTTGAATTAATCATGGGCTCTGAGTATTGTTTCCGGGAGTTGTGGTGGTTTGCAGTGACCCCCTCCTAGAAGAAAGCTGCCTGTGCAGAGCTGTGGTGACAAAAAAACTCTCTTACTGACAAAATGCACCCACGTGGCAGCCTGCATGAGACAACTCAGATGCTATTAAAATAGGCACATGACCAAAGAACAGGAGTAATTTTTTGAAGCTTTTTTCTTCGCTTGCTAATGTTATTTAAATATGTTTATTTGGTTTAGCCGTTTATTGTCATACGTAACAGGTGATTCAAGGAGAAAGGTGAAACTCAGTTACTTTCTAAAATGAATTATTTTGGGGCACCTGAGTGGCTCAGTGGTTTAAGCCTCTGCCTTCGGCCCAGGTCATGATCCCAGGGTCCTGGGATGGAGCCCCCAAACGGGCTCTCTGCTCAGCAGGGAGCCTGCTTCCCTTCCTCTCTCTCTGCCTGCCTCTCTGCCTACTTGTGATCTGTCTGTCAAATAAATAAATAAAATCTTTAAAACGAATTATTTCTGTTGCCACATTTGAAAATATATAAAGGTAGCTGAATTTAGCTTTCAGAAAGGGTTTTTTCTTTACTTTGTCAGAGAGGAGGATTTATCTATTGCTTTGTTTCTTGAATCATTGCCTTCTAGATAGAAGGTATTTATTTAATAAATATTTGATGAATTTAAATAAGCCTTTTGATGATGCGGCTGCTGATGAGTCTGATGATTTTTATACAGAAACTCAGAGATAGTTGTATGGATTAATGAATACAGGTTGAAATTGTTTTAGCTCTTATGATGAACTGTATCATCATAATAGTAGTCATTATTGTGATTATTATAGGGTGATGATTATAAACATAAATCATTGATAAAAAACATGCCAAGAATATATTTCATTTAAAATAGAATGTGCTGCTTTTATAAAAATTTCTTTATAGAAGTCCATTTGCTTTCTTAAGAATACATTTTAGTACTTACGATCCCTTTGAGCGTAATTATATTTCTGCTAAACTGCAGTATAATTGATAGGTGACAGATGATATCATCAAAAAGTTCAAGGAATAAAAAGTACATACATTTAATAACTATGATTCTGTAGTACTTATTAAACAGACCCAATTCTATTTGAAATATTTTGTATCCCACAGTGCTGTTTGTTGATCAACTGTGACCAAAGATGATACGTAGACTTTCATGGATAGATATTATTTTGCCAGGCACCATTCACCTCCTCAGCAACACGAAAAAGTAATTCACTTTCTTTGAAATTATTTTATTTTTATTTTGGGGGGGTTATTATTTATTTTTTTATTGTGTTATGTTAGTCACCATACAGTACATTAGTTTTTGTTGTATATGTTCTAGGATTCATTGTCTGCATTTAACATCCAGTGTTCCATGTAATCTGTGCCTTCCTTAATATCCACCATCAGGCTCACCCATCCTCCCACCACCCCTCCCTTCTAAAACACTCGCTGTTTTCCAAAGTAGCTGTTCCAGCTTGCATTCCCACCAACAGTGTAAGAGGATTCCCCTTTCTTCACAACTTCTCCAACATTTTTTGTTTCTTGCTTTGTTGATTTTTGCCATTCTAACTTGTGTAAGGTGGTATCTCAATGTCCTTTTGATTTGAAATTGCCCTGAAATAATAATCACATGGAATGTGTATACGTATCCCTTTACTACATATAAAAGACAGAAATGATAGCCCTTGTTTCTCTTAATTAAAAAAAAAATGTTTCTTTTTCTTTGGTTTTAGAAGACTCTTGGAACAGTTAATCCTTGAGGGAGGCAGGGGAAAGTTGTGTTATTTCAATCAGTCTTATAAGTTAACTGAAATAATAAGTTTTTTTTTTTTTTAAGCATCCTAGATACTACTAAAAGAACGTTCAGTTTAACCATATGAAGTTGTCATTTTCATGGGTCAAAATGGTAACATATTGTCAATTCCATGTGATTCCACCATGGCCGACTACCCCAAGTGTTTATTAAATGGTGGGTCAGAAATATTGATGAAGAAATGAAAAGATTCAAAGGTAGTAATATGTGGTTCTAGTCACGAGGCATACAATATGAATGTGAGAACAAGACATACTTACCTGTAAATGGATGATGGCACTCAGGAGACCATATAGATTGAAATCATGTCCAGCTACTCAGCCTAGGAAACTCTCCCTAGAAAACCAGGAGAGGCACAAGAACAGGAAAAAAGCTCCTACCATTTCAGAAAGGACCTTGTAACTCCACTGTCCCCCTAAAGAAGATTGTGCCTGCCTTATTTTGGTAGCATCTGCTTATGGGCCCCACAGAAGCTGCCCACACACACGCTGAGTCTTTCACCCTAATTCAGGCTGACACTGCCACTAACCACTGCAGTCATGCACTTACTCACTCCTCGTCGGGCACTGGTGACCTGCCCCAGTCACCAACCTGGGTGCCTCCTCCAGCATCGGATCTTTGTCTCTGTCTCCTGTATTCACTGGAGCTGTCCCCGGTACCCATGCAGATGCTGTCATAGGATTTATCCTACCAAGTAGTTGGGTTATAAATATTATATAATAAAGTCTTTCAAAGGGACTAAAATGGTTAGTGTTGTAATCTGAAAGAGCAAGGGTTTCTGAGAATCAGAATATTTAGAGAAAACTTCACTGACTTGGGTAAGCTTTGAATGCAGTTTTGAGCAACTGGTAGGCAGAATTAGGATGAATGGAAAAGCAAGGATATTCAGGCTGTAGAAAAAGCACAGTAAAAAGAACAGCACAGAGGGCTCCATGGCCTGCAGAGGGGATAAGAGATATCCACCTGGCGCAATGATCTTACATACTTAGAGACAGAAGAGAAAGTGGCTTAAAACAGTTTGTGTCAAGTCTTCAGTGTTGGGCTGAGGGCAAGTCCCAACCGCTCCCAGTCACCACATTCTGAACACCTGCCATGTGCCACATATTTGACAGAGGACTTCTCCAACGTAGCAAATCAGAGAAATGAATGATCAATTATGTAGATCACAACTTGAGATCCAGAGAGGGTAAGGATCTTATCAAAAGCTGAATTTTCAAAATATCTTCTGTTAATCACTTTTAAAATATCTACTATGGAACAGGTTTAGATCTGAGTCCGTAACAAAAATTAACTCATTGAAACCGCACAACAACCCAGTGAGGCAAGTCATTGTATTATTATTATTGTTTTCATCTTCTGTTAGAATTAAATGAAGTACCTAAGGGTTACCTAACTCGGTCAAAGTCTCACAGTTTATATAAATGGTGGAGCTAGGATTCCAATTCAGGAAGCCTTGCTTCAGCGTCTGTGTTCTTACCCATTCTGCTAAAAGTCGTAAAACCAAGGGGTAAAGGGACACCAAAGGTTGTGAGAAGGATAATTACATAACCAAAGTAGCATGTCCCTATTACTGAACACTAAAGTGGGAGGTCAGATGGAAGATTACATCTATAATTTTAATTGCATTATTTAAGGCATAGGTGAGGACAATATTGATGAGGACCAAAAGGAAAAAATATGAGAAATATTATGAAGAAAAAAGCAGTTGTGAGAACTAATTGGCTATGAAAGATGAGTGTTAAGGAGTGAAATATGATTCTAAAGATGTCTGCCTGACTAGCTGTAGTTATGATGCAACTATCTGAAATAAAAAAAAAAAAAATTGCAAGAAACATTTTGTATCCGATCTTGTGCCCAGACTGGAAAGTCAAAGTAGAAATATCCCGTGAACCACAAGACATAGATACCCCAAGCATTCATTTTATATTTAATGTTCTTATACTGCATTCAATAAGGTGTTTGTAGGTCTGTTTTTCCTTCCTGGAGGTGATTTCTAGATTCTCATCCCTTAGATTCATCAATGCCTAGCACTGGACCTGATAACATAGTAGATGCTCAATAAATATGATAGAATGCATAAGAATTATACAGATAATAATGATAGCTGCGGCCTTGAGTCTTTAAAGAGAAGAGCAGAGAAATGAGGCCCAAATGCCTGATTTCTTTCTTCTGGAGATTGCGGTCTCAGCTCTGTGTTTTCCTAATAGAATCTAAAACTCACAACCTATGATATTGTAGAGTAAAATGAATGACTAGACGTTTTACAAAATATTACCTTAGAATTCTCTTAATGGTTTAGTAGTTGGAATCGATACATACCTATTACTTTCATGTCTTTAATTATGTTTATCTAGAGTACTTGATTGCGAGGCTGTTAAGTGGTGTGGAGAAACAAATTCTTTACAGCTCCAAATGGTATTGTAGGAAACTCTCAAAAGAACATTCGTGCATGGAAAGTGACCCTTAAGCCTTGATTATGAATACCAATGTGTTTTGACCTTGTGACCTCCTGAACCACTCTGAAAAGCACATTGACGCAGTTCAAATTTTATTTAGTTATTTATTTCACACATAATATCATGGGAAGTATGATTCCTCCTCTTTGCTTATCCTGTTTGAGATATGTTAGAATCCTGGAATTCCTGAGTCTTGAACAGAATTCCTACAGGGCCTTTTCTATAACATTCCTTTTGCTCTTTTCTCCATTTTCTTGTTTTGGCCTCCAGGGGTAAATGTTGTCTGCACCATTCATTTGATATGTGCCACTTGGTATTTTAAGCTATCCTTTTGTGCACAGAGAATTTCAGCTCCTTGAGGAAACTGCGTCTGAAGCTTGTAAAGATTCTCCCCAGTGCCTCCAATCCCCCGCCTCCACCACACACCTGTACACACACAGAGCATGACTGATGCCATTAATGGTTGACAGCCTTTTGAGATCCCAAAGTGCCTTGAAACCAGTCTTTTAGTGCCCCTTATATGTTGATTATTGTGATTGTACTGACATTTTGCATAAAGAAAGAAGCAAGATATGGAGAGGAAAAATACCCGTAGAAAAGTGGTTGGAAAACAAAGTCCCTCCAGAGGTTGTTGTTATAACGTAATAACTATACCTGTTTGTTTTTCTTTCCTAGGTTGACTCTGAATTGTAATAGGTGTTGATCTTTGAAAAATTAACTGAAATGATTCATTTTCATAGTATATGCTCATTGTTAAAGAACCAGCTTAGCACACCAGGAGTAGAATCATAATTGAAAATTAAAATTAGGAGGGCGCCTGAGTGGCTCAATCACTTAAGCATCTTCCTTTGGCTCAGGTCATGATCTCGGGGTCCTGGGATCAAGTCCTGAGTCGTCTTCTACCTCTGCCTCTCTCTCCCTCTCTGTCTCTCATGAGTAAATAAATAAAATCTTTTTAAAAAAGAAATTAAAATTAGGAGTTTAATATCTAATTTTAAGTTGTTGGATGAGACTTAGAGTGAACTGGTTTTTAAGTGTCCCCCCCCTTATACAAACTGAATGAAGGGACCACTCCAAGGACCTGTGTACCTACAATGTTTCACCCATTCAGTCCTCTTCCAGTGTTTGTTTTGCCAGGCAGGAAGGGCTGTGCTCCCTCGCCTTCCGACTGCTCCTCTCCCAGGAACAGTTGAAGCCTTTGGTCTACTCGGAGAGCTTTGTTGGCTTTCTTTGTAAAAAAGTTCCTCTTATCCAGGTGTTTCACTCTTAGGGGAAGGTGGCACCTTGTTGACAGCTCTGATAGTGAAGGAATATTGACAAGTCTGAACACCTAATGTCCTCAAACTACCTGTTAATGATCGTGGTGCCCATGCCTGCCTGGCGGCCTCAATTTCCAATTAAGCATCTGTGGAAGCTGGAAAGCAGGCCTCTTAATTGGGAAGCTGAAGATGCAAGGCAGATTGCAATTTCTGCCAAGACATGTATCACTCTGGCCAAGATTCTTTCCCTGGCCCTCACACTTGCATTTGTGTTTTTGTTATTCTGCAGTTCCCCAGTTTTGCAAGATAGGGAGGTTATTTGGTGAACGGCTGAATATGCAGAAATTATTTTTCATGAGGAACTTTCAGCTCCATAAATAACCTCCTACAGAACCAGGATCTGTGACGAATTTAGTCCTAATTGCACCTTATTCTCACCCTTCCCCCACAGCTCCCATTAAGATATATTGTCTAGGACACATGCAGGAGATCTGTTTGTAGCTATCTTTTACATAGAACT
This sequence comes from Mustela nigripes, assembly GCF_022355385.1. NCBI lineage: Eukaryota > Metazoa > Chordata > Mammalia > Carnivora > Mustelidae > Mustela > Mustela nigripes. The sequence continues at coordinate 77,379,708 of NC_081562.1, forward strand.
GATTGTTTAATTGCAGATTAAAGATTAATGCAAGTATAATGATTCCATGAGGACACTTCAGACAAAAGCATCCTGCATCAGGCTGCCTGCCTCCATTTTTCAATTTGACCATAAATTTGGCTGGGAATTAAATAGTAAGTAGCCGTGATTGCAACTCTGGTCTCTGAAGGCACTCACGGGAATGAAAATAAATGAACAGGCTCTCACACAAAGCATGTTTCATTATGGTCATTAGTGGGCAGATTCTCAGCAGTATTGAAGGTGAAATTGTCTAGAAGAGATGTTGGCACGTGTCTGTTAAGAATAGCTAAAAAGTATGGTAAAAAGTAATGGCAGTGGTCTTGGTTAGGGAAGGATTGCAGCATACATTTTGGAGCTTAATTCCAAAAAGTTTATTACTATTGCTTAAAAGATTTGGGACATTAGCAACTGGTCACTTGTGCTACAGAACCACTTACATGTAAGCTTATTTTGTATAGGTTCAGAATCGGTATGATGTAGAATACGCACGTAAATGTAAATGATGGTTATTTGGCAAATACTCCAACTCTGCATAAAACAGCCAAATAAAACTATTGGAGGTAAATGTGACATCATATGAAAAGCCCACAGGGGCTTTTACTGTATAGGTGGTAATGGTTTTGCCTACGAAATGCTTATCTTAAAAATTCTCTTAGGTTTTTCAGGTAAGACACAGTTTTTCCTTAAACCTTTGGCTTTGTAATGTGTTATTCATCCATTGTGAGAATGAGATTAAATTTACTTCATCACTTTATTCTCTTGCTTATCAGTGAGTAAATTAACCTACATGACTATAAGTAAGAGGACAAACCTGGCTGCTTTAGTTTTTTTTCCCTGACCACTGGCTCTCTGCCACCAAGTAACGTATTTCGTCCTGTAGGTACCTTGAATGACATTACACTGTGAACCATGGTAATGAAAGATTCCCGTGCAAGTATGCTGGTTTATTTGAATTATGCTGTTACTTGGAAAGCTGGTTTTCACAGAAATTCTGTACAAAAGAATGCACATTTATTTATTTTTTTGAAATGTATTTATTTATTTAACAGAAAGAGGGATCACAAGTAGGCAGAGAGGCAGGCAGAGAGAGGGGGAAAGCAGGCTCCCTGCTGTGGGGCTCAATCCCAGGACCCTGAGATCATGACCTGAGCTGAAGGCAGAGGCTTAACCCACTGAGCCACCCAGGTGCCCTAAGAATGCACATTTAGTAGAAAAATTACTCCAAGACCAGAGGCTGTTCTTCTTACATGTTAATATGTTCTAAAACTTCCTCACATGTTGATAATTTACATGGAGCCAAGACAAGCCCTAACGTCTGACAAGACACAAACTTTCCTTCATGTTCTCCACAGTCTTAGAGTCCTCTTATTACAAAGGAACAAATACAACTGTGATGACACCGAGTGCCCAGTAACAACTGGGTCAGAAAAGCTAAAATGTTATCACATGGTAATCACATTTGTAATCACAAGGAGTTTGGTCCCTTACACACACACACACACATACACACACACACCACCACCACCACCACCACCACCATTCCTCATATCCAGAGAGCTCACCTGGTGAAACTGATGGAGCCATGCTAAAGCTTGATGAACGTTTTGTTCATACCACATTGCCTCGGAAACACGTATCCAATGCCAAGGCTTCACAGGTAGTAGAGATGTTCCAAGTCAGAATTCTAAGGGAAAATGATAGTGTTTTTACTTTCTAATGAGTTAAGAATATAAGGACCAAAGGAATCCTGACCTTGCTTGCCAAAATAAAAGCAAGCAGTTGTGAAGAAAAACAAAACAGTTTTGTTTCTGTTGTAGAACTCATTCAAATCTTCAACATTCAGTTGATGTGAAGGTTTCAAAATAAGAAAGAATGACTTTTACCAATGGCATGTTATTGAGATACAGCTGGGGACACTGGCAGATAAAAAGAATGTGATCATATCCTGAGTTGGGTGTGGGTATATGTTTTCAATTGATGCACAGAAGGAAAGCCTGACTTCCTCTTGAGACAGGGGCAGAATTGATTTGTCAGAAAACTAAAGTAGATGACACAGTATTTCTTCATTTCTTTCGTAGTCTAATAGATCAAGGACTATAGTTATGATAGTGATTATGATAATATATCTATCCATTTTTACTTGCTTCCATTATTACTTCAAAATTCTACTAGGGCTGAGAGGATGATTGAGTAACTTCTCATGTGCATGGGATTATTTTATGAAAGAGGTTAACCAGCTGCTCACCATTTTCACTGAAGAGCGAGCAAGAAGAAATAGTTTAAATTGATGTCGCTGGTCTCTAAGTTGTGTGGGAATCATCATCATTGACATCATCATCTGTCCAAAACCTACACATGAGTTTCAGCTATACACAGAGAAAAGCCCTTCCTCCCTGGAAAGGCAGTTAGATGCCAGGAAGGCTCAGCAAAAGAAATTCCAGAACACACATTTGTGTGGATCTCTTTATAGAAACATAAATATAGACATGGCTCTTTGTTGAAGATTTCAATAACAATTTTATATCAAAGGAAATGAGAATCCAGAAAATGTAAGGAATGGGGGAATTAACATTGCACACATTAAAACACGTTTTCCATCCTTAAAACCACTCATTGGAGCCCCCTGACTATTCTGTTCACTCTAACTTTCCTATTAAACATGAATGAACATCGCTGATCCATAACTCTCTAAAACTACATCAAATGGCATACTGTAATTTCCATGCACCAGGATAGTTCTTCTCTTGTGACCGTGTAATTTTTTGCATGTTTTAAGTCTGTAGGTTACATGCTCATGATATATTAGCAAAGGATTTTTCTTTTCTAAAGTTACTATTACAATTGGAAGTTCAAGGGCATAATCTTGGATATGTCAGCAATTCCTCCCTCAGTCATAATAGCCATCTCTTTTAGCAGCCACCTGTTGAGAGAGCAGCTGGCCTATTTATTGCCTCAGTGGCCTTGGTGTCCTTCTGAGGTGAGACTAGTTCATCAATGCCATTCTAGTTTTGATCCTGTTCACAAGACATCGCTCTGACATTAGCTGACTACTAATTCACCAGATGACTGGGATATTATAGACAGTCATACTAAGTTGGAATTAATATTTGCAATTCTTGGACAAAGTTTAATCCTGCCCCTTTGTTTTATGTCTACCAATTATGCTAAGAACTTATTATTTTTAGTAGTAACAGATCTTGCTGAGATCTGGGTCTTTTTGAGAGTAATCTAATTGAATGTCAAACACCAAGCTACAAAGGTATAAAGTTTTTCATAAGACGGTTTCATTTCATATCCCGGATGCTCTGTGTGAAGATTTCCAATACCTTTGCACCTCTACACAACATAGCTTTAGTGAAGGTAATAAACAAAAACAGATTAACAAAAACAGCATTGTTATTTAGCTGTTTCCCAGTGTCAGGCCCCATTCCCAAAAAGGAAACCTCCATGTAAATATTATTATAATTTCTTAAGTTCTTCCCTAGAAGATATTCTTTCCAGATAGTCAACATAGAGCAAGATAGAAGATGAAAAGGAGAAAGGGACACTGTTCAACTCAAAGAGAGCTCTAGGTTGGAAATGCTGGTATTTTGTAGAACAGGGAACAGATAAAATTTCAATAAGGAATAGAATGAAGAAAATAAAAGAGCTTTCAAAACATGACTAAATCATTATTTTTGTTTGCTAGACTGAGAATTCTCATTCTGTCAGGCTAAAGGAATGTAAAAACCAAAATGAAATCTTAAGTTAGGGGTGTAGATTTTTCTAGTAGGTCATATTTCAAAATTATTTTCATTTTGTCCTCCTCTGTATAAATGAAGAGAGCTGCACGTGAAGACATATATGGTGGTAAAAGTACATGTACCCTAAAACAGATCGATTCCACAACTTTGAACAGGGTCTCCTTTTTCCACCATGGCTGTGGTCCCTGGTGAAGTAAGTCATAATCTTTGTTTCCACCAGTGTCATCCGTCAAAGAAGGAGCACTTCCTTGACCTCTCTTTTCTCATTCACTCCAACTACCCATATGTAGACACTCAGCTCAGCAGCTTATTTCTGGAACCTTCAGATTCTCTTCTTTCCAACATAGCCTATGGAGTACTACCAAATTAATTTTAAGCATGAAGCAACTTAAGCTTCTTTGCTCAAAACCATATTGCCTACACAACCAACTCCAATTCATTAGCTCAACATTTAATTCCTTACTTGAGTCTGGCAGATTGGTTTTATCACATCTAGTTTTCCTTCCTTTGTGTCATTGATCAGCTGTCTTTCTTAGTCTTTCCTTTATTTTCCTTTAAAAACATTCTCTTTGAACCCTCCTTAAAAACAATCCATAAGGGACGCCTGGGTGGCTCAGTTGGTTGAGCGGCTGCCTTCAGCTCAGGTCATGATCCCAGCATCCTGGGATCAAGTCCCACATCCGGTTCCTTGCTCGGCAGGGAGCCTGCTTCTCTATCTGTCTCTTCCTGCCACTCTGTCTGCCTGTACTCGCTTGATCTCTCTCTGACAAATAAATAAATCTTAAAAAAAAAAAAAAAACCCATAAGCTCAAACCCATAAAGTTCCCCTTGATCATCAGTAATCCTGAGTTGTTTTTTTTTTTTTTTAAGATTTTTAATTTTATTTATTTGAAAGAGAGAGAGAGAAAGAGAGCATGAAAGGAGAGAGGTCAGCGGGAGAAGTAGACTCCCTGCTGAGCAGGGAGCCTGATATGGGACTCGATCCCGGGACCCCAGGATCACGACCTGAGCTGAAGGCAGTCGTCCAATCAACTGAGCCACCCAGGCGCCCAATCCTGAGTTTTTTTTAAATTCCTGTAGCACTGATTGTTCACACTACTAACTGAGCATTTAGAATATGCTACATTACGGGACACCTGGGTGGCTCAGTGGGTTAAAGCCTTTGCCTTCAGCTCAGGTCATGATCTCAGGGTCCTGGGATCGAGCCCTGCATCGGCCTCTCTGCTCAGCAGGGAGCCTGCTTCCTCCTCTCTCTCTTTGCCTGCCTCTCCATCTACTTGTGATCTATTTCAAATAAATAAATAAAATCTTTAAAAAAAAAAGAATATGCTACATTACATTATTTTTATTTTTTTCATGTGTATACCCTTTCTCTCCAAGTAAATTAAGAGGTACCCCAGGACAAAAATTATATTTTAGACCTGTTTGCCTCCCTAGTATCTATTACATTGCCCTGCTTAGATTGGCCATTTTCTAGATGTTTGCAGGTTATAAAGATCAATTTACCAGGTGAAGAAGAATGAATTGATTAGAATAATACTTTTTATCTGGAGAGGGTGTCTCAGTCTTGTCACATTTTATGCTTTTTTGACCACAAGTAACCAAATATCCCACCAAAGATCAATTAAATAAAGGAGTTCAAGATCATTTTGATCACATCAAAACATTAGGAATAGCTTTTCCCAGCATAGATCAGTGAATCAATGACGTGTAGGTCTTAGGTTAGCTTCCCTGTCTTTATATTAACCTTCTCTTCATTATCACAAATGGCTGCCATAGCACCAAGCATCACATCTTCATATAGCCAAACCTAAGATAGAAAGATGGAGAAGGTGTTTTTCCTTGACTTCTCTCTCTTTTATCAAGATTGAAAACCCAGGGCACGTGAGTGGCTCAGTTCGTTAAGTCACTGCCTTCGGCTCAGGTCATGATCCTGGAGTCTCGGCATCGAGCCCTGCATCGGGCTTCCAGCCCCGGGGGGGACATCTTCATCTCCCTCTGACTTTCTCCCCTGTCATGCTCTCTCTCTCACTCTCTCTCTCTCAAATAAATAAATAAAATTAAAAAAAAAGAAAAATGAAAAACTCAGAAGTATTACTGTAGTTTCCCCCCAGGAATACTTTAGATCAGTGTGGGATTATATGCCAGTCTCTTCCTTCTTAAGGAAGCTAGAAAAGAAGCATCTGAAGTAGTTAGTCTCTATTATGAAAGCTGGATTCTACAAAAAGGAAGACGGGAATGGATTCTGAGTTGGCAACCAGTAGCATCTGTCACCAGGTGAGATGCAGAGTCAAGTAATAATCATAAAGTACTTACAGTGCCAGGATCCATACTTGCTGTTTCCCCATATGTTGAGTTAATTTCTTTTCTGAGCAATCCTTTGAGATTGGTAGTATTTTCCATTAACAGCTAAAGAAACTGAGGCTCATAGGGCTTAGAGTTATAAAAATCAAGTAGGAGAGATGAGATATAAGTCCATCTTAGAAGGCCAAGGTCAGGGCGTTTCCCATCGCACCTCAGCTGAGTCTCAAAGCAGAAAATTTTAGGGGTAGGTAATGAAGGAAAAAACATAATCAGAATAAGAGGGGGTCTACATCTGGTATGTAGTAAGGGGGGAACAAGGGACAGTGCAGTTGGACTAGCTTTCTGACAGTGAGGCTGCCTAGCAGGGAGTGGGAAAATTGTGGCGTCCATCAGAGTTTAGGTGAGGATCAACTCTGTTGAATGTTGGAGAGTTTTTAAAACTTTCCATAATTATGTAATTATTTCTATTTATATAAACATAAAAATAACTCCTTGAGAAACTTTATCTTGACATTAAATGTATTTATATATAACTAATATATAGAACATATAATATTCCATATATAGATTATATAAGAATATATATATATTCATATATATATATATATATAAGATCTATCTATCTATCTTTGAGAAGCAGTCATAAAATAGAATTTTTCAGGAGATATTAATTTATGTAGAATCTGAAGAATAGCTTGTAGTTTGGCTGAGCTTTTAACTACTCTAAACACTTTATATTTTTCCTCTTTGACAAAGTACACAGATAGATGTCCTCTATAAGCAAGGTTTATGATTTTTCTTTATTTTTAAATTTTGTTTTTTAAGGTTATCCAAAAAATAGCGATTTATTTTCATTCTCTCAATAAGCTTACATGAGACTTCAAAGAGAGGTATCTCAAAAAGAATGAAAAATAGTATGTCTCTTTTGAGATTTCTTTGGATTCTTATGGTGCCTTAGGACTTCTTCAAAAGAGCAGCATCCCAAACATCTTTCTTTTTCTTTTTTCTTTTCTTTTCTTTCTTTCTTTCTTTCTCTCTTTCTTTTTTTGAAGCAGTTGGGGAGGAGAAAAGAGAGGGCAGCTGAGATTCCTCCCTGCCCACCCCCCCCCCATCTAGAGAGCTTCAGAGAAATGTGTAGAATTGATATATGACATGCTGTTCCTTTGTAAAAGCATCAAGAATATTAAAATACTACTATTATCTGTGCTTAGCCTCAAGCTTCCTTTAATGATCCTCCCAGATCTTGCAGGGACTCAGACTAAATCGAATATATGAGTTCAAATGGTAGCAACACAGTGACAATTAATGGTTCTTGTCAGGATCCCTACATTATGGCAGGCATCTACCTGCTAATCTTTTTCCTCTTTCTTAAAGATTCTTGGGCAGCTTATTAAAACATCTCATCTTTGCCCTGATATGCCCTCTCAAAAGAAAAAAATAAACAACTGATTCAAGTAGGAATTCTTTGTGGCTTAAGTTAGAGTCCAGTAGCACACTCTTTGTATTTATCCAAATAAACCTCTCTTTATGGGCCATTAGAATGTATATCTTTTTCACATAAATTTGGGGGGCTCATTTTTTTTTCAAAGGACCTTCCACATGCTCAATTTTTAATTTTGTAAATTATATTCTGTTTCCCACTCTGGAAAAAATGCCTTTTAAAGTATATAAATAGATGAAAAGCACTTAAGAATTTCTGTGTAAGATCCTTCTCTTTCTGATGGACCCATAAAAAAAAGTTTAATTTATTTTTTAAAGAGAGAGAATAATGATCTGTATGACACAGAGGACTTAGGAGTGTCATATAACAAAATTGGAGGAGTGTTATCCCTCATTAGTAGTTTTTCTTGCCCTACTTTAATGTGAAAATAAGAAGAGATATTTGGAAATACTCAAATAATCCTAAGAGATCGGAGCAAATCCGCGTGAATTTTTGATCATGAGCCTACCTTAATGAAAACTGCAGGTTGAAGAGGTCATTTACATTTGTTGGTTTCCTCCACCACAACCAAGTAACTCGATATTGTCAACCTCAGAGCCTTTCATCATTTTAGTACAGCAATTCAGAGTTTTGTTTTTTTTTTTTTTTAAGATTTATTTATTTATTTATTTGACAGAGATCACAAGTAGGCAGAGAGGCAGGCAGAGAGAGAGGAGGAAGCAGGCTCTCCACTGAGCAGAGAGCCCGATGCGGGGCTCGATCCCAGGACCCTGGGACCATGACCTGAGCTGAAGGCAGAGGCTTTAACCCACTGAGCCACCCAGGCGCCCCAGCAATTCAGAGTTTTGATTCAAACCCGAATTCATTGTGAACTAGCTCTGTGTCTTAAGATAAATAACTTAAAATTGCTACATCTGTTTCTCACCCACCCAAAAAGGACGCTAGAAGGATCATCCTACCACAAAGAACTTTTTTGCTGATTACATGGTGACTGCCTACAAGAAAAACTTAACACTTGATGACTAGTAGGTGCTAAATAAGTGTGAACTATTAGAATTATTATTTTCCATATTGTCATCTCACTTACTATTACCCTGACCAAACCAAGGAGTCTGAAGATCAGGTAAATTTCTATTACCCAAATTTGCTATAAGTTTGACTATATGACTTTGGACCACTCCCACCCCTATGATTCTGTTTCCTTAACTCTAAGGTGAAGTTTCTGGTCCAAATATTCTTTGAGGGCACACTGGCATTTTCCTCTGAAATCATCACAAGATAATAAACACCAGAGAAAAGAATGTGGTAGATTAAGTGTGCCTACACCCCAGTCCACTAATGACTTTTTGTGCTCTTTCAGACTGTAACCTCCTTCTGGCTATCCAAGCCTGGTCCCTACTACCATGCTCCGCAAGTCTGACTCCCTAAGCACATATCTCTTGCCTCAAAACTGACCCCTTCTCCCCAAGTCCAACCTCCTCGTAGAAAAACGTACTTTTCCCAGATCCGCATTTCTCCTCATATTAGCATTGACACTACTTGACCTGATTAACTCATCTGTAGTAAAGTGCAATGGATGTTAATATGTTTCTACTCCCAGACAAGATATGTGTTGTTTTTGTGTTTTGTTTTAAATGAAGGTAGGGGTAGGGACAGGAGAAGGGAGGAGTTTCGGGTACCATGACAGAGGAAGCTATTGAGGAAACAGGAAGAAGCCTCTCTCTGGGCAGGCAAAACTGAATTATCCTGTATTTGGTGTAAGCCAAATCAGACAGCCTGTACCACATATTTGTCCCAAGATGACTAGATGCTAAAGACTGACTGACCCTGTGGAGTAATTCCAGTACGGAAATGGCACGTCAGGAAATTCCTGGCACGCCAGGACTTACTAGAAGTGTTACTATTCTTACTGCCACCTGTTTCCCAAGTTATTCCTGTGTTTTCTTTGCAATAGAATTAAAGGCAAGGTAGTTTAACGATTCCTGTATCTGCCTTTGCTACAACTTAATCTCAAAAATAAAACTTAACAAGAAGTATATGTAAGAGCTTGCTATTAAAATATTTTTAAAATGTAACACTTGATGAGATAAACTAAGACAAAATACCATTTAGAAGAGAGAAGAGAAAATCAGCTTTTAATATTATGTAGAAGGTCACAGCCCATTGTTTCCAGTTTTATGTAAGGCAGAATAATGGAATATCATGGACCTATGTTTTAACAAGTGCTATTAAAAAAGAAACACATTATTTCAACTCTTTATTGCTGGAAGTGTTCAAGTACAGCCTAGATGACCACTTGGCATAGATGATGCTATAAAGGAGATTCAGGTATTTAGGGGAAGTTAGACAGAGTGACTTCCAAGGCCCATTCTAATACTGGTAAATAATTTTGATAAGATTCCTATTCTGCTAACTTTACTGTTTGAAATACTTCTTGAATTGTTAGGTCTAGAAAAATCAGGAAAAATTTAACTTGTTGGATATATATCTTAGATTTGGAGTTAACCCTTGTGAAGCTCAAATCTCATTGCTTACGAATCTTTATTATGCAACATAAACTGAAATATGTAACCTTCATCTCTTTTCTCATCCGGAAAATAGATGTAGTAATAATGCCCAATCTAAGAGAGTTATCGCAAACATTGAATTAAGCAAGACTGTATCTGATGCATCATGCTTGGCACAGAGTAAGAGCTCAGTGAATGAGGCCTTATTATTTGGGGGCCAGTCTCTCTAGAGATTGCAAGAGAATGGTCATAGCATGAAAAGGCAACGGCTGGGATGATATGGATGATAGCAGAGAAAGGAGGCCGACCTACCAAGATGAGAAAGTGGAGAATAAAAATAGGGAAAAGAAACCAAAGTAAAAGAGGTGGGGAAAGCTTCCTGGGATAGACAACTCCGGATCAAAGCCCAGTCCATTCAGTAGCCTAGTATGTGTCCAATTACTGTGCATTTGTTCATCACGCCTCCACCCCTACTCACTCCTCAGGCCCCTTCTCCCCCATGCTGTCCACAAGTAAAAAGAACACTTCACCGGTGAGCCTTTGCAGTGGCTATTTCTCTCCCTGGGTTCCTCCAGAAAGATATATTAGCATTCTTTATCTCTTAATTAAATCTCTGCACACATGTCTGGCACCTTCTCATTGAGACCTACATGGACCACAAAAAGAAAAATTACAGTTCCCCTCCCCGATTCTCGGTCCTCCTCATGCTGCTCTGTTTGCTCCATAACACTTAAATAATTATCTTTCTATACCACTTAACCAGTAGATGAGGAATTTATTATACTTATTGCCTGTTTGTCTCATTAAAATGTAAACTCCATGAGGTCAGGGATTTGTCTAACTCATTTGTGTTACCTCAGTGCCTAAAACAGTTGGCACATACCTGGTGCACAGTAATTTCTCTCCCATTCTCTTTCTCTAATTCACAAATGAAAATTTAAGGGAAAAGAGGGAAGAGGAAACTTATCTCAGACTCAGGAAAATTATTTTCTATTTTTTTTCTTTTAATTAGTATTCCCAGTGCTTTGGCAGGAGCATAGCATTACACACTAGACGGGACTCAACATCTAATTATATTTTAAATTATAATCATTAGCTTTGAGTTTTAATAACATCATTTGCCTTCTCTTCTACTGTAATCCACTCTAAAGAGACCTAGAACTTGAAATAGCACAAGCAGGGGAACCTCAACCATATGTATTAAAATGTCCAATGTTGTGAACTCTAAAAATGTGCTGGTTTCCAAAAAGTAGCTAATTATACAAAATACGGATGTACAGGTTGTACCAAGCCTCTAATGTAATTCATAAAGCTTTTCTCTTGATAATCAGGAGAAATAATCTTTAGCCCTGGTATCTAGCAAGTAAAATCTCAGTGGGAGCAACTGGTGTAGACAAAGCCCAGGTTTCATCCCGTCTCATCAGCCTTTACTGTATCATGTCCAGCACCTGATGAAGCAGGATGGAAAATACCTACTCACTAAGAGGTGAGCCTTTTCTCATATGGGAGTTCTCAAGTTGAGAAAGCAGTTCCTTGTTGGATAAACATAGTAATTGACTTTTATGGCCTTTTAGAAAATACATATGTATGTACCTTTTTTGAAACGTAGAAAGAAATAGATTACATAAAGTGAATGAATAAGAAATGAGTCTGCTACATTTCTTTCTATCCACATCCAAAATAACCATATGCAGTCATGACAAAAGCTTCAAGTAGTTAAGGACTATTTCCAAAACAAATGTTACAAGGTATTATTGTTAATCTGGTGAGGTTTCACAGCCTTTTAGTCCCGCAAAAGTATAGTCTGCCATCTCTTCTGCATTTCTTTATGTAGCGTGCTAAATCCTGCCCCAGCTCAGCAATGCAGTGAGGTGTTCAGGCAATCAGTATGGAGCAGAGCATTTCAAGAAAGAGAAAGTGTAGAATTTCAAACAATTTTTAAAAATTCACACCAACAGTGGCTAGGCTATTATTTATTATGGTGCCTATTATAACCCAATGCAGGCCTCCCTACTTGAGGGCAATACGGAAAACTTAAGTAAATTGGGAAGAAATTCTAAATTAAGTAAAAAAAAAATAGAAAATAAGATCTATACAGAAAAATAAAAATTCAAGCATGATCTTTATTAGAATAACCACACAGCAGGTCTTCCGGCATCCAGGGATCCATGTCATATGGCCATCCCCAACAAAACGTGATTTTACCAATTTAATGACAGCATTAAAAATTCGACACAGAGTAGCTGAGGGGCAGGTGACAGCTTCTGAGTCTCCAGATAGACAGTGCCATAGTGAAGAACCCCAACAATCACACTATACTTTTCCTGATTGGCAAAAACAACAACAACAACAACAACAATGTAATTAGAGCCCTTTTAAATAATATTGCTTGCTCTTTTGTTCAGATATATTCCAGGTCCATTTTCTTCTTTTTTTTTTTTTAAAAGATTTTATTTATTTATTTGACAGAGATCACAAGTAGGCAGAGAGGCAGGCAGAGAGTGAGAGGGAAGCAGGGCCCCGCTGAGCAGAGAGCTCGATCCCAGGACCCTGGTACCATGACCCGAGCCGAAGGCAGAGGCTTTAACCCACTGAGTCACCCAGGCGCCCCCATTTTTTTTTCCTCTTAAAACATGCCTATATATGTATTTTAAAATGAGAAAAATAATCCATGAAGCAGAGGTAAATTTCCATCCTGATCTCTGTGACACCCGCATTTTTCAACCTTAGTGAAGAAAAACATCCCTGAAATGAACCCTAAAACAGTGGTTCTCAACTGAGCGTGACTTCGCCCTCTATCTGTATGGCAGTCTGAAGACCTTTTAAATTGTCACACATGGTGGTGGTGTGTGTGGGGAAGTTCCTAGCGCTGAGTGGATAGAACTCAGAAAGGCTGCTAACCATCATTGTCTCGGGAGGTGGTACTCCGCGACAGAGAGGTCCAGCCCCAAATGCCGGTCATGCTGCTGTTCAGAAAGCCCAGCCTGAAGGATGCCGTGCTGTTCAGCATGCAGATCCTTTGGAAATCAGTTCTAGCAGCTGCTCCTCTGTGTGAATCTTGTATTGCAGTAATTGTGGGGGTAAGGGAGCAGTAGATGTGGACAGAACTTACCTCCCTGTCTGGAATCTCTACAGTTTACACACACAGTGTCTAATTCAAGCAATGAGAGGAAGTCAACTCACCGCTGTCTAAATGTAGTATTTTATTTTTATTTTAACAGACTTAGACTTCATAAATTTTGGATACTTTACTGAATTTCTTCCTCTTTGACCTAGAACTCTTACTTTGTGAAGCTGTCATTTGATAAGCCTAGGACATTAGTGAATGTTTCATAGTGATATCAATTACCCATAATCCTCAGCTTTTAAAAAATTACCAAATTGAATATTTTACAAAGGCCAAGTTCAGCCGATAGTTCTATCTATAGTCTGGTTTCTACTTAATGCAACAATACTTATCAGAACTTGAGACTCAACCATAGAGTCTGTCTTGTTATCACTGCCTTCTTTGATAAGTAGTTTTACCAAGAGCGTAATATTTGGATTTAAGTTGACAACCGTTTTCTGTATCTTATATGGCGGTTAATGAATCCAGGCAACAAGATGAAAACAAAGGAGAGATGACTTGTGGTGGCATAACAAGAATGCTGAGAGCTAGTCAAGGCTTTTAATCCCAGGTTTGACACTTGTTGTATGACCTTGCTAAAAATCAATTAAACCAATATTTACCTCTTATTTAAGATGTGGGTAATACTTAAATCTCCTGTGAGCAGTGAGATAAATGTTGGTGAGGCAATTGATTAATAAATTGCTAAATAGACTGTGAATGTCAAGCACTAACCCCCCTCATCTGTAATGACTTCACATGTATTTGAAACTAGAAATTAGAAACCAGAGCTTACATGACTTCCCAAGTCTACATTGGTAACAAATGGTCTGGAATGGGTTTTTTTAAGTTCTCTGACTACAAATCCAATGCTCTCATTGTATATAAATGTACTTTTTCAAACTTGTTCCATCCCTAAATCTCGCAAGTGTGCTTTCTCCACATGTCTAAATATGCCACAGTTATCACTCACTGATAAACCTTGGGTAGAGAACCTTTTCTGAATGTCATGTAGATAATAAAGTATTATAAGTTCCACATTTTAGTTGAATTCCTACTCTATCTCACACATTGATTACCTTTTCTATATTTACCCATCGCTTTTAGAGTTATTTCAGAACATTATTATCACCAGTTTATAGATGAAGAAATCAGTGTTCAGGAATGTTAAGTGATCAAGTCACATGGCCACTAAGAGGTAGAATTTGGAACCAAACCTGGGGCTAAGCATTCGTACTTCCCCCTTATACTTTACTCTGCCTTTGTGTTTACAACAGTGCATCAATTAATATCTTTTCATATGTTGTTTAAACAACTCAGACTCTCAAAATAGTACTTTCTTTGTTTCCGTGATTAGATTCTATATGTTCTATCCCCACAGTACATCATCTTGTAAGTTCACCTGAGTCGCTAGACTCTCCTTTCGTCAGGAATGTCCCACCTCTCAGATCCTCTGCTTTGAGCTTCTGCTGTGCAAATATCCCCCACACATTTGAAGAAATTCCTACCACCTACCTATTAGCGGGATCACACTTCTCAGAGTCCATCTTCTCAGTCCCAACAGGACATACTCAGGTCCGAGTTATTAGAATAAGCTTCTGAGGGTCCCAGAAGGGCAGAGCAGAGTGGGCTTTGGTACTGTGAGTGGCACAGAATATTTCAGGGCGAGTATGGCTGCTGCCAGGGTCTTGAGATTTCCTTACTCAGTGAGCAGCACATCGGCCATTTTGCTTTTCTGAGAAACCAGTGGGTCACTTTTCAGTCTCACACACTCAGACACACACACACACACACGCACACACATCCCCATTTTATCCTAGTACCACATACATCGTCAGAGAAAGCTGTCTAACTTGTTAGTTTGGTTCAAGCAGGAAATGAAAACTTCCGTAAGAACTGATGCAAGAAACTGCAGACCCTGTCATTCACGGTCCAGGTGTACTTTTCTTCCCTGTGCCGTCATAGATGATTTTAGGAGGACACTGAGAAGGCCTATGTCAGGAACTACTAACCAGTCACAATTCTAAAAAGAAAAAATTATCTTATTTTTTAAGGTTTTCTTTGAGAGAGAGGGAGAGAGCAGGAGCAGGAGGAAAGGGGAAGCAGGCTCCCCACTGAGCAGGGAGCCCAACTTGGGGCTCAGTCCCAGGACCCTGAGATCATGTGAGCTGAACGAAGGCAGATGCTAACCAACTGAGCCACCCAGGTGCCCCAAGAAAAAACTATCTTGTCATTTTTTTGAAAATTATCTTTTGTTCTCATTGGAAATTGCATGTTATATTATACACTGATTAGGCCCTGAAGATGTCATGAGGTATTAATAAGAACTACTTTTGATCATACAATATCAAGGGTGACAGATTTTTATCTCTGTGTTCTCTTCTCTTCTTTATCCGGTTCCCAGACTTTTATGAAGGCCCAGTATAGTCTGAATAAAAATATTTTCCCTTGATATAATTTTAATAACCTAATGCATATGTCTCTCTCATACATATTCATATGAAGACCACATAACCCCCAGAAAAATGGAACGTATGCTATGAATTGATTAGTACATCAAGTGACTATCCAATGCATACAAAAATGCGTGTTCTCCATGATCTTAAAAATGTTTTTTGAGTTAAAGACTTGTATATTTGGCAACCTATAACTCCTGCATATGGCTCTAGAAATCTTAAAAATATAAGACAGCAATGGCAAGCTGATAGTTAATTTTCATATACCCTAACATCTTTGAAAAATAGGAAAACCCTATCTTAGTTAATTTAATGTGTTATTGTTAATTTATTATGATATCTCCTTTATGTGCAAAACTCTTGAAATTTAAATCTTCCTTACAAGAAGAAAGAAATCTTAGATCATGTGAAAAGCAGGTGACTACCTCTTGTTAGAGAGTATCTCTCAAAAATTAATGCAAGGGTCATAAGAACAAAAATATACTATGGAATCTTGAGGAGCAGAGAGAGAGAGAGAGTATGTGTGTGTGTGTGTGTTGATACTCATAAGGAAGAGGGTGTTCCAACTTGGCTGTGAGATTTGAGCATATTACCAGGTTGCAGGTGGTAGAAATCTGATTCTCTGCCATTTAAAAGGAAATGAAGCAAGGAACTGTTTAAAGCCGAGACTTGAGACTTGCCATCCTACTATTCATATTAAATAGAGCTACCTAACGTCCTCTGAAGTATGAGATTTTTGTGGCACAAGAAAAATCAAATTTCACTTAGCATTCTACTAGAGACCCTTTTCGAATTATTCTTTACCCCTTTGAAATGTCCAAGTCACCCTGGGATCGCTATTTGTAAGCTACCACCGCGAGATGACATTTAAAACAAATGAAAGAGATATAGACAACATCCTCTCTAAATAAACAAAATCAACCTCGGCTTGAAAGCTGGTGTGGAAATGCTTGTTTTCTGTCCCACTCTTCTGTGCATATGGCATTCTGGAAATTATAAATTCTGTTTTACAGAACTACAATATTTATTACCAGAGGAAAATAGATTATTAATTACAGCCAAAGGCTGCTTTGATTAAATATACAATTAATTAGCTATGCTAAGCTCATCCATCCCAGAGCTCCTAATATTTTCAGCCCGATGCTTCTTCTAGTACTTTTAATTAAAATTGTTTTAAAAAGCCACAAGTTAGCTGCATGTGCACTTAAACTGAAGTTATCTCTTCAGTGTTTCACTGATTTCCGTATGCCATGTAATTAATCTTTAGTGATTAAATGTACATAAAATCATCGGAGATGCAAGGTAATTTGTGCAGACATGGAACAATGGAGAGCTTTTACTGGGACTTTGCAGGATTGTTTTCTCTGCTGAAAATTCTTTCAAAAGCATACAGATGTTAATTGTTTGAAGGAACTAAATTTATAAAAAAATTTGCCCTTCTTCCCCCACTCTTCTAAACAAAGGGAAATAAAGTCAACAGTATTAGTGTAGAAAAATGTTTGTGGCAATTTACATTTAAAAAATCTGATGACTCTATCTGCAGAGTTACATTCATTCTATTACTCTGTCTGATTTGCTTCCAGAAGGAGACATAGAGCCATGTGAAACAGTTTTCAGAAATTGTCCCCAAATACTGTCAGCGGATTTTTCATGCATGGCTCAGCCCCAAAGCCTGGAATTGGTTCCCACTCTCCCTATGGCTTGGCAGCTATTTTGCAGAATTGCTTTCTGTCTGAATCACTTGTGATTGTGTCCAGTAAGATAAAATCTTGGGGAGAACCCAGGTGGTCTCCCCATGCCCCCTCCCAAGAGACTTCATTCATCACACCTCAGAGGCTGCTGAACAGTTGTGAGGCATTAACAACCTCCCAAGACACATGAACAAGGCTGGCCCTTGAACTGGGAATCTTTTTTTTTCTTTCTTTCAAGATTTTATTTAAATTCAAGTTAGTTAACACATAGTGTAGTATTAGTTTCAAGAGCAGAGTTTAGTGATTCATCACCTGTGTTCATCACTGTAAAACCCAGTAGTACGCATTACAAGTCTTGTCCTTAATGCCCATCACGCGGTTACCCTGTCCTTCACAACCACCACCCACAGTTTGTTCCCTATAGTTAAGAGTCTCTTATGGTTTCTTAAGGTAGTAGTTCAGTGCCAGAAAGACAGGGTCTTGAGTCACCTCCTTGTCTGAGCTTTACCTGATTCACTTACAGAAAAGAAGCAGAAACAGGATTCCTTTTATGAGTCTTAAGTGTCAAGGGCTATAAAAGGAATAGTGCTGGGGCACCTGGGTGGCTCAGTGGTTAAGTGTCAGCCTTCAGCTTGGGTCATGGTCTCAGGGTCCTGGGATGGAGCCCTGCATCAGGCTCTCTGCTCAGCGGGGAGCCTGCTTCCCCCTCTCCTTCAGTCTGCCGCTCTGCCTACTTGTGATCTCTGTCTCTCCGTCAAATAAATAAATAAAATCTTTTCTTAAAAAAAAATTAAAAAACGGAAGTACTTATTCATCATTATGCATGTTGTTTATAGATTTTTTTTTTTTTGAAACTGAGGAGGTTGTTGGATGGCATCTTTTCTAGCCTATTCATTTTGCAGAAACATTTTTTCACATTCCACCTGGAGTTTTCTTGTCCAGCGACAAAATATAAGACAATTATCCATACTCATGAATGCCAACAGTTCATTTGATACTTAATTTGAATCTTATGAACTGTTTGCTAAAAGACTATAGAAGAATAAATTTCCCACCAGTGTTTTGCCAGTTTTTAGAACTTTTATGCTAAAATTCCTATTGATGTTTAAAAAATAATTCATAGGAATTTATAGAAAAATATTGGTCTTTTTTAAACTTAGTATTTAGTGTGATCTTGAATAAGTTGCTTAATCTGTTCAGGTTTAGTTTCTTTATCTATTGGATGAATATGATAGTATTTTTCCACCTCTAGTAGCAGATAGTGCTGAGTAGAGCATATGGTAAATAGTGAGCCCTTAACAAATTTTAATTACTGCTATGGTCCTTATTATTCATTTCAAGGTGCACTTGGAGACAACCACCAGTCAGTGAAAGTACTGGTGCCGATTCCACCTATTTGGTATAAAATAGCATCAGTTGCTATTTTAAATACATTTACTTCATCTTTTGCCTTAAGCAGCAATCTTCTCTGTTGTTAATATGGAACAAAATATTTCTCTTCAAAGCCTATAAATTTGAGGAAGTTGGAAGCATGGTGTTAGAAAGGTTATGGGCACAAGTTCAGGTGGCTTTATTTGCGGATGTAGACGCTTGCAAATTTCCCTGGGGACTCGGCCTTTTTTCTGTAGTTTCATGTCATTGACTGAGCTCAACAAGTGTCAGAATGAATTCAAATGGCAGAATTGATTGTTGAAAATGATTTAAACCTCCTGCTTCTCCTTGGTTGATGGCTTTGTTCAGATTTTGTCCTGTCCTTTCAAAGTGGTATAAAACACCTTTCATGTTCCAGGCACTAAGTTAGAGATGCTGATATTGAAAGAGACGGTTATATATCATGCAAGTTCTACTTTCTTGTGTTAACCCCTATCTTATAAAATTCCTATGTATTCACTTGGGTAAAATATCTTTCTAAGGTTATATTCCATACAAGGTTGTAAATGATTCAAGTGAAAGACCCTAGAAAATATACACTTGTTTGTGTATGAGTTTGTGAGTGTGTGTGTATGTGTGTGTGTGTGTGTGTGTTATGTGTAGTAAAATAGTTGCCCATTTGGCTAGATGGGTACTAGCCAGAAAAAGTTTGGGAAAATTGGAAGAGGTAATTTTTGAGCTCTAAGATAATGACAGAAAATAAACGTCTATAGGGGATAGGCGATATCTACTTGGAAAGCCTTTATGTCTTTCTACATAAAATGCAACTTCTACAGCTTGTATTTCCTTACGGTGCAGATTTAATTAATTGGAATAGAAACTGAGGCTAGGCTGTGCTATTGGATCTGCTAATCTGATAAGTCTCGTTGGAATAAATATGATAGAAAGGATCAGAGCACTAGTTTACACCCCTGTCCTTCCTCTTCTAGTTGGACCATCCAGGCTGTCCCTGTCTTGATCTGGGCACTGATCATTTTTCCCAGTAACTTCCTAAATGGTTTCCCTACTTCCATTCTGTTATTCCTCAACACAACCTTCAGAATTATCTTCCCAAAACCTAAATGAGATCGTGCTGCTTTTCCAATGAAAGGAGTTGTTTAAAACAAATATTTTAGGAGTGCCTGGGTGGCTCGGTCAGTTAAGCATCTGTCTTCAGCTCAGGTCATGATCTCAGAGTCCTGGGGTGGAGGTCATAATCTCAGAGTTCTGGGATCGAGCCCTGCATTGGGCTCTCCGTTCAGCAGAGAGTCTGCTTTTGCCTCTCACTCTCCTTCTGGGTGCTCTTTTTCTCTCTCCCTCTCAAATAAATATTAAAAAATTAAATAATAAGTTAAAAAAAAAAAAAAAACTTTACCATGGCCTATTGAGGACTGTGGGATTTGTGTCAGAGACTTCTTTCCCACTTCTTTGCCTGATGTTTATCCAAATCCCCCATTGTCACACCAAATATCTCTTTGGTTCCCAGAAGACTTGCTCTTCCATGTCTTTACCTAAGTTTCCTTTTCATTTCTCCTATCTTTGTAGCTTACAAAACTCTTCATCTTTAAAGACCCAACTCAAGTATCAAATCCCTATGCTTCTGGGCACAGTCGGCTCTTTGTGCCCCCACAGGACACTGTTAGTACCTTTGTGCCTGCTCTTCACAAGCTGGCTTAAAATCATCGATGTAGATGTTGTTTTTCCCTAAGATGTTGTAAAGGGCGGGTGCCTTCCCTCGCTCAGACTGTTACACCTCAGCTTCTACAACTTTCAAACGGAGATAAAATCCTTACCTCACCTGACTGTTGCTGGGTGTGTCTGAGAACACATGAGCCAAGTGTTTCCCCTGGTTCCTGGCACTTTACGAATGCTCACTCGGTGCTAACTGATACTATTATTGTTGTCGCTGCCAGAACTCTAAGCACAGGTGTTAACTTGGATCCCCAGAGAATCACCGAATCTCCGTCACTCAAGCTTTCCTCAGGAAGGAAGCATGGCTCAACATCATAGCACTCTGTCAGCTGCCTTAGCTGTATATTTCTTTGATCCTGTCCATGACTCTGCATGGGGTATTAGCATCTCCTCTTCCAGATGAAGAGACTGAGGCTCAGAGAGTTTCAATAACTTCCTCAGAATGACACAGCTAATACTGAAAACTGTGGAGACCTCATTTCCGAAAGCTCCCTGCATCATGTTCTTTGGTACTACAACTTTAACAGATGGGTGGGGCTTATGAGGAGGGCTCAACTTTGTACTCCACTCAATGTATACAATAGATTCAAGTAAATGGAATAATATGGAGCACTGGGCTGCCTCCTGGGGGTGGGAGTGAAAAGAAAGCAGTTTGTTTGTAAACACGAATAACTTTAATGACAAATACAATCACGTGTTTTAACATGGATTTTGATTGAGGAATATATGAAAATTTAGCACGTGTTTATTGAGTATCAATCATGTGCCAAGCATGTTTTTGGGCTTTTAACTTAGGCACTCAACAAAACTGTCAGTTTCTTGTCACGCACAATGTTTTTCTGCATGGAAACATTTAAATAGGGATCGCTTATATAGATAGGGTACAGCAAAACTCTGGTGAAGATGCTGTTGGCATCTTTGATGTTCTTCTGACAGATGCCATGTTACAAGTCCCTTATTAGTAACTATGTGGAACACGTTTATTATTCCTTTAACTTAACAGGTAGTTATTTGGGGCATTTATTTGGTGTCTTGCTAGTGTGACAGACACAAGGTTATATTCTTTTTCTTTTTTTGAAGATTTTATTTATTTATTTGACAGACAGAGATCACAAGTAGGCAGTGAGACAGGCAGGGGAAGGGGAGAAGCAGGCTCCCTGCTGAGCAGAGAGCCCAATGCGGGGCTCGATCCCAGGACCCTGAGATCATGACCTGAGCCGAAGGAAGAAACTTAACCCACTGAGCCACCAGGGTGCCCCAAGGTTATATTCTTGATATCCATATAACAAAAAAATGGGACCAAGAGCTCTTGTCCAAGGGCTAAGAGCACATTTCCTCTTTTTCAGTGGACATAAAAGATGAATTGCTCCAAGTCCTCACTTACTGATGCTGTTTATAGTAATTTTTAAAAGAAAATCTGGGTCATTTAATTACAATGAAGTTTTTTCCCCAATGAAATAATTTGAGTTCATTTCAAAAGTATTTGCCCTATATATGCCTTATGTCTTTACACCCTTAGGCCCATTACAGAAAATTTCGTGTCTGCATGAGAATTTCTCATTAAGTTGAACATACTTGGATCCAATGTGTCAAAACTCAATGGATAGGTTTATTAATAATCAGCTACATCAGCTTAGTATTATCTTAGGAAGTAAAAGGTCAGTAAGTAGTTGTTATCCTACCATTTTATCAGTGGACTCTCCCCCAAAGACTTCAAGTCATTATTCACTGCTTATAGAGTCACTTGAGATATAAAAAGTCTTTTTATAGTAATGAAAGAGCTCCCACAATTAGCCAGAAGGCAGCCATCTATCTTTTTAAATAGCTCAGCTTGGAGGAGAACAGGATTTCAGGTGATATTTGGTAGATGAATTGTTATGACAATGATAAAGTTGGTGATACCAATCTGTGTTTTTTGCTGTAGGGGTGTGTGTGTCTGTGTGTGTCTGTGTATGCACATACACAAGGAAAAAAGACATTCAGCGCAGAGCGGGAATTTATTTCTCTAAAGATATGCAAATCCAGAAACAAACTCTGTGTCCGACAATTCCTTATAATTATTTTTAACTCTAAGTGATGATAACATGAATCTGTTTTTAACTAATAACAAACACAACAAGATTTTGTAACATTCATTTCAACATAATTTCAGGCTTATCAAAAAGTTGCAAGAATGGTATAAAGAATTCTCAAATAGCATTCATCTAGATTCCTCAAAATTTAATATTCCATTCCATTTGGTTTAGATTCATCCTCTCCCTTCCCCCACCCCTCACCCTCTCACTTTCAAGAAGTCCTCACGGTTAACGTCTCCAGCAACAGACAAATCCATATTACTTGCTTCCTGCTGGGATAGACTGAGGAAGACACAATACCACTTCTAGATATTCTTGCCAGAAAATACAAAACCTGAATGTAATGAAGGAGAAATACAAAGACCAACTGAGGGAGATTCTGTGAAATAAGCATGCACATCAAATATGTGAATACTTTAGATTTGCTCTGTGAGCTCAATGAAAGTTGTATTTTTGTACTCCCTTAAAAATGCTACTTCTGCTAAATCCAAGACACCAGAAATTCTATTTTTGATGCAACTAATTTTGATAGTGAACTTAATTTGCAAAGATGTTAAGTTTTAGCTTCTGCTTTATTTTTGTTTAAATCAGACAGGTTATGTCTAGTTGTATCAGGCAGGGTCCCAGAAGGAACTGGAAGGCACACTTGAAGGATTTAATGGAAGTGAGTTTAATAAGGGGGCAAATTCTAGGAGGTGTGAGCAGAGTTAGGAAAAAGAATTTAGGGAATCGCCATAGAAAGAGAAGTCCTTACTGCCCATAGACCTGAAAGTGGAAAGTAGGCAAGGGATGTGAACAGAACCTAGCAAGATTTGGTGTCCTGAAAGCCAAGGGAGAGGAGCCTGAATAAAGACACAGAGTACTAACTCTCTTACCTTAACCAATCCAAGCAAAATACATGAAGCAGGGAACCTAGTGATGCCATATACAGTGGTCCATGTCCCAGAGCCCTGAGCTGGGCAGAGAAGAGTAGACTGTGCATCTGATGGATAGACCAAGAACCCCCAGCTCATGTACCAAACAGCAGATACCTCCATTTCTTTCATTAACACGAGGGAAAATAAATGTATTTATAAAGCGGTCAATAAACTTATGTTGTATAGACTTCCAATTTATATCCTTCAGTAAGAATCAAAACATATCATGACCAGTTCTTTAATAACAGGAACAATTTATATAAAAAACCACTTCCAAATGGGAAAGCTCAGAAGAGAAGAATGTGGCAGGGAGCCTCAGGAAAGAAACAGAAAATATGAAAAAGGGACACAAAAAATGAAACAAAGAAAAGATAATCAAGGGAAAAAGCAAATATGAATGATGCCTCCCCAGGATTTACTATAACCAAAATTATAAGAATAGTTCTGATAAATTCACAAAGAATGGGTCTGTAATATTTTAATAAGAAAGGCTGGAGCCGAGTCCTACTTACACCTCACCATCAAAGTGTGCTGCGAAAGGGGTCAGGAAGTAGCATACTGTCCTGCTGTAGGGACCTCAGTGTCACAGTCAATTAATTAAATGTAACAACAGGCTTTCTAGATATCTCATTGGGTTACTGGGGGTCTGCTGTTCATTACTATTATATAAATAAGCATTTTTAATACAGTCAGTTTCTTAGGTTGTAAATGCGTATCATGTCACACAAATGTTAATCAAGGGCAAATCCCACAGTGTCACGAGTTCTATAGGTTAGGCAACAGTCTTTATTGGGAAAATGTCCAATTCAGGAGTGAGCAGCCCAGGAGTCATGCAGGGGTCCGAAACGGCTGGACTTGTGTTAGGTCTGTATTCCAGTGCAAGGATCCCTACCCACTGTGGTTTTCTCCTCTTTGGGGAGCATTGTTAGGAAGGAAACAGAATACAAGAGGTTCAGAATGTCTGGGTTAGAAGTTAGTGACTTCCATTTGGCTGGGAAACCAGTTGCCCGGCCCTGGGGGATGTTGGAACCCACGGGAAGCTGTCACACCCCCATACACCGGGAAAATGAAGCCACCGGTCCCTCATAGTCCCAATAAGCCAATCACTTTTTGAATAAATCTGCTTATTACATCAGATGTGATAATTACATATTTATTCTCTTCCCAAAATCCAGTAATAGCACTTTCAAAACAGAACAGTGTACTATGCAGACTTTTGGTATAATGCCATCTAACATATCTTGTATTCTTCTAAATTATCACAAACCCACAAATTATTATTTTGTTCATGAGTAACATTTTAAAATGTCAAAATTTATTTTAGTCAATATCTTGCTAGGTTTTCTTCATATAATTTTGACAATTCTTACTCTGTGTGTTCTTTTCACTATAAATATTTTTATACTGTGCTATGCTTAATTTATAGGACAGATGTCCTCACAGAAGCAAACATACCAAAGTTTAGAAAAACATTATATGATTCAGTTCCTTAAAACTGATTGAACAATTACATATGACAAATGCTTTAATGACTGTAGGGTTTGGATTATTTTAAATTTCTTTCATACCCAACATTTTAGCAGTAATTTAAATATTGTTTCCTCCTTATATAAAATGTTACTAGAACATGTTTTTATAACACCTCCCTAATTATCAGGTGGAGCATTTGATCAGCATTCTCATAGGGACTTTAGTCAAAATTAATTCCACATTTATTTGTGAAGGGGGAAGATCTTATAAACTGGTATGCCAACCAGCATTATACTGCTTGGCTCTGAGGATCCAAATGTAGACCACAGTGACTAGAGTTGGTGACACTGTATTATATTATTGGAATTTGCTAAGGGAGTAGAACTTAAATGTTCTCACCAAAAAAACTAATTAATCAGTACATGAAATGATGGATGTGTTAATTAACTAGATGGTTGGAATTCTTTAACGATATATACATCTATCAAATCAACACAATGGACATGTTAAATATCTTATAATTTTCCTTGTCATCTACATCTCGATAAAGCTGACCATTAACAACCGGATGAATGAATGAAGAAAGGAAGCAATAAAAATTTTGTAAACAGAAACAAGCAATATTCCCCGGGCTTTATACTTCTTCTCAACTTGAAATTGGGTTATATAAATTGTACATAATGTTAGGTATTCTATGCTTCCTCTGTTGTGTAGTCCTGTATGTATTTTCCCATGAAAGGCACAGATGCATAAAAAGGCCTGATTTTTCGTAAGAGGAAACAGAGATTTGGAAGTTCTCATCATTCCCAAACAGCTGACTCTGGAAATGGCAACACGCTAGGGTGACTTGGTTATTCACGCACTTGTTTGCACTTCAAAAGGAAAAAAAGAAAAGCCTGTTTGTTTTCTGATACTCAAGAAAATTTTGCATGTGGCTGGATTTGGAGAAATAATCAAAGTAGCACAGCTCATATCCAAGCTGAGGCCACCAGTCACTCTGGGGAGGTTACTGACAAGTGGCCCAGATTTTGCAGTTTATCCAAAAGGGTAGATTGTTCGTTAGACAGAAGCCTCATCAAACATTGGCGTGATATGGTTTACATATGAAAAGCTATATTCTTTACTTAACATTCACAAGTTGCTTATGGATTAATTAGCCCATCTGCCACAACAAATGTGTTCACACTTCTGCATCAGTTGCTGAAAAGCCACTACTTTTCTCCTATCCCCTTATCCTTATCAATATAATGGAAAATAACTTATTAGAAACAAGACACTTTTTTTTCATCTCTGTATATTTTTCAACTTAAGTGCTGGGGTATGAGGGAAGCCTTCCCAGAGGATGGCTTCTCACCATCAGTGTCTCCTTTAGTCGTCAGTCCTCCGTTTGCTAGTTCCTCTGAATGTCTTCCGGCTGCTGCAAGTTTGACGTGATTACGGCTACTCCTTCCACTGGCTTCCAGTCACAAATGTAGTTGTTACGAGGATAGTCTTTCTACCCTGGAACTTTTATCATTGGCATCTTCTTTCCTTCCTGGTGTTTTGGCCAATTCTGCTAACCCTTTCAAGGTATAATGCTCTGGATTCTCATTTATCTCAACTCAGGTGGTTCAATCACCTTTGGAGTCCAGTCATCCCATTGTGTGACTGCTAGCCCCTGGTCAGATAGAGATCACGTGCGTCTTTGCAGTTCTATTCTAGTTGCTGCCCTCCAGTTGCTTGGTAGAGGCAGACCGAACCTATTTTGAACACTTATCAACGTGCCAGATGTTATGGTAACAGAGGGTATTATCTTGTAGACATTTCGTGTTTATTATGACACCCTAACTTCTCACCTGTGCCTTTCACCAACAGCTTCATGAAGTCTCTTTCTCTATGCCATGCTTTAATCAGATCGCCAGCGTTTTTGAAACCCTTCTGCATGAAAACTTCAAACTCAAGCCCCGCAATGCGTATTTCTCTTTTAATTTTCAAATTACTTCTCTTCCCATCAGTTTTGTTCGCAATTCTTCTTAGGCAGTTTTTCCTCTTGAAAATCAGCTTTCCTGTTATTCTTCTGGCATTTTTCCCCCTCCTTTTACTAGGCACCCAGAACACTTGTGATCTGCACCCATGACTACCTACATTCGGTGGGACACCTTTAACAGAGGGCTTCTCCATCTCCTGTCTCATTTCACAAAACATATAAAAATTGTAGGCAGTTCGTACAAAAGCAATGTTGAGACAGGGAAGGAGGGATGGGCAGGAGAGGAAGCAAGGAAAGGAGAGAGAGAGAATATGATGGAAAAGAAATATAATGATAAGGATAAGGCACCATGAATACCAGATACCATGTTGGTTTAGAGTCTGGCCACTTGGGAAAAATGAGGTTTGGCTATTAATTTATTTGTTCATTTATTACAAACTTTTTTCTATGGGATTAAAACCTCAGATAGTCTCCCAGTGTTCTTCTTCCTGACTGTAACTGATGATAACTGAGCAAAGCAACTGCCAGAGAACCCCAATTAAGCTATTCTTTTTTGTTATTGTGAAAGGCGTAATTTATGAAATGGTGACCTTTGGGGAGGCTAACAGTATGTTGATGAACTTCAAGTGAAGTGAAAAAAAAAAGTGTTTAGTATCATCAGTGCTTACATTTTCTAAGGGATCACATGGGAGAGTAGAGCCTTTAAAGGTCATAGACTTCTTTACTTTGAGAGATATTAAATAGCTTATGAAAATAGAGGTCAGCTGCATGATAACTGGAAGAAAAGAGCATTCCCAATGGGGAAGTAAGATATTTGAGATTTTATTGACTGTCCTTTTGTAAGATTGTATTTGATGGTCCTTAAAGCAAAAAATGAAATTTACATATAAATGCTATAATTGTAAATGAATGAATGTACGGGTCTTAGAATCAATAGCTATTGATCTTGCTGTGAGAACGCTAATACTGTCTGCATATAGTGAACATTATAATAAGAACTAATTATTTCACAGCCTAAAATACTCTTTGGTAATCTTTATGTTTCTGCAGAAATTGTTATACGTTTCTGGATTTTGCAGAAATAATCACTAATCAGTGAGGGACTCACTTTTTAAAAATTACTCTTGCTTTGAAAATCACAAAAACAAGTAAGAAACAAAGGAATACCAAGACTACATTGTAGGCAAGGCGCTGAGCCACCTTGAGAAAGAAATAGGATAATGGCATTAGTCTGCCCACTACATAATGACACAAAATTTATGCATTAGAAGGATTTAATGTGTGACTGGAAGACACCCTAGCCACAAATTGTTTTTCTCTTTACCTTCAGATATTGTTTGAAGTCCTTCAAAAAGGGCACTGTCTTCTTTCATTCTACCCTATTAGGGGTTACTTTAAATGTAAGACTTAGAGATTATGACCAAGATTTCTTTTCAGGGTGAGAAGGATGTAAGACTTTGCAGGACTGGATATTCACTAAACTCAAGGGACACCATAAAGCAGAAGCCTGGAGACAAAGGGCAGTTTCTCCCTACCCCATAGATTCTACTACTGGATCATCTTCTACAACCCTGGAGTTCTTAAATACTGACCACAGTGTGATACATAAAGAATGAGACCTGGCAAGACGAGAGGCTAGATTTTAGGTTTTGTTTCTCCATTCTTGGATTTCACTTACCATCTGCTGATTACATATCTCCAAGAGAGAAAGTGGTGGCCTCGGCCCAAAGTACCCTAGACCAATAGCTCAAGGAATGAATGACTATGTCCACTGATGTCCCTTGTTCACATACTCCCACATGCCCAAGGTGATCCAGACATTCCAAGGTTGTACCAATACCAAGGCAGCAATAATTGTCAACTTTAGTCCATAGAGAAAAGAATCAGAGTGAGAATGTAAAGATTCATGAGTGTGTGCACACTGGTAGGTAACCATTTGTATTGTCTACTGAAGTTTCTTACTAGTGATCCAAGAACTGTACTGGGACATATTTTGCTGGTGAGGAGACTTAATTGCTCAATTTTTGAAGGCACATTAACTCTTTCAGGGTCCATTGAGTAAATTAGGTCCTCCAGGTCATTAAGCCTGTCTCGACATGACATGATGATTTCTACCTGGCATTGTATCATTTACCCCCAAATACCCCACACTTGCTCTGAGCACGTTCATATTCTTTGTCTACTCAGGGAGGGAGAATGTGCTCATTTGGATGTCAGCCACTGCTCTCTGACTGCAACTCAGCGACTTTCTTTGCTTCTTCTTAAGTCACCCAGGGATCCCTAAGGATTCGCTGGTGTATGGCTGTTATCAGAGCCTCCCCAACAGGCAGATGGCTTCATTGTCTAGAAAGAGTGTCATTTCAGGGGTTTTAAGCACAGTATTGTGCCCCTAAGTATCTTTTCCTATTTGCAAAAACCAACATTATTGATTCATCTAGGGTGAAGATATTTCAGGATGCTGTAGGCCTTTATTAAAACAACTTCCACGGTGGACTCTGTCATCAGGACTGGTTTTAGGGAAATAAACTGACAGCAATGTGAGAGCAGTCTGTCCTGCCACTGGAAAGGGTGTTTAGAAAATTGTGCAGGTGTCTGGAGTGCCGCAAAGGCAGGAGCACAGCACTGGCTCTTGGTAATTAGGCATGGGAGAGTCTCACAAAAAAAATGATTTTTCTCTCCCAAATGCCAGTAGTTGGCCCTGCTGGGAAGCAGTGACAGAGAGCAAAGGCATACATTCCCTCTCTCTCTGTTATGTCCAGGGCTACTTTGGAGAGTCGTAAATTGGTATAAATTAAAACGGGCAAGGATCCAAAGGAACAGAGTATATTCAGAGATGTTTTAGAGCAGTGCGCCCTTCAAGTGCGTGTAAATCAGCTGGGATCCTGTTCAGACTCAGCAGGCCTGGGTTGGGTCAGGGATTCTGCATTTCTAGTAATCTCTTATGCTCATGCTTATGTTGCTGGTCCACAGACCACACTTTGAACAGCCAAGATTTACAATAAAATGTATGGTAATATGGTCTTGATTTTATGACAATAACGTGGTCTTGGATTTAAAAACAATTAATATGAAAGAAACTGGACAATACCCACAAAATCAGATATCAAGCCAGTCAAACTTTGATTAAATATTGAAAATTCCACAAAGAGATGGATCGAACATTTTTTTTAAAAGACATACTTAACATTTCTACCTATCTGAAGGTTTGGGTGAACATTCTCTGAGGCTGATGTGTGATTCAAATTTTTTAATCTTTACTAATGATCCTGACAGTATCCTTCCAAATGAACCAAGAAGCAGTTGTTTTCCTAATCTTCCTCACTTCCGAGTATTGGTGAAGAGTTCAGTAAATGTCCGTGTCCAATTAAATAATGCTTTATAAACTTCGTATGAGAGCGGGTGTTTAAACTTAGCCTCCCACCTTTTCTTAATCTAGGATGACAGCCTCTCTGTTCTTTCCTCTGCGATGAGCAATGTCCTTGTATCTTCACAGGTCAATGGGAAGGATCTCTCAAAAGCCACCCATGAAGAGGCAGTGGAAGCTTTTCGAAATGCCAAGGAGCCCATTGTGGTCCAGGTGCTAAGACGAACACCTCTCAGTAAACCAGCCTATGGAACGGCCCCAGCAGTGCAGCTCATGGACGCTAGCACTCAGACAGACATCACCTTTGAGCACATCATGGCTCTGGCAAAACTTCGGCCACCTACCCCTCCAGTGCCAGACATCTGTCCTTTCCTGCTCTCAGACAGGTATTTTTTTTTTTCCTGTCATTTTCCCCAAAGCCCTATTTGTTTTCATTCAGCATTCCAAGTAGGTGTTGGAGAGAATCAGTCACACTAGCAAGCTGACCATTTTAGAGACAGGCTCTCAGTTCTCTTTGGAAAACGTCTCCATCGTGTCTATATCCAATTAGATCCCAGCTGACCCTGTGAGTGACTTTCCCTGACCCACACAGTTGCTTCACGTAAGGAATCATGCTTGCTGCGGAGCAATGAACAATTCTGGCTCTGATTAGTTCATCTTCATATTTCCAGCCATCAAAAACCTCATGCGACTCATGAGCACCGGTCAGGGAAATAGCTTTTCTCACCAAAGCTGCCAAAAACCTTATTAAGACTGACACAAAGTGGCGTGTTGGCACTCTGTTCTCCTCTGTGGGTCGCCTCTCTCTCTTTCCCTCTTGCTTTTCTCTTCTTTAAAGGAAAAGCTAGGAAATTAATTTAATTAAAGTGCAATTCTCCAAAGAAAGCAATTACCCAATATATTGAGATGTCAACAAAAGATTCTGACTGTCAGTGAGTAAGTATAAGGGCTGTGAAATCAGAATCTATTAAAGGAATATCTTTCCCCAATTTTTTACCTCATTTAAAGACAGGTCGAGAGATTTTATTCAAATAATCTTACTTGTACAGTCTTATTTTATGAGGAAGTATGTTTTGCCCCATACATTTTGCTCTGTGCGCTATGCAGCAAATATTCAAACATTAGAGAGTTTGATTTATAAGAACAATGGTCTCTTGAGGCTGCATTTTCATTGCCTACTGCAGTCCATTCTGCACTCTGTAAAACACAGATCTGATCACTTCCCTGCCCTTTAGTGGCTTCTGTTAGGTTTGTGTCAGTGGTCCACAGGTGTGCGTTAGAATCACCTGGGAATTTTAAAAAGGCGTATCAATGCAATGCCTGAATCCTACCTCAGACCAATCAAAAAGGAGTTTTTAGAGTGAGCCCCAAGCACCAAATCTTTCTGCCGAAATCTCCCTAGGCAATTTTAAGGTACAGTCATGTTTTGGAAGCCACTCCTTGAAACTTCAAGTTCCAGGAGGGCAAGAATGCTGTTTATCTTGCTTCGTACTCCATCCAAGCAACCACTACTTATCAAATAGCCCCCTTTATCCGGCACTGGAAGTAGGTGCTGGGCATGTAACTGGGAAGGAAAATAAAGTCACCACCTACCTTCTAGAGGAGGAGAAAAAGAATACACTGGCAAACAAAGACTGAATATTGATAAGTGCTCCCTGACGCAGAGGAAACCTCCAATTAACACTCTCTTGAACGAATAACAGCTAACATTTATTAACTAATTTGGCATGTTTTTGGTAACATTACAACTGGTCTACATTTATGAACCCACTTAGTCCTCACAACAGTCTTTAGAGGGAGTGCATTGTACTATTACCATCACAGATGAGGGAAGATGTTAAGTAATTTGGCCGAGGTCACATTGGAAGGAAGTGCTAGGGCCGGGCTTCTGAGCCTAAGAGGTCCGACCCCACTACCGACTCTCTAAACAGATACCCTATGTCACTCTCCGTAAGTCCTGCAGACCTTAGCGAAAAGGCAACCTCTTCTAGCAAACTTCCTAGAACTGCAGTAGGGACATCCCCCCTCCCATCTGCTCTCATATTTCCCCTGAAATCTCACATTTCACATTTGACATTCCCACCTTTCTGCTCTACCTTGTGCACAAGGCAAGGACTGGATTTGGTGTACCTACAGATTTCTAGCCCTCGGCAGAGGACCTCGCATCTGGTAAACAATAAATGTTTATTGAATCAATAAGGTGTTCCTTGTGGCAGGGCTCCCTTCTAACCAACTGAAAGACAAGAGAAACCCATTAGTTTTCCAAAGCAGCAAGCTTAATGGTTTACCAGCCCAAATGGGTTTTCAGAGCCAGTCTAAATTTAAGCAAGGACGGTTTGCCTGTTAGACCAGCAAGCAAAATGTTCCATGTACCGCTTTTGCTGTTGGGGTTCACGTTGATTAGCCCTATGTGGAGATGACAGCCATAGAGAGCAGTGAGAAGAGATGGTAGAATGTTGATATTGAGGGTGTGAGGACCCCAGGGTGCGTCTCTTGTGCACCTTTGGGCTAAAGATAAGGATACGGTTTATACTACTAACCAGTTTTTCGGTAATGTCCACCCTGGTGGAGCTTGGAGATCGCATCTGCCACCAGCTTGCTTAATTGCACTGAGTCATTTTCACTAACTTCTAGAAATAGAGATGCCCTCCTGTCCTTTGCCTTTAAACTATACTTGACCTTCACATGGTCTAAAGTATAGGATCTATATCATAGCATATAGCAATTTTAAAGCACTTCTATAAATGACTTACAACATTTTTCTGAAGTGAGATAAATAAAATTTATGTACAATGCTCCAGGTCCCCCTCATTTCCTTTAATCCTCTCTGAATTTTTGGAAGGGATTATGAAACCCTGTGGCTTATAGGAATTTCGAGCGAGGTGTGACCATGAATGCCGATTAATATTTGTGCACGGGCCCTCTATCAAGGAGGGAAAAATGTGGGTTGTGAGGGAGAACAAGGAAGCAGGTCTTAAGGATTGAGGGCAAGGCAAGTATGTTTTACAATCTGAAAAATGGGTGCTTTTGAAATCAGATTTCAAAAAACAGTTTGGAGCTGTGCATTAGGAAATGGGTAGTACTTCATTATAAAAACCCCTCTTTGGGTAGACTGTGGTCTCAGAAGCCACATACCCAGGTACGGAGCAAGTCACATTTGGTGGAATGGAAGCAGGCCAGGGAGTATCCCGCACCATGGCTCGTCAGAGATTTCACATCAGACTCTTTGGAGTGCAGTTCTGGCTATGGGCTCTTCCTCTTAGTATTCTCTCAGAAAATCAAATTGACAGACCCCATGGAGTGGAGAGAGAAAGCAATCGCTTTTTGCGAGCTTCTAGCTCACTCAAAGCCTGGATTGCTACAAGTCTTATGGCAAAGCAGAGAAAACAAGTGAAATTCTAAAATCAGTTTTAATCTTGAAAACAACCCTTTTGATCCATTTCTGTCATCTCGCTACATTCCCCACAGCTGCCATTCTCTTCATCCAATGGAGCATGAGTTTTATGAGGACAATGAGTATCTTTCCAGCTTGCCTGCTGATGCAGACAGAGCAGAGGACTTTGAATATGAGGTAAGATCGTTTTCACACCACTTCACGTTTCTTCATGAAGTTATGGTTGAGGGGTTTTGCACAACAAGAAAAATTTAACTATTACTGTGAGAAATATTTTGTCTATTACATATTGAGGGTAAGTTCTTTTACCTATTGTTTGTTTGGGCTGTTTGTGTCTAGTATTTTAAATATACTGGAAAACATTTTTATAATATAAGCTTGAAAATAATTTGCTTGCATTTTTGTTGATTTTCATACATAGTATTACGGCAGCCACATTTTTTTTCTTTTTACTGTCATGAGGTAATTTCCAAGTAGAGTTTGAAAAAAAATTATATTTAAAATCAAGATTGTACTTCTGTTTTCATTCATTGGTATTTTGATTTTAGTTGACAAACTAAATTGTTTTATATTAGGTATATTTTCTTTCACTTATTCAACATTCTCTTTATTTGTGACTCAAGTATATGCCATAAAAAGTAGTTTCACTGACTTTCTAGAAAGAGGAATGGTCTAATGCCCTTTTATTATTTAGCCTTAACACCATATACAGTAGAGTACCTAGACTGTGATATACAATAATTCCAAAAGCCCATCGATTAATTATTTAAAAGCTTTCACAAAAGTTAAAGGATTTATCCTAATCTTTCCTCTTCTGCTGCCGTCTATAAATCTTTGAAAGGTTTCAGACCACTCTGACATTTGGAAATAAAGTAGATTGGGAAGGTAAAGAAGCTTTGGTAAACAGGTAGAGAACCCATGATTATCTGCCCTTTTAATGCTTTAGATGATGTCATACAAGTTCAGCAAAATGTTCTTTTCCGCTTTACAACCTGGAAATCCTGAAATCTCTTCCCTTAGGAGGATCTGAAATCAAATAAGGCCGATTCCGTGAAGCTCACCCAAAGCAAATAGACGTTTATTTGAAATCTTCGCCCCGCAAAAGTCATTGCTGGGGATTACCGAAATCGTTTGTGTGATGATACCTAGCATCTGAGTAGATGGTTTCAGCGTTGTTGTTGTTCCTACTAAGTTTTCATCCCTTTTCCATTAAGTTGATTGAAAAGTTTTATTTTATAAATCTATTCAAGGACTGGTATGCACTGAAATATCCATTAAGTTTTGTCTTCTCATGAAAAACAAATTACAAAATTGAGTCACTTACCCAAATAATTCAAGATTAAATGATGTTTTCCTTTCAGCTAATGAATACTTTGGGTTTAGGGACTGGATTTACCTAGCTCACTTCAGCTTTTTATTTAGTTTGTGCCTTCAAGCTTTATTAAAAATAAATCTGTATTCGGAGGGAGGGCATGGAAGAAAAACTTGCTTAGGCTAGCAGGTTAACAGTAAAAATTATGTAATTAATTAACATATCATTGAATATTCCAGTGCAGACAGATTTCCTTACCTTTCTGTAGGGCTTACTGTAGCTGAAGCACATCCTCTTTTTTGAACAATATAAATCCCTAATAGATGCCAGCCTCAGTATGACGACAGTGGTAAATGCTCAGACAGGTCCTCTGTAGCCTGTAATCTCAACTAATCACAGCATCATAGTCATTAATTTGCTGTCAGCTGTGATTCTCTTGCCGAAGGCGTCTTTTTGAGTGATTGAAATAAGAATGTTCCTGTGAAATTTAAATAAGGAAGACATTACTGTGACAGGCTTCAATCACGAGAAAGGATGCATTGAAAGCATGGTACATGGTTAAACAGAGGGGCGGAGGTATGGGGGAATATCCCAAGGATCATTTACCAGGTTTCGGAGAGAATAATGGTTCTACCTAGCACTCCTCAGTCTGTCCTGGTTAGGAGGCAGAGTGGCACGCATCATCCCTCACGGCTGTGTGAGATTAGATGGTAAAATCTAGTCCCCGGCTGTCAGCCTTGCTGATGATTGTGGATGCCACATTAAGTGGGGAGACGTTGAAATCACAGCCCCGTCTTCTGCCCTGTTATACTTAGACGCACACCAGTCAAGTGCCTCTGTGACCAGCTAAGATGACCCCAGCTCCCTCAGAGCTCTGAGGATGCAGTGGTCTAGCCCTTTCCAGGACTGCTTCTGTGCCTCTTAGAGAACATTACAGGAAACAGGTCTAATGGCCAAAGAGAGAACTTCATCTCAAAAAAAGATAAGATATTTCTCCTCAACCTAGACACGAACGCACATCAACAGGCTGTCGAAGAAGTTGAGGAAGGTTTCCTTTCCATCTGCTCCTATTGGTTTCTACCTTCAGTGTTAATGAGCACTTAAAATAGGCCAGGCTCTTATCTAAGTATGCGATGGAAGAAGCCTCTGCAGGAGCAGCTTCACCTGCACGGAAACGGGAAAGACACATACTGTTCCAGGATGGGCAGGGCTAACGGAGAGCAACTGCGTGGGTAGCGGAGAAAGGAAACGCATGGTGTTGGGACGGGCTCTTCCTGTCTTATGCAAGGAAGTCGGGGAAGGCCTCTCTCATAGGAAACTTAAGGAAAGTAAGAGAGCAGCCACGTGGGAAGGGCAAGTACAAAGGACCAGAAGCGGAAGCATGCCCTGTGTGCTTAAGGAACAGCAGAGGCCAGTGCCCTAGCAGCCTGGACAAGGAGGAGAAGCCAGAGGGAGGAGGGGCTTATCTTGAGGCACCTTTCACTTCTCCCATGAGGACGGGAAGTTGCTAAAGAGCTGAAACCCTAGCAAGATTCCTCTGGTTGCCAGAATGAATCTGACAGTTGCAGGGGGATGGGGGCACTGGGGGGGGGGGGAGTCGTGTTGGGCATAGGAAGCAAAGGCTGCAGCGGCATAGTCAGGCAAGCCAAGGTGGATGCCTGGGGATGGTGAGGCGGAAAGGGCTGAGGCATGGTCTGGAAGGACAGCATCCATCCTGGGGCACAGGGTTTTGCCTAAATGTCCGTGTTTGAATCATTTGCCTCCAGGCTGCAATTAGATTTGGGCTCCAGATTTGGGCTAAAAACGGGATTTTCCTTCTGACTTTTTAAAAAACAAAATACCATAGGCCGAAGGGAAACACAGCTTCTGGCATCCGCTGGAACTAGCATAATAAACCCACTCTTTAAAAGACAGGAAGTGCATAGAACTGCATTTCTGAACTTGCTAAAATGCCAACTGTGTAACTGTAGAGGCCCCTTTGTAAAGACCTACTTGCTCTGGACTCAGTGAACCAAAGCTGATCTGTCTATCTTGTGCCTACATATTTAGGGACTTTGAGTGCCTGGATTATTGACCCAATAGACCAAAACAGATCTGACTATCTTGTAAATACATATTTAGGGACTTTTTAACATGCAGATTATTGCATTGATATTGTAACAGCTCCCTTCAGAGCCATGATAGGCAGCAAATGCTTCTTTGGAGATATGATAGTCAGCATGTCAATGTTATGGTGACTCTGGTGCATTAGGGATCTCTATGAAATTTTAATGACACCCATATCTCACCATGGCCTATCACCACTTTGCCTAGGAAAATTATTTGACTGGCTTTAAAATTTCCTCACTGTGCTCCAGAAAAGTCTCAGAGGACCAGTCTGCATTAAAAGACTCATAGCTTTAAGTGTGTTCTCTTCTATAAATGATGGTCCTTGTTCTCCAATTAAAAATGATAAAGGATTTTAATTTTATTTGTGAGAGAAATAATAAAAATATCAAAATTTAAATAATGCACCCATCCTAAGAGTCAGGGTGCCCCATACCACTGAAATACTACTGAGGATTAAGCGTCTTCTCTCCTTTATTTTCAACTTTGTGCACTTTTTTCCTAGAGCCAGCTAAAGGTCGAAATAAATCATAAATAGCCCTTAGCAACTCAGAGGCAGATCTCAAATCCAGCCTCTACCAGAAATAATTTAAAGGGAAAGGCTTCAAGAAATATAGAGCCCTTTCATCCAACCCCTAATAAAGATACGTTTGCCCCTGCTGGAGTGCGAGGAGGATGCTGAATTTTCTGCAGTATTTACCATTAACTCTCAAAAGGCGATGTGCTAGGGAAGAGTCAGAGGAGTAATATTAGACTAATAGTGAAGTCCAACATTTTGATAGCATGAAACATCAGGTTAGCCAAGACAAGCAAATAATTTAAGTAGCACTTCGAAATCTGGTGGTTTTCATCACCTAGAAATGCCACTCAAAACATTTCTACTCCTCCTCCTGAGATCAGGCTAAATACCCAAGAATCTGAATTAAGTGTACATTGAGTTCCCCTTCTGAATACGTGGTCATCAGACTAAGAAGGAATTTAGAAGTTGGCTTGAAGAGGGGTTAAAAGTAGAAGGGTGAAGAGGACAAGTGTATGTCAGAGTTCTGTGTATATATCAACTGAAAACCAAACCCAGGCTCCTATGTAGAAATAGGAAAGAGCATTTAGCACATTAACTAGGTCTTCTAGTTCTTCTAGGTTCTTCTAGTTCTTCTTTCTTATGCAAAGTGTAATAAACCCTGCGCTATGCTGAGAAAGGTCATTTTGCAAAATTTGTTTTTCAGACCTGGATCCCTATGAATAGGTGCAGAATATTTGTGACAATATGAGTAGATAACCTCTCTTGTACATAGTTAAAGAAAAGAGAATTATGAATCAAGAATATGGTCATTCAAAAAATAACAAGAGGATAAATATTAACTAGATTTTGGTCATATTTTTCAATGACTGTGAAGCAAACTTAGGGAAAAATTCATGTGTGTGTATAGAACATGGTGGCTCCTTTCTAGGCTGTGAGGGCAGAGACCTTATCTGTCTGTCTGTCTGTCATCACCCATTTCATAGTGGGTGCTCATATTTGGTGAATGAACAAAGGAGAGTTCCTGTTGTCTGCATGGACCAACTTTTGAGCAATGAGTCCCTTTGGACCTTTTCGTACAAGGGAATTGGAAAGGAACCTGGGACCACCATGCAGTTACAACAGATATCCTCTCTCTTTCTCATAGGTATATATTGCTTTTTTATTAAGTTCATACCTCTCTGCAATGTCTCCCTCTTTGCTGCACCCCCACCCCCAGTCTCTGGAAACCATCTTTTGACTCTGATCCTCTGTTTCTGTGAGTTTGACTTGTTTTTTCTTTTTTTAGATTCCACATAAAATAATAGTGTGCAAATTTATCTTTCTCTGACTTCTTTCGCTTAGCTTAATGCTCTCAAGATCCATCTCTGTTGTGGCAAATGGCAGGATTTCCTTCTTACACACACGCGCGCACACACACACACACACCACATCTGCTTTATCTATTCATCCACTGATAGACACTTAGTTGTTTCCATATCTTGGCTATTGCAAATAGAGATATTTTTTTTTTAATGTCAAGGGTTCTCTAATCCAAGCATCATTTTTGTTTCAGTTCAACACTTCTAAAGAAAGGTCCAGGAGAATGAGGGGAGAGATAAGAAATGAAATAGAATTTTAATGGTCTCCATGTAAATTCATTCCTGCCGATTATTATAAGAATCTCATACTTGATATGAGTTTTATATATTCCCTAATCCACCCCAGTACTTCCTTTATAACTTCCTCTCCAAGGGATTATCCCCAAATTTATGAAACACAACCATGGACAGAGAACTGAGAGCCTCCCAAAGTAGCCAACCCTGACTCTGATGGTCTCTGGGAAATGTGTCAAGGAGTTTGAAAACCAATGCTGGAAAGAATATGTTTGGTGTGAGACATAATTTATAAAGAGATGATAATATTATCCATATGTGCATTGGATATTAGGGAAAAGAGACAATAGCGCATAGAGTGTGAAAGCGTAGCATTTTCAGAATTATTTTGATTCACTGCGTGCTTTATATTTCACCAGTCCCTTTTATTCCACTTGTTAGTCACATTTTAGAATTATTAATGAAATATATGAAATAATTTTATACCACTTACCACTGGGGCAATAAAATCATCCATTTAAAAAAATCACCTTAATAGGTTTCATTCTTGTGGGAAATTTATTGAATTGAAAACCGACCTAGATGAAGTGTGAAAATATTTTTATTACTTGAACATTTAAGATAAGATGGTATGCTATCAGAGTCGACTCACTGAAGTATCTATTCATGACACCACCATTTCCTCAAGTTCTAGCAGATGAAAATGTCAGTCATGGAAGGCAACCCAGAAGCTGTCATGTAGTGGGGATTGTGTTTCTAGAATCTCTGGGGCACGTTTCTTCTTCATATCACCGGTGCTTCCTCCCTTGTGTAGGAGAGTATCTCTAGGTTCTTCCCTGGTCTCCTGGGCTCCATCCAGTAGTCTCTGCAGTTCATCCATTCACCAATTCCTGCCAGACCAGCCGTTCTCAAACAGAGTTCTCACTGGGTCGCTCTCCCATTCATCATTTTGTATGACTCTACTCCTTGTGTTAACTCTAATTGTGTTAATTCTCTGCCTGGCAGGAAAGGTCCTTCATACTCTGCCACCCCTCTACTTTTTCAGGCATCTTGGGGTCAAACTCTGCAGCCCAGCAATACTCAGAGAAAGCTGGGTACTTTCCTTCCTCTACACCTTCACCTATGAGAATTTCCGCCCCTCAAATGCTTTCCTCACACTGTCCCACACAGAACTACCATATCACATTCTATAATTTCTTTTTTGCATTATGTCTTGGGTTATAGTTATTTATGTACATATCTTTTTCTTCTAAATAGTTTTTCTTCTTTAAAGAAGACACTTCTTTTCTTTTCTTTAAAGAAGACACTTCTTTAAAGAAGACACTTTAAAGAAACCACTTCCAAGCATCTTTATATCACTGGGAGAGCCTACCTTCCACATACCTTAGCACACAGAGGGCATACAGAAATATTTGCTTGAGGAATGAATAAATTACTGACATTGCTGCTACTGTTCTTATTTGTAAGTATCCTGAACACAAATACAAAAAGGTGAAATGGTGGGGAAAGGGGAGAAGACAGCTGACAAAAATAGAAATTTGAAATAAAGTGTGAAAGTCTTTTATTTTCTCTTAATATTTCAATTAACAGTCTAATAATTGGAGTAAATGATTTTAAACATACACTCATGCCAGACTATAAAAAAAGAAAATTTGGATTTCGTGTTTTTGTTGCCATTCTAACAAGAATATCCATGTTTTACTTCACACTTAGAAGCTGGAGAACCCTACTAAACAGACAAGCTGACTTACATAGGTAAAGAATGACTGGAATTCAACTCCCTGGTAGGATAACCATACATTCTGGTATGCCCTAAGCTATCCCCATGTATGGCTAAGTTCCACTTTAATTATGAGTAGCACCATCTTTCTTTCATCTTCAAAAATGTCCTACCTACATACTACATTATAGACTTGACTTAGTTTCAGTACTTGAACCTTAGTTGAGGCTGAAACTTTGTAATGAAACTTTATATAATCCTAAAATTCCAAGCAGAGGTAACTCAGAATTTCTTAATTTGAAAACCCATGTTTATAAAATTGAAGGATTTTCCTAAGTTGTGATTTTCTATTAAAAAAAAAAAAAGGTTCTCCCTAAGAAGTGACTAGAAAGAAATAGCCATCAAAATTGTTGTAATTCTTTTAGATTTCTTCCTGGAAGAAATGATATTAGGGCACCGGGGTAGTTCAGTGAGTTAAGCAGCTGCCTTTAGCTCA
This sequence comes from Mustela nigripes, assembly GCF_022355385.1. Classification (NCBI taxonomy): domain Eukaryota; kingdom Metazoa; phylum Chordata; class Mammalia; order Carnivora; family Mustelidae; genus Mustela; species Mustela nigripes. The sequence goes on from NC_081562.1 coordinate 77,421,011, forward strand.
GGTCATGGTCTTAGAGTCCTGGGATCAAGCCCCATGTAAGTCTGTCAGTCTCTCTGCTCGGGGGAGTCTGCTTCTCTCTCTCCCTCTGCCTCTCCCACCAGCTTTTGCACTCTCTTTCTCTCTCTTTCTCTCTCTTGCTCTCTCTCTCAAATGAATAAATAAAGTCTTTAAAAAATGAGATTAATATTATTGTTAATTTGTTCATGTAATTTCATAAAATAAATATAAAGCCCATTATCTTTTACCTCACTGATTATGACAACACTAAACTTTATTTCCTCAGAAAACAATGAAAAGCAAATTTAACCTTCCAAGTTGGTTATTAAAATACTAGAAACCTAGATATAAGATGAAGATTACTTCCACTACATATATGAATTTTATCAAAATCCTGACATCCAATTTTTGTTCAAAGATACTCATGATACACATTCAGATGATTGCTTTGCATTACTAAAAGGTGTTAGAGGTTGTGTTTAAGGTGAAAATTTGCGTGTTAAATCATATTCCCCAATATCTCCTATTCTGCTTTCAGAGAACTATTTTCAAAGGGGCATAGAATGGAGAGCTGCATCACCACTTCCTCTTATCAGGGAGATCATATGATAGTGGTGATTCACAGACCTGTACCCCTGGGGATAAAAATATATGTTTATAAAAAATAAAAAATTAATAAAAAAAAATCTTTAACAATGAAAAAAAAAAAAAAAAAGAATGGAGAGCTGTCTTTTCACTATAAAGCAAATTCCAGATAAGGATTCCAATGTTCCCTCCAGAGGCAATATAATCAAGTTGAATATGTCCAAACAAGGAATGTGGTCCCAGTTCTAGCTCTGTCTCTTAAAGCCTCCACTTACCTCCTGAATCATAGCATCTTCACATGTGAGCTCCATGGGGATACCAATAATATTTGGAATGATTTGTCTCATCTGGTCTGCCCATGTAACTCACTTGAGCAAAATGAGACAAACCCATAATCAGATCCTTAAAATTTTACAAATATTTTATCATTTCAGTCCTATCAACCCCCATCTTTTAGATTTTTATAGAGAGTGTACACACTTAAGGACACACATTGGTCTATGTCTAGTACCATACTTTACCAATGGGTAGAAAGTAGCACACCTCTCCATATTATCTCTGACTTTAGCTTTAGTGTTTGGAACCAGCTGACCCATAAATATTTGCCAAGGTGAAATGGCAGTTACAGGCTGTAGGCACTATAAATTATTTTATTTAAACACAATATTTATTTTTTTAATTAGAAAAATATAGAAAACAATCCCAGTTTAGATTTTTTCCCACCAAATTACTGTCTTTGAAAAAATTTTGGAATCTTTAAAGAGCATGCGTTTACATTGTCATGAGATTTCTCCCCTTTCTCCTTTAGACTTAAGCCCTTGACAATGCTCTGGTCCATAATTATACAGTGAGTTCACTGATATTCACTATGTATTAAATAATCAAACTTAATATAAATAAAAGAGACTCTTGCATGATCAATATAGGTAGTATGTTATGAGCCAAAGATTCTGGTAAATCCAATGTATGTATTTGAAGTCCAAAATAAAATATTAAGTATCATTTTCTGCAGTCATACCATTCAAGGTAACCACAGTTAACACTTTGTGTGTCTCACATTGTTTTTCCTATAACTAAAATTTCATCCTTTTGTTGGGTGCTTACATTTTTTCCTGGGTTTCTTAGCTATAGGAAAATAGAGTGATCTGCATCACGCATGAAACTTCATCTGCATTATACTTTTTTCTAGCTTTATTGAGATAAAGTTGACATGTAACATTGTATAAGTTTAAGGTATACTACATGATGACCTAATATATGTATATGTTGTGAAATTATAACTGCAATAAGATTAGTTAACACCTCTACCTCTCACATAATTACCTTTTTGTGTGTGTATGGTGATAACATTTAAGATCTACTCCCTTAGCAATTTTCAAGTATATAATACAGTGTTGTTAAAGTCAGCATGCTGAATGTGATATTCTCAGAACTTATTCATCTTAGAGCTGGAAATTTTAACTCTTTGACCAATATTTCCCCATTTTCCCCACTTTCTGGTCCCTGACAACCATGATTCTATTCTGTTTTTGAGCCAACTTTATTAGATTACACCTATGAATGAGAATACAGTATTTATCTTTCTTCATCTGGTTTATTTCAATTAGCATAATGTCCTTGAGGTCCACACATGTTGTTGCAAATGGCAGGATTTCCTTCTTTTCATGGCTGAATAGTACTCCATTGGGGGTGTATATCACATTTTTTTATCCATTCATCCATCAATGGATGCTTACATTGTTTCTGTGTGTTGGCTATTGTGAATAAGATTGCAATGAACATGGGAGTCCTGATATCTCTTCAATATCTTGTATTCATTTGCTTTGGATATATATACCCAGAGCATGATTGCTGGACTGGGTAGTTCTTTTTCTTAAATTTTTGGAGGAACCTCCACTGTGTTTCTCATAGTGGCTGTACCAATTTCCATCCCCACCAACAGTGCACTAGGGTTTCCTTTTCTCCACTCCCTCACTAACACACTTGTTAGGTTGTATGTTTTTAGGAGGTTATTCATGTGTCTTCTAGGTTATCCATTTTGTTGGTGTATGATGGTTCATAACAATCTCATGATCCTTTGTATATCTGTGGTCTCAGTTATGATGTTTCCTATTCCATATCTGATTTTATTTATCTGAGACTTCACTCTTTTTTTTCTTAGTCTAGCTAAAGGTTTACCAATTTGAGTTATTTTCTTAATGTAGGCATTCATCACTCTAACTTCCTTCTTAGGACTACTTTTGTTGCATTCCATAAGTTTTGCCATGTTGTATCTTCATTTTATTTTTTTTTTCAATAATTTTTTTATTTTCCTTTTGGTTTGTCTTTAACCACTGATTATTTAGGAGTGTGTTTTTAAATTTCCACATATGTGTGAATTTTGCAACTTCCTCCTGTTATTAATTTCTGGTTTCATACAATTGTGATCAGAAAAGATACTTAATATGATATCAGTCTTCTAAATGTTCTAAACTCGTTTTTTAAATTAATGTATAATCTATCCTGACGAATATTCTGTGTATGTTTGAGAAAAAAGTGCTACTGTTGGATCAGATGTTCTGTATATGTGTGTTAAGTCCATTTGCCCTAAAGTATATTTGAAGTCCAATGTTTCTTTACTGGTTTTCAGCATTTCAATATTTCCTTACTTATTTTCAGTGTTTCCTTATTAGTTTCTTATTAATGATCTACCCATTGTCAAAAGTGGGGTGTTGAAGTCTGGATTACTGTATTGTTGTCTGTTTCTCCCTTCAGACGTGTAAATATTTGCTTAATATATTTATGCTTTAATGACGAGTACATATTAAATTTATAATTATAATATTTTGTTGATGAATTGACTGCTTTATTGTTATATAATGACTTTCTTTGTCTGTTGTTACAGATTTTGACATAAAGTCCATTTTATGAGCTATAACTATAGCTACTCCTGATCTCTTTTAGTTTCCACCTGCATAGATTATCTTTTTCCATCCTCTACTCTGTGCCTAAATGTGTTCTTAAAGCTGAAGTGAGTCTCTTGTAGGCAGAATATATTATAGTTGAGTCTCTTGTTTTTTTAATCTAGCCAGCCACTGTCTGCCTTTTGATTGGAAAATTAATCCATTTACATTTAGAGTAATTATGGATAGGTAAGGATTTAGTAATGTCATTTTGTTAATTGTATTCTGACAGTCTTAGAGTCCTCTTATTCCTTCTTCCTCTCTTGCTGACTTCCTTTATGAACTGATGAATTGACTTTGTGGTAGAGGTAGAAATGAGAACAAAGAGACAAAAATGTTTCCTAGCTAAATATTTAACAAACATAAGATTTTATAGTTATTCTCATAAATAAATAAGCACTGGGTCTCAGTTTCTAATCTCTGCACCCTCTTCCATTGCCTTATTGTATTATTATTGCTTGTTCCCACTTTGGACTCCCCTATAAATCTCTGATATTCTTCAGTGTGGAGACCTTATCTTATGCATCTTTGTCTTCCAAGTACCAAGCATATAGTGGACTTATTGCAACAATAACTAAATTTTAAATATACTTTCAGGCTAGCAAATGAAAGGCTTATATGACTAAGGTTTAGAGTTACAGCTCTGTAGATGTTAATCATCTTTTCATCTAGTTGTTTTCTTTCTCAAATGAAATATTAAGGAAAATAAAACTTTTTCTGGTTAGAATTGGAACTTACTATTTACTGTTCTAATAAGCATACCTAAACATATCACATAGACACACACACATACACACACACATAGTCACAAAGCCTCTGACTTTGTCTTTTCATTGGCTAGTAGGGTGTTTAGAATGTGGTGATGAAGCAAATAAATATTTTGGCCGATTTTAAACCCAGAGAAAAATGTCAATTATAATAATGATGTTTACAGATGAAGCACCGGACAGCAGTATTTTTAAAAACAACAAAAAATATCTACACACATAGTCATTATAAATGGAAGAGATTGAGATAATGCAAAAATGAATGGCACAAAGTTGATAATCACTTTAATTGAACTGAGATATGATACTTAACTATATAATAGGATTTTAAATGACCATATTTCATCTCTTAGTACAAGACATTTAAGGCAATATGTGTTTGTACTTGGTTGATGTAAGTTATAGAGTCCATTATTTCAGAAGCCAGGCCTAATTGTGAGTTGAAGTTCTACAGCAGAAATTATTCATCAGCCAAAGTTTAAAATTTGATCAGTCCTAGAAATACTCTTACCTGTATTTTTATTTCATTGTCCTTGCCTTCTTGTAGATACTCCCTTTTTATATTTCTACTTGTTTTTCAATAGCCAAACCTTGAAAGTTAAATCTGTAACTTTTTTTCTTTGTTCTGAAAAACACATTGAAACCATTTGCTCTTTAACTTTTCTGAGACCAGGTTTTAAAGTCTAGAGTCCACCCAGTAGGAAATGAAGGCTTCTGTAGGAAGCAGTAACAAAAGGGGGATTGCCATAAATAGCTTATTTTTAAGAAGTGTGCACTTTAGAAGTAAAAGCTCCCTTTTCAAATGTAAAAGGATATTAGTATTCAGATAATAATAATAGATATTGGAGGTAGAACTTTAAAATAAAAATAGATAAACACATTTAGATAAAGAACAATTAAGTGGTATTTGGACAGAAGAGAATTAAGATTAAGAGAACTTTGACATGATGGAATTTGAACCACAAAAAGACCTTAGAAGCACAGCTGATTACTTGACAAAGGAAACTGAAGCCCATAAAGGTTAAAAGACTCACGTACATAGCTAATTAGTAGCAGATATAGACATGAATTTCTTCTTTTTCATTAAAAAAAAAGTATGATTATAAAAATAATAGATGTTCATTATTTTATATTCTTATTCAAATTCCCCCTTGGCATGTAACTGAGTAGGTGTTCTTTCCTAGAGTGTATAATCGTCAAGAGTATATAATATTTCACCTTCTCTTATAAACAAACTAAAATTAATATGTCCTATAAAGTGTGATTGCCTGTGATTTGTCTTATGAGAGAGGTCTAAAACCCCTGAATAACCTTTAGAAGGATAGTTTGTTTTCCAGAGGATGTTTATGAGTAATCAAAGGATCCATGGACAGCTGTTGAGCCTTTTTGCAGCCAGGAAGTTGATAATCCTTAAAGAACTTTTCTTTCTTTGACTTATACATAATACCTGCCAAATAAAGACAGTTGGGAATCCTTTTAAACAAAAGTTTTGAATATGCTTTAGGAACATAAATGAACAAAGTAGTTGGGAAATTTAAAAGAAAACTGTGATTCCATGACTGGGGATATCACTAACTGGTCCCAGTTGGGAAGGATTTAATAGGCTTCCTATTTGCCTTGTACAGAAACTAATATTTCTCCAAAATGAAAGCAAAAGGGACTTATAACTTTGGTTTCTGTCCTTCAGATAACCCAGAGTTTCCTATTACTTACTTTCTTCCGTGTTGACTTGAAGGTTTAAATTTCCAAATGCTATGATTTAGAATTTTTCTACCTTAAATATTTTTAGTAATAAAATCTCATGCAATAAATCTGTTGTGGGATGGATAAACAAGTTCAAAGACATAGAGCAATTCATAGAGGTTTTAGCACATGTGGATATTCAATTAGTTTTACTATCTAATGCTCATAGGACGAAGTAATTAATACCACTTTTTCAAAAACCAGACTGGCTATTCCAGATTCTGGTTCTATTCTTTATGTGTGTCAAAAAGAAAGAAAGCCATACGTTTTCTCAAGGACTTTTCTCAGGTCCAGAGACATTACTTTTATAATCATTTCCTGTCATTTTTCTTAGTGATCTTGAACACATGCATAATGGTATAGTAGCCATATAACAAAGTGTAGGCTTCCGTAATATAATAATGCTGATGGATCCATACCTGTTGGATATCAGATTGCTCAACTGAAAAAAGTTCTAGAACATTTTCTGGCACCCAAAGTATTTTGTTTTATATTCCAACTACATAAAATAAATTGCCTTCATTAAGTCCTCATTTATTGTCCCCTATAAGTAACCTACCACTAATTTGCAAGAAAACCCCTCAAAAAATTTGTTCCAACAAATCAAAGTCTGATTGTATCACTCTGATTGGAAGAAAATTATATTTGGGTATATTTGGAATCAGCCTGAAGTAGGCTCAACTCAAACCCCATTGCACAATACCTGTGTGACCTCTCTGAGCCTCAGGTTCCTCAGCTGTGCAAAGAAGATAACATTAATATATGTTGTTGTTGTTGTTGTTGTTTTACAAATGTGCTATGCCCAATGTGGGGCTTGAATTCATGACCCTGAGATCAAGAGTCACATGCTCTACCAACTGAGCCAGACAGGTGGCCCAATAATGAGTACTTAATATTAAGTGAGATAATATATGAAACCATGTAGTACAATAGTTGGGATGGAGATTAGATAGATAGATAGATAGATAGATAGATAGATAGTCTGCCATTTAGAATTAGAGCATATACATTGGTGCAGCCACTATGGAAAACAGTATAAGGGTTTCTCAAGAAGTTAAAACTCGAACTATCCTATGATCCAGCAGTCCGATTTCTGGACATATATCCAAAGAAAATGAAATCACTATCTCAAAGAGATTATCTTAGAAACAATCTAAGTGTCCATCATTGGATGAATGGATAATGGAAATGTATATGCAGATGATGGAATAATTTTCAGCCATGAAAAAAGAAGGAAATACCTAGTGCTCAGTGAGATAAGTAAAAGACAAACACTGTATGTGCTCACTTACATGTGGAATCTAAAAGAGCCAAACTCAAAGAAATAGAGAGTGGAATGGTGGCTGCTAAGAACTGAGGGTTGGAGGAGATGAGAAGGTGTTGGTCAAAGGGTACAAACTTCCAGTTACAAGATGAATAAATTCTGAGCGTCTAATGGTAATGATAATTAACAGTTCTGTATTATACACTTGAAAATTATTAAAACAGTAGATGTTAAATGTTCTCCCCACCAATCTCAGGTAATTATCTGAGGTATTAAGTAACCTTATTGTGGTAATCATTTCACAATACACACAAATCATCACATTGTACACCTTAAACTTACATGTCGTGTGTTATCATATATGTTTTCAACATATAACATGTAACTTTAAACTTTTTTTCAGCTTTATTGAGATTAATGATAAAGATTGATAATAAAAGTTGGGGAAAAGCTAAGAAAAAAATAAAATTGCACTCCAAATTCTCAGTCCTTCTGCATGCAAATACTGATCATGGTACCCCATAGTATACAATTAAACACGCAGGATTTTTACACTTTTATTTTTCATATTCCACTAAATTTAGCTTTTAGAGCAAAAATTTTGAAATGACTTCCACTTCTACTGTGAAATGAAGATGTTTTCCTTTCATCTGTCCAACCCAGTTAAGTTCAGAAATACTTTTGAGCAATATGATATTTCAGATTCTATGTGAGCATTGGAGAGCCAAAAATAAATAAATAAGACACTGACTTCCGTCAAGGAGCTCACAGTCAGATGTGGAAACCGAAAGTCATATATAATTACACTGCTGTGAGCCATGCACTATAAGAGGAATGGTCAGAGAGGAAATGGTACCTAAGAAGAATTTTGAACAAGCAGACATTTAAGGGGAGAGCAAGTACAAACACGTGAGGGCATCAACAAGCCCAGCCAGTTCAAGGACCTGCATAGCTCAGTCCAATTAGAGAGTAAGAAAGATATAGGATAAAGCTAGACAATTAGGCAGGGGCCAGATAAAGAAACATTTTGGGAAAAAAAAAAAAAAAAGATTTTATTTATTTATTTATTTATTGGAGAGACAGACAGGGAGACAGAGCACAAGCCAAGGGAAGGGCAGAGAGAGAAGCAGGCTCCCCTCTGAGCATGGAGCCCAATGCAGGGCTTGATCCCAGGACCTGAGCCAAAGTCAAATACCTAACTGACTGAGCCACCCACATGTCCAGAAACACTTTTTATGTCGTAAAATACCTTGGGCTTTTACTACAGGCCATGGAAGATAATTCATGCTAGAAGAGTCACCACGGAATCAGACTTGTGTTCCATTTAGACCCAGTTTTGTAGGCATGTGTAGGACCAGTTTGGAGGAAAAAAAAACAAAGAAGAGACACAAATTAGGGATCAATTTCTATGGACCAGGTATCAAACAAAAAAGATTGGAACTAAGGGGGTGCCAATGGTAGAGTTTAAAATCCAGTAAATAAACTGTTGGCTTTTTTAAATAGGCAAAAATTATATAGGTGTTATCGTTCTCCTGCATGGCAAGTGGTTATGAGCCTAGCTACTAACCAAAGTCATTCCGGCAAACTTGACATCCGGCATGATCTGTCCTCTTTGATAAATGTCCCAGGGAGTCAAGACAGTCACCTGTCAGAATTGATAAGTGAGGCAGCAGCAGGGACCAGAGCCTTATTTGTGAGGGCATAGCTGCCAGTGCTTCTAGCCTGTTTACCTCTAGACTGATCTGTCTCGCTCTGAGACTTTTCTATTTCCACCCAAATAGCCCCAAAATGCATTGAGGCTATGCCTACCTATGCGAGATACTCATTCTGGACTAGTCTGCAAATGTGGGGGAAGGATAAAGAGGCTACTTTCATTAGGCTGTTTCACAACTGAAGAGTTTCAATATCTTTAAAAGGGAAAGCATGAATTTGACCAATTCTCTGTAGGCATTTAGCAAAATAGGTAGTAAATTCTGTGAAATAGAAAAGCCCAAGGGATTACTGTGCAATGTACTTCTAAAATCCTAAAATGCTCATTACCTCATGCACGGAAGGTATCTGAGGAATAAGGAGCCATTTTTTGATTAAAAGGACTTAGTTCTGAACAATAGAGTGGCTGGTGTTTTTAAATTAAATACACAGGAAGACACTTAAAGCTCATCTTCTGCTTTTGTAAAGGAAAGAAATGAGAGTCTCAGAGGATCACCCCCACATTGATGAGAAGTGCACAGCACAGTTCTGTACCGTAAACTTTTGCTTTCTCTTCTCTTTACTAATGAGATTGTGGTTCTCTGTGTACGGGAGCACATTGCTGCAAAATCTAAGAAGGAAAGAACCGAAATCTGAATAGAGCAATGGTGGGACCCTGGTTTACTCATGGTGTGCTCATGAATAAAACGTCCGTTCATGGTGGAAACTCAGACTTTTTTTTTTTTTAATTTTATTTATTTATTTGACAGACAGAGATCACAAGTAGGCAGAGAGACAGGAAGAGAGAGAGAGGAAGAAGCAGGCTCCCCGCCGAGCAAAGAACCCGATGTGGGGCTTGATCCCAGAACTCTGGGATCATGAACCGAGCCAAAGGCAGAGGCCTTAACCCACTGAGCCACCCAGGTGCCCTGAAACTCAGACTTCTTAACATGGGCATCTTCTTCAAACGAGACACTTGCAGCAGCTAGGGACACTAATTATGGCACGCATCCCCTCCTCATCACCAGACCATTCCGCCTCCCATTATTTACTTTAGGAAACCATATTTTGAAGATTCAACTGATCTTTTATTCTCTAGAAAGCAACTAATGATTCTTCGAAACTGCTGTGGTCTTTACCTTCTGGCCCAAGATGGTGAATTGCAAGGTGTTCTCTGCTACACAAGTTTTCAGTAATTGTTATAACCCTGGCAATGTTGGAAAGGTTTTGCCTTCCCTCTGTTGCAGGTATTTGCCCAGTTGACAGCTGAAATGCCATGTTTCATTGAGGTTTTTTTAAGTCCTTCCTATCCGACTCCTTTTACATTCTCCTGCTGGGATTATTCCAAGACCTAATAGACTCCATCATTAGAAAACATTTTATAGTACTTAAAGCGGCTTTCCCTATGTTGAATTACATCTAGTGTTTCCCCTCCATTGCCCATTATAGAAGTAATTTGCAGAATTTCTGCAATTTTGCCAGGAACATCCAGAGGGAGTGTCTGTCTGGGGTGCTGGGTACCAGCGGCATTGCCAAGCTGGAAGGGACGGAGCTCTAGTGAGGAGTGTGTTTGTGTATTTCTGAATTTCCATGTGTCCCTAAATTACTGTCTCTATCTATTATACCTGCTTCTTGTTCCCCTTAATAAATTCATGGATTCACATGCTTGCACAGGCCCTTTCCCACATATTTACTTATCCTAGATTAGATGTTGAGGTAAATTTGGATATGCCTAATAGTATTAAAAGACCAACAGAACGGCACTGTAGTGCTACAGTAAGTCATGTGCCTGTGCACTATCCTCTGTTTTTGTAAAAACTGTATCCCTAATATCTAGTATCACACACACTTAACAGTGTTTTATAGAAGTTGTGTTGGGTTTTTTCATTCATTAACGGGAAGTTTATTTTTTACAGCATGTGGGATAGTATAAAAGAAATGAGTATAAAATAAATATACAATCTCTACCCTCAGTAAATGAACATCTATTATTCACTTTAAGTGCACTTCAACAGTTTTCTTAGGGAATGCCTAGGTTTAGATGAAACACGGACAGTAAAAACAACAGTATGTTTTTTGGCCGTATTCTCTCCCCCAGTTGTTTGGGTTCTTGAAGATACCTCTCAGAATCTTCCCAGAAGCTTCTGGGGTGGGTCTCCTATGTGCTCTCAAACTGTCTTGTTACTACCTAGTAAAATCTGACATTTTCTTTCCTTCTGGCTTCAACTGTGATGATCATATCCTCTGTGGGACCTAATGTTTTTGAAGCCCACTCTCTTTCCCTCCATCAAGTTTGGACTGGCCCAGACAGGTTGCTCAGGTCACTGCATACACACCAAGCTTCATTGCAAGAGTTACCTCAGGGAGAAGTAATAGTTGCCTATCTTTATGCTTTTGGTGTCATAAAGAGCTAAGATATGTCTTCTATATTCACTTTTCTCTATTGTATTTTTAGGATAGTGACAGAAATCTGTAATGGCAGATCTAAAAATAGTCTCAATAATGCTATGCTACAACATCAACTTGCCTCCAAACAGAGATGCAGTACTGTCTAGTCAACACCCAGCTGTAGAAAAAGAACCTTACCATGACATTGCAACCCGGTGTGTGCTTCTCCCTAATCCTGTCTTTTTTACCTTCTCCCTTGGGAGTAAGCATTATCCTGAATTTTATGCTTATCATTATCTTATCTGTATAATTTTGTGACATAAGTTTGTAGCTCTAAATAATACGTTCTTTAACTTTTTATCTTTAAATATTTTTGCAGCCATACTGAACGTATTCTTCTTAAAGCTATGTTTTTTATTCAGAATTATGAACCTAGTTGATCCAAGTTGTTATGTATAGTTATAATTCAGTAACATTCACTATTATTATAGGATTAACATTTATGAAAATGGCATCGTTTAGGTACTCACTTGGTGGGCATTTGAGTTGCTTCCAGCTTTATATTGTTACAGTTTTGCTATGAATAATCTTTTGTGTAGAGACTAGTGCATGTTAGAGCTTTCTAGGGGAACTCCGGGTATTGGATATGCACATTCACTAAGCAGTGAGCCCTGAACCCATTTTAACTCATACCAGCATGAAGGTGATACTAGGCACCACATTCCCAAAAATAACTTGGCCTTATTTAGACTTATGATTTTCTCCAGACATAATTTTCTCCAGTTATTGTGTTGTGATAATTAGCTTTCACCAGGTATCATGTTGTGGCTTAAAAATCTTTCTCCTGAAAAAAATTACAATAAAATATACTTTCTCTTATTAATAAGGTGATTATTAACTGATTATTGATTATTAATAAGGCATCTTCTTATAAGTTTATTGGCCTGTTCAGTTTTCTTCTTCTGTATAACACCATTTTGGTATTTGCTCATTTCTATACTGGTTTTTTATTGATTGATTTTTTTAAAAAAATTCTTCATATGACAGATTGTGAAATCATTTCTTTATTTGTATTACAAATACTGTTTCTCAAGTTGGTGACTTGTCTTTTCACTTTTTCATAGTACCTTGTGCTTTAAAAAGTTCCTAATTTTAATATCATAAAACATGTTAATACGCTTCTTTATGGTTTATGCCTCCTGTATCTAGTTTAAGAAATCCTCCCTCTTTTATTTTGTATTCTGAATTTAAAAAAATAAAACAATTTCTCTCTCCACTTTAATCTTGGATTCGCACAGAAATTTTTTTTATATTTTTATTATTTTTATTGTTGAGGTGGCATGAATGAATGAATAAAAAGAATCTCAAATAGGTGAACAGATGAGGAGAAATATGGAGAGGAGGGAAGTTCATTATTTTTTGGCTTTTTGAGTTTTTAATTCCAGCTAGTTAGCACACAGTGTTATATAGGTGTCCAGCGTATGATACAGTGATTCAACAATTCCATACATCACCCCGTGCGACAAGTGTGCTCCTTAATCCCCATCACCTCTTTCACGCATCCCCCCATCCCTGCACACAGAAATTCTTTTTGATTATGGTTGAAGCTTGGGGCCCAAATTTATTTTTTTTTTCAGTGTGGATTACTAATTGAAAGTTCACATTTTGCTTGGTATGTAATCACAACTCCATCATAAGTCCAGTTTCTGTGTAGGTGTAAGTTGATTTCTGGTTTTTCCTGTCTATTCCCTTGGTCAGTTCGTCAAACTCTATGCCATACTATACTGTCTTAAGATGTACTGTAGCTTTTTTTTTTTAATATTTTATTTATTTATTTGCCAGAGAGAGAGAGAGAGAGCACACACAGGCAGGCAGAGTGGCAGCAGAGGCAGAAGGAGAAGCAGGCTCCCCGCTGAGCAAGGAGCCCAATGTGGAACTTGATCCCAGGATGCTGGGATCATGACCTGAGCCGAAGGCAGCCACTTAACCAACTGAGCCACCCAGGAGTCCCAAGATGTACTTTAGCTTTATTCAAAATCCTTGGAGCTGGCTGTATAATCCTTTTACGTTATTCTTTGCCAGTGTCTTCAGTATGCTCTGTCCTTTGCAGTTCATATAAATTTTTTAATTAGCTGTGCAAGTCCATAACAGTATTATAGAGATTTTGAATTCGTTCATCAATTTGAAAAGAATGAACTCCTTATGGTATTCATTCTGCTAATTCATGAACATGAGTTCTCTTTTTCTCTAGGTCTTTAATATCTTTCAATAGATTTTACAGTTTTCTCCATAAGGTGCTTATACATCTTTTCATTAGCTTTATTCCTAACAATTGCTATTTTTTTCCTGCAATGTTCCATTGTAGATAAGAGCACAGACTCTCTAATCCAGTTTTACTATTTTCTAGTTGTATTGCCTTGAGTAAAAATCACTTAACCTCTTTGTGTCTCAATTTTCTCATATGCAAAATGGAGATATTTGTATACCAAACCTTTAGAATCATGGGAATTAAAATGTACTGTAAATGCTTAAAACACTGCCTAGCACAAATTAAATTTAATGTGTTTGCTGTTATAGTTAAGGAGAACATTTTCATAAGTGATTAATTCACACTTGAAAATAATATATATACTCTGCATTTATCAGGAATACTATTCTAGAGCTATACATTAGATCAAGCTTGTTAATCTTATTTAAATATTCTATATCCTTAAACTTATATTGTGTTATTTATCAGTCACCATTATAGTAACAGATTTGTTAAAATTCTAATTCTATCATTTTTGCTTTTTACAACTTGAAGTCATAATTTGAGGTGCATCCAAGTACAGAATATTTGTTTCTTCCTGGTCAATTTTAACTTCTTTTCTTTAAAAAATTATGTAGTGACTTCCCCTTGCTGATGACCTTTATTCTATGATGTACTTTATTATATTGCTACGTAGCTACACCAGCTTCTTAGTCTTTCATGACATAACTTTTGCCACTTTTACTTTCAACTTCTCTGAACTGTTTTTTGTTTTTTTTTTTTTAAGATTTTATTTATTTATTTGACAGGCAGAGATCACAAGTAAGCAGAGAGGCAGGCAGATAGAGAGAGAGGTGGAAGCAGGCTCCCTGCTGAGCAGAGAGCCCGATGCGGCACTTGATCCCAAGACCCTAGGATCATGAGCTGAGCTGAAGGCAGAGGCTTTAATCCACTGAGCCACCCAGGCGCCCCTGAACTATTATTTGTTACCCGTGTTTCTTATAACCTCTTGTTACAAGTGTTCTTCTACAATTTTTGTGTAGCTGGATTATTGTTCTTTTGTCCTGGTGGTGGTGGTGGTTTGCTTGCATTTCTGTTTTGTCATTTTATGTCTTTTATTTTCTAGTCTATTTATATTTATTATAATTATTTAGAAATTTTGGCTGACCCCCATTATCTTATGTTGCACTTCATTTGTTTTCTCTCTTCTGTTTCTTTTGCATCTTTTATGTGGCCTGATCATCCATTTTTCTCATTCCATGTTTTCCCTTCTGCTGGATGAAAAGATGTACTATTTCTGTTCTTTTAGTTCTTATCTTAGAAATCTTAATTCACCCATTTTTATAATAAGCAATATATTAACCCTCCTCCTAAAAAGGAATACAGGAGCTCAAGAACACTTACACTCTAACCAGGTCCCTCCTGATTTATCTTTTACCTTTATAAGCATTTTAAATATTTTTGGCCTTATTTTAACCCCTAAGTCATTATACACAATATAACTTGTTATATACATTCCATATTTGTTTAAACTATTTTTTCTTTTCATTTCTTTTTTATGTCTCTGACCTTACACCTAGAGTTTGCCTTCTGACCTTGAAATAATCTTTTAAAGTTTCCTATAGCAAGAGTGTGCTTTTGGCAAAATATTTTGGGTTTTTGTTTATCTGAAAATATCTTTATTTTACTTTTGTTCTAAAAAGGATATTTTCCCTTGGTATATAGAATTCTAGATCAGCTGACCTTTGCTTCAGCACAACCAAGATACCATCCCCCTGTACCTTGACTCACACACAATACAGACACAATTCACAGTAAAGATACTGATTCCTTAATCAGTGGATTAGTGGTTTTCATCAGGTCAGGAATGTTCTCAGCCTTTTTCTCTGTGTTTCTTAACTTCTATTTCATATTTTTCATTTCTTTGTCTATGTGTGTGCATTCTAGATAATTTTGCCAAGTCTATCAACTAGCTCACTAATTCCTAATTGAGTAACTCTCTCCTCAGATATGTCTAATCTGTTGTTAAACACATCCATTAAATTTTAATTTCAATTACTATAGTTGGTATTTCTATAATTTATACTTTATGTTGTTTATTTTTATACCCACTCTTTACTCATCTTTGCAATTCTGTTTTTTTTTCATTAAGTTAGATCTCCCTATATATATTTGCAATATCTTTCCAAATAGGATACCTGTTTAATTTTTTTCCTTCTGTTGAATCTCACCCTAAGTGCGTTGTTTCTTGTGCATTCTATGAAATTTGACTGCATGTTTATTTTTATTCTAACATTATCTCTGGACCCTTTGAGGCCTGGGTTTCTCTAGCTAGAAAGTATAAGTTTGTTCTTGACAGTATTTATCACAATAATTTCCCATTTTAAAATTTCCTTGGGATTAATACTCTATTGCTTAGATATTCCCTTATTTAAGAACACCCATATTGTAGACATTAAGGACATTTATGATATTTTGCTACTATAAATTATGCAGTAGTGAACAGATGCTGATATACTTCAGGTTAATTTTTATGATGTTTTTGTATGTAGTTACCAAACCCGACTGCAGAATACATAATGCACTGATTGAAGTTAATTTTCAAGTGGCCGAAGTGATCAGACTAATCTCATTAACAATAAATAGAGAGACATGCCTACTCTTCAAAGGCCCAAGGAAAAGCTTCATAAAGCAGTTGGGCAAATAACCATACAATAATTTAATAAATATGTTAAGCAATAAAACATTTAAAATTAACCTGATCATTTATTTTTTCTATCCAATATAATAAAATACTCTTCAGATTCCTTTTAAATGACATAAATTATATCATGATTATACAAACGTACAGTTATATATCTACACATCCATCACTGGGAAAACTACACCATCTAGAATAAAAACCAACACATATTTGAGAACACCTACATTCTTATGAAAATTTACCACTCTACAGAAGTCTATAACAGCATTCGTTTTCCAGTTTTAAAAATGTATGGTAATATAATATAAACTGTTACAATCCACCATTAATTATGAGTGCTATGGGGACAGATAAGGAACTGTGAGTAAATTTAGAAAATACGTGTGTATGGGAAACAAAACAGATAAACATATGGAAAGGGGTTAAAAGGAGAGAGGGAAGCAAACATAAGAGACACCAAAGAGAACAATCTGAGGGTTGCTGGCTGGAGGTGGGTGGGGGATGGGTGAGATGTGTGATGGGGATTAAGGAGGACAGTTGTTAGGATGAGCATTGTGCGTTGTATTTCAGTGCTGAATCACTGAATTCTACAGAAGCCAATATTATATTGTATGTCAGCTAATAGAATTTAAATAAAATTTTGAAAAAGGGGAAGCAAAAAGAGAAAATATGTGTATATGAAATTATGCCATTCAATAATGTTATGTATGTTTTGGGGGAGCTACTCCAGGATTTAACAACATGCATACCTCCCAAAAATGAACTCGCTCCCTTCTAAGGGTGAGTGTTAAAATTCCTATGTTGCTTCTTGATTCAAAAAAAAAAATTCATCAAATATCTTGAGTTCTGGGGAGAAAAGGTAAAATGCTGAGTAAAGCACAAAACTTTAACCTCCACATTTTATGACCTGTTGTTTTACTTTGAAATAGGTCTATTTTTAGGGTTTAATTTCCTTGGTTAGATGAGAAATATCTATAGAGATAAGTGGACACAATTAGTTATATGAGGATTCTACTTACTAAACAAGAACAAGAACAGAAGAGGAAAAAAACTGGGGAACTATTATTGTGACTTTTATGGGATCTTGACGGGTTTAAAAATCTTGTACCTTTTCTTGTTATCATGACCATGGGAAAAACTCCCAGCTCCACTATAAAATAGCTTAGAAAAGACTTGCAATAATAGCCCAGTGCCTCATTAGAAAAGCCTGTATTTCCTGCTTCGGTAACCAGCTGATGGAAATAAAGTTCATCTTGTCAACAGGTTTATTTATTTCCCATTCTTCTTCTTCTTTGCTAATCTTCCTTTTATGTTTCCTTAATACACATACTGTAAAAGTTCCTGAATGCTTTTCAAATAAAAAGAAGTTCTGAGAAGGATTGACAAATTTCTGTTGTGTCAACATAGACACGGGCGTCTCCCAGTCTGGAACTCAATGTATAATATCTGAAAAAGATAAATGTAGACCCTCCTTTTCTCATTCATCAGATCAGGAGATGTTCAGGTCTACTAATTGGTTTTAATGCATGTTATTAGAATTTTATTGCCAGTGCAATAAAGATACAGTGCATTTCATGTATCATAATAGACTGGCATTAAAAAATAACTAGTAGAGCTGGCTCCAAAAAGAAGGATAGAAAAGGAAAAATCTAGAATTGGTGCCATCAAGTGAATTTTTGGATACTTCAGGGTTGTGACCAGCGGCTAAATGTAGAACTTACCAAATAAGAAATAATACATGAATTCAGGATCAGCTGTCACCTATAATTAATCAGTATGTATAAAAAAATTGTCATTACATATGTGGTACTAATCTGGAGATACGGAATCCAAGCATCTTTTAATAATTAATCTTGTGGATCAAATTCCTTACTGATCCTCAAGTGTTGAAATAAAGTACCATATTTTTGTGTGGTCATCATAGAGCAAGCAATATTTGGGGATTTTCATAATAGAAAATTTAATTCACTATTTGATCATATTTTTAAGTGGTGTCTTAAACATTGCGTGTAAAAATGTGATAATATGAAAAGACTCCTTGCCTTAATCCACTTGCAGGAATAATGTATTCTATAATAGGCTTTATCACATAAAATCTTTGTAGTTTCTGTGCAACTTTTATAATTAGTTTGCCCCGCCTGTGGAAAAAACAGTGAGTTTTGCACTATTTTTCACCAAAAAAGTCATTGCATAGCAAAATACTGACACAACATGAAACATGATAAATGGAATATTAGCTGATAAATTTAGATTAATATCTCTATGCAAGTTCAAAAGGTAGTGTTTTGTTAACATGCCCTAGATGCTTTCCTTTCATTAACCTTTAGCCCAAGTTCACAGTAAATCTACCATCTCTACCAAACTCAATGCCTTTTGGAGCAGTCTTTCAGTCCTACCAAACCTACATATGCTCCTTTTTGGGTTTATCTTAGATCACAGCTCTGTACCTCTTTATTCCGTCTTCTTCACCACTTTGCCCTCCCCCATCTACCTTCTCTCTCAAGGGGCCGCAGTGTCTCACCCTCCATCCCAGACATTGAACAGGGCTTCCGATATTCCAAAATGTTGATTGCTAATGACGTTTCCCATGAAGCTAAAGCAATGACAACCACAGTACCTTGTCCTCTGAAGTTGATATTTATGACCGATTTCAGTCCTGCATTACTAATTTCCCTAGAAGGTGCTCCCGAGGATCATTTTGTGAATGGTGAGATTTTGCTTTTATTTCTTTCTAATGCTTAATCTGCTACCTCAAGTAGCTAGAGATGGTCCATACAGACCCTTATATTTAGGCAAAAGACATCTTGCCTTTCTCAAGTAAATGTCTGCCTCTTTAAAATGATTGTTGGGCGGGGGGTTGTTTGTTTGTTTTGTTTTGTTTTTGCTTTAAAATAGCATCCCAAACAGTAGATGGTATCTCTTTAGCTGATCCCCTTTACTGAAAACATGATCCCCTTTACTGAAAGCATCACAAGAACTGTAGCCATTGAATGAGGGACTACCAAGGCACAAGGCGTCACCCTGTCCTTTTCCACTATTTACTTTGCAGAGAGCACATTGCTAGTATCAAAGAAATGCTGTTAACACTCTCTTTTGAAAAACTGATTTTTCAGTAATTCAAAGAAAAGATACTGTACAAATGTCAGGAGTAAAGATAAAATAAGGTGAAAAGCCATATTATCTAAATGAGAACATGTGTTTGAGCTGCTCAGTGAATGCATGGTACTTTTATATAAGAGTTAGTGTGCCATTCCCTCTTTTTTTAAAGAAAAAAAAGAAAAAAGATTTTACTTATTTGAGAGAGAGAGAGAGAATGAGAGGAGAGAGGTCAGCTGGAGAAGCAGACTCCCTGCTGAGCAGGGAGCCCGATGTGGGACTCGATTCTGGGACTCGATCCTGGGACTCCAGGACCATGACCTGAGCCAAAGGCAGTTGCTTAACCAGCTGAGCCACCCAGGCGTCCCTGTTCCCACTTTTTAAATTTACTGTACATGAAGGGATGAAAGAATATTAAAAAAAAAAAAAAGGAATTTCAACTCCAGCCCTTCTGTCCTAGAGTCCTGTACTCATCACCCCTGTACTCATCACCCTGATTTGGTGTATGGTGCAGCTCAGTTTGGCTACTCAACCTAGTTCCCGCCTCCACATTTCCCACCTGCATAAGGCTCTTCAGTCAGCCTCTATCTTCCCCCACCACGATTTTGGCCTCACAACACACTCTCCTCCCTGCACAGTCCACCCCACTCTGTCCCAAGAGAGAATGATTTAAGGAGTAATAGAAGAACCAGAGAGATAACCACGGAAAGAAAGCAATTTGTTCCCACTCCCAACCCTGTCACTGAATTACCTGTGAATGGCAGAAAGTCATTTACATAGATGGATCAGAGGGCAAGTTAAACTATGGCTAAAATCACTTCCAAATAATTCTATAAAAAAATTGATTATATAATTTCCCTAAAATGTTATCAGTATTAAAAATAAAACAGAATAAATTTATGCTTCTGCCTCTGCTGAATATCAGAAAAATAAGTCCTTACTTTCCCTCAGTTGTCCTAATTTCATAACTGGTCATCGTTTATGTCTGAAAGAAAGCCTCACATTTTTCATTCTGACCTCACTGTCTGTTTCCTTACTTATAAAGTGGAGATGGTAATAATATCTCCTGCTTAAACTTGTTAACAGTTAACAGGGGGTAATCAATGTACAGTGACTGGCAGTTTACCCAACACCAGCAAATGTGAGCCATTGTTGTTGCAATTCCCAGGGTTAAAAATAAAGAGAGTGTGGTTCCAAAAAAGATACGAAGTTTAAGAAAAAGTAGTTATCGCACATCTGACCAGCGCCAAGATACATAGTGAAGCTAGATCAGTCACTTGTCTGCAGAAACACTTCCAAAGGCTTCCCACATCACTTGGAGTAAAGCCAAAGTCTTTATAAGGCCCGCCTGGCCCTGTGTAGTGTGGAGCCCTTTCACCTCTGTGATCAGATGTCCTACCCACCCCAGGCTCCCTCAGCTCTGGAGAGATTGCCATCTGCCTTTTCCTCCAACCTGCCACCTTCTGCCTGGGTTGCTTACCCCACATGACCACATGGCTAAATCCCTCATCTCTTTTCTGATTCTGTTCCAGTACCTTCTCCTTGATGAAGCTCACTCTGACATCCTATTTAAAATTGCAACCCTTTCACTTACCACACTACTGTGTGTTCTTTTTTGCTTGTGCCTCAGTCTAGACAATGAGCTTTTTAACTCACCACTGTACTAGAAAAGTAGAAAAGTCCATTGTTAAAAAAAAAAAAAAAAAAAGCTTTCAAGTAAACTAAACAAAGACCCATGTTCAGTTTCTGATTTAGAAAAATAGTTGCTGGGCACCTGGGTGGCTCCGTGGGTTAAGCCTCTGCTTTCAGCTCAGGTCATGATCTCAGGATCCTGGGATCGAGCCCCACATCGGGCTCTCTGCTCAGCAGGGAACCTGCTTCCTCCTCTCTCTGCGTGCTTCTCCGTCTACTTGTGATCTCTCTGTCAAATAAATAAAATTTAAAAAAAGAAAGAAAGAAAGAAAGAAAAATAGTTGCTGAGGGACCTTAGGTAAATTACTTAGTACTGACCCTGAATTTCCTAATCTATAAAATGAAATTTTAATATCTACTAAAAGTAATGGGAACTGTGATCCAAGAGACAGAAGATACAAAGCAAATGCTTAAAGAAAGAGAGGAGATGGAGTGGCATACCAGACTCAAATGCCAAGAGTTTGCTCCTTCAGGCATAACTTGGTATGAGGGTTCAAATGATGTCACTAAGCTTCAGTCTTTCTCCATCTTTTGGCTTTTATCTTTTCTTTGTTGGATGGATCCTCAGGCTCTGTATATTGTGGTAAGATAAAGCTTTGAGATTCTCTTGATCTACATTCTTGCAGGCTTAATTACAATAGGAAAGACAAGTGTTCTTTTCCCAAGAGTTTCAACAAAAGACTTGAGCCCTATTTTGATGGACTTGAATTGGATCAAATACCTATCCCTAAAAGAATTGCCACAGCTAAGGACATAAAATACACTAATTTGCTACCATCTAGGTCACATGCCTACCCCTAGAGCTGGAATTGGGCCTGAAAACCTATAGAATGGGAAGGAGAAAGATGTAATTCTGCACAAGAAATTTAGGGTCATGTTTCCAAAAAGAGAGAATGTGAATGCTGGGTGGGCCAGAAATCCCTATACAATGTATAATCTTGTCATATTCTTATAAAACTAAATGAATATTATTTGCAAAATACTCTGAATAACATATATATAAGTATATATACATAAAATTTTTGTATATATAAAAAATTTTAATGCTGATATACAAATATATATATTTATGTAAATATATATGTAAGTTTTTAATGCTTTTATATATATAAAAGTATATATCTGTTTTTAATGCTGACTATAGTTCTTGGCATATAGTGGTGGTAAGAAAATGTCAAGTGAATAAATAAGTAAAGACAGAATCTGCTAGAGGAATTCTTAGAATGAGTAATTTAGAGATAATTTTGCTTATTTTTCATCAACTCTTATTAATTTTCTTGTTGGCAGAGATTGTAAGCAATTAAGTCACATCTATTGTTTTCACAGCTTTCTGAATATATCCTACTGATTCTAATAGATTTATACAAATATAAGATATATAGAAATACAACATAGGTATAAATATTTAAAAAACCAATTTCGGCCTACACCCCAATCCACTATAGCAGTTAACTCACCCAGCTAATGAATTTGGGCCTTTATTTACATTTTCAGACTATGATGGCCCTAGGAATGTTAACAAGAGGGCATGGCACCATCCTTAAGAGCTGTATTTCTTTGTTTTGCATCTAAGGATTGTAGGTTATAACATAACATAGCAAAGAACGTAGCAAAGACCAGTTCATAGAACAGGGGGGGAAAAACAGACTTTTTTTTAAAAAAGTAAGCAATGTAGTAAAATACAGATTTGCTAATAAAAAAAAGAAAGAGTAAGTGATAATAATTTTCAAGAATGTAGTAAGCATCAGTAAAATTCTGATAGAGAATTTTCGGGGCCCTATATAAGAAGGTGGGATGGGGAGGGATACCATCTAGAAAGTTTCACTTGAGCTAAGAACTCAGAAGGAGAAAGAACTTTTCATGGAACTAGAGGAAGGAGCTGTTGAGAATTCAGGCTTGGCCTTTTAGCTAGAACTTGAATCCAGAGCTCTGCCTCTGACTTGCTGTGTGACTTTGGGCAAGTTACTTAACCTCTCTGTGCCTCTTTTTTTCTTCATCAATAAGATGAAAATGATAGTAACTGTGTTAAAGACTAATACAGCACTACTTTCATCCAAGCCCTCAAATCCTGTTGCAAAACTGGTAACATTCCCCACCAGCCTTCCTGACTCCTGCAGCTCATCCATTATGCTACTGCTGCAGCCATTTTTTCTCGCTGCAAATCAGACTCTTACTTTCTTTACAGTGAGTCCTCTTTACTTTTTGCAAAATCCAAATTACTTAGTATGGTGTAGCCATCCTTCCATGATATGGCCCTGGTCTATGTCTCCAGTTTCTGTGTGTGTGTGTGTGTGTGTGTGTGTGTGTGCGCGCGCGCCACTGTGACCCTCACCCTTCCCAGTCTTAAACCCTTAGATTCACACACATTAACTATATAAAGCTCCTATAACATACATGCTATTTCTTGTATCTGTTAACCTTTGTATATTCCATGTTCTCTTCTTGGAAATTTGGTCTCAGTGAACACCAGGGTCAATTCTATTATCTCTTCCAATGCACTTTTATTAACTTCTTCCAGCAGGCCCCAAACTAGAGCCGACCACCATATCATGGTATTGGATTTCCAATTGTCTCACCCCATATAAGAGATAGTAATGCTTTATGGGTGTGGTATGGCAATGGGAATGATCTAATAAGGAAAGAGAAACTGATGATACAGGAGAATGAGAAAATTTAAAGAGAAAAGGTCTTGAAAAATAAAATGTTTTTAAAAAGGGGCCTAATTTATGGAGCATGAGTGGGTTCATTGGCCTTTGAGAGAGTTGAGCCTCTCCCTTTCATTGTAATAGAGGGACAACCCACAGGATAGATACAGGTGAATTTAGGTTGATGCACTGGGCAGAAGGAAGAAGCAGCAGTTTCTCTTTCATGGCTTCTTTTTTCTTCATGAAGCATAAGATAGGATATTGCCTAAAAATGAAGAGAGGGAAGACACTAGAGCAGAATTGCAGAGAAAGGGGGTATAAAAGACGAGACTGGAAGAGTGGAAGGTTGAGGTAATAATAACCTAACATACCATGGGCTCTGAGACAAGGTCATCAACTGAACATGGGTAGGTCCTCTTGGAAAGCTGAGATAAAGAGGAGCAACTTGACAAGGGAAGTATATTGGGATTGTCAGGTAGTAATGATGGTCCATTTGAGATCGTGGTAACGAACTTACATTGGAAGAGTCAATGTGGTCAGCATGGTTGTGCATTTTCCTCCAGGACTATGTAGCTGCTCGGGTGGGAATGCAGGGAAGTAATAACTGGGTTTACCCGTGATTGACTTTTTGCCGGGTGATACGGTGGAAACAGAGATCAACGAGGGAGTTGTAGATTTTCATGAAAGTTTATCATGGGTAACTGTGCTTCCAAACTGTGCAAGGAGAGAGGGGAGGTCATGAGGAAATTGTTGAATATGAAAAGTGGAAGAATCTGTAGGTTCAAGGTCTAGTGAATGAGCAAACATTCTAGAGAAGGAATACTGGAGTATCTGTGCTGATCAAACAGTAGAGCACTGGAAATGGATATTTTAAAGAAAAGCAACTAGGGTGGTGACAGTTCATGAATAGTCTTTTCTACACATTGTTTACGGCATGTTGAACAATTTTAATGAAGATGCCCCCTCACCAAGAACGAACATATAAATCAGAAAATCCAGCTACAAGTGACGGTAGGTATTTGGCAATGCCATTAGCAAGTTAATAAATGATCATGTTCATGTCTGTTCAAAACTCAAGAGTCGCCTGAGGGTAATCCTGGATTTCAGGATTGAAATGATCTTTATATCTCAAAAGATACAACAACAACAACAACAACAACAACAACAACAACAACAAAATTAACTGATACAAGTGGAAGTTTTCCTCTAGTGTCATATGCCAGTGATCTTTATTTTAGACAGAGCAGGACTGGGTAAGAACCCATCAATAAAGATCTTTGCACGCAGTTGGCAGGATTCTCTTGCGGGTGGGGTAGATGTAACAATATGTACTTGAAGTATCACATTTCTACCCTCAATTTAAGTCTCCTATTTCTCTTCCTGGTCCAGAATTGATGACATTGACTACTGATCAGGGGCAATGTGAATCTACCCTCCCCCGAATAACAATACACACAAAATTAGTATTTCTTTGTTAATGTATAAAATCCATTCACAGTGGGTAATTTAGGACTTCCTAAGGTGATTTGTAACCTACAGTGAGAAGCAGGCAACCTAAGCATAGAAAAATGTGAATTCTTTAGTTCCTAAAGAATCTAGGGAGTTCCTAACAGGAGAAAACTGAGGTATTAAAAGCTGCATGCAGGACGCCTGGGTGGCTCAGTTGGTTGGACGGCTGCCTTCGGCTCAGGTCATGATCCCAGAAGTCCCGGATCAAGCCCCGCATCAGGCTCCCAGGTCCACCGGGAGTCTGCTTCTCTCTCTGACCTTCTCCTCGCCCATGCTCTCTCTCATTGTCTTTTTCTCAAATAAATAAATAAAAGCTTAAAAAAAAAAAAAAAAGCTGCCTGCATTCCACAACAATATCATTAAGAAAGAAAAAGTAGTCAAGTAAGGAACTAAGGTTAAGGAGGTTAGTGGAAAGACAGGACCATCTGCTCTCGCTTTTACCTTACTGTCTCTACAGCAACATGATTTAGTTACAAGGTGCAGCAGCTTTTTATGGGTATTTGGAGATGGGAGCGTGTGAGCCTGATGCTGTCCTAGTGATGGGGGTATTCCGGGATTTTGTTATTTATTGCTTACTAAGTATTATTCCTGGTTTTCATTATTGAGGAAATAATGATATTGAAGCAATGTTTTCACAGTTGACTATCTAGCTTCCCTTAGTTGTGGGAGTTAAAGTTTTTGTACTTCCCACTAATTCTTTTTTTTTTTTTAATAAATGTTTTGTTAGAACAACTGAGCATGGCATTCTGATAGTTACTAATCAACATTACAAAATGTAAGACAGTGATATATGATTAATACTAAGCTTGTATAGTAGTGCATCTGCCGTCTGATTAATGTAAATCAGGAACACAAATAAAAGAAAAGGATGATATGGACACAAGAGACCCCTGTCTCCCATGATTGTCAGTTGACATCGGTGACCATCCTGTCTGGCCCTCGGTTATCTTCAGACGTTCGTGGTACTGTCTGCCTCTGAATTTTCTCTTCAAGCCTGGGTCTCTGAGCTCTCTAGGGTTTGGAAACAATTTGCCTAAAAAGCCATTGTAGATACTTTTAAGCCTAAGTTCTTCCTCTAGCAACAGAGTCCTATCTAGAAAGCAAAAGTTGTTGTTTTTTTTTTTTCTTTTTAAACTCCCTGTTCTTCCTTAGACCGAATCATAAAATATATAAAAATTTCACAGTACTGTAGGGCAACTGACTTATGGATAGATCCCATTCTTTCTATGACTGGAAAGATGTTTCACAGGAAGTGAGTTACTAAAGTTACCAACTTACTAAAGTTAGTTAGTTACTAACTAACTTTAATCCTCTCCTCCACCCTCAATCTCCATGCAGCCAATTTCTCACAAGATTAGGCACTATGATTTTATTTTTTAAAGGGACTTTTCATGTTCCCAGAACATAGCATCTTAACGCACATTTAAACCAAACGAAGATAATCTTACCAGGTATATGAAGTGCTTCTTTCAGTCCAGCCACAGATGACTTAAGGATGGTTAGTGGCGCCATCGTGCATGCTTGGCTTTGATTCGTATACACTTGTGAATTGTCTCTGTGGAGAAAATGTGCAGAGGTAACATTTCACTTTTATGTTTTTCATCAAACAGCTTCCTAGTGACAGAGGGAAAGGTATGAAAGTTGTTAGGGAAAACATTCTCTATTACCAGGAGGTTGTTTCTTCAGAAGTCAGAGGCTTGTGTGCTTTGTGAAAGGAATACTAAATTAAACCTGTACTAGAGACTTTCTTTCAGATAATCAGGCTTTACAAAGCCACCTTTGCCTCATACAAACAAAGTGCTCTACAGGTAGATGCTTAGAAGTTATTTTATCATAGAATTAAAGGAACTTTGATTCTAAAATGTGTGCTTCTGTATACTAATGTGAAATATTCAGTGTCTAAAACATTCTCAACCGAAGAAAGAATGACAGATCCACACTTGGCACTAGTATTGGGTGGTTTGTGGGATCCAGGAAATCGTACTCAAGTCTTCCTCAGAGCCTGAAATCCTACCACCTCAAGTTTGGTCCTGTGAGTTAAGGCTTTATATTTTTAGTCTTTATTAATATGAACCAAACCCTAAGTGGGAAATATTTAAAATAATTATTAATCTGAGAAACGGACTCCCTTTTTCCATTTTATTTTATTTTATTTTATTTTATTTTATTTTATTTCTTTTCAGTGTTCCAAAATTCATTGTTTATGCACCACATCCATCCAGTGCTCCATGCAGTACATGTCCTCCATAATACCCACCACCAGGCTCACCCAACCCCCCAAACCCCTCCCCTCCAAAACCCTCAGTTTGTTTCTCAGAGTCCACAGTGTCTCATGGTTTGTCAGACTCTTAACTATAAAAAATGAACAGATGGTTATGGAAGGGGAGGTAAGGGGGAGGGGTGGGTGTCATAGGTGATGGGGATTAAGAAGACACTTACCAGCATGAGCACTGAGTGCTGTACAGAAGTGTAGGGTTACTGTGTTGTACACCCGAAACTAATAGAATACTGTATGTTAACTGTATTGGAAGTAAAATTATAAACCTAAAAAAAAATTACTAATGATGATCTCTTTAAGAAATATTCATCACTTTTCTTTATGTACTAAGAGCTACTTGTGTGAGGAAATAGAAGGTACCATTGAATGCCCCACTTTGCTAGGAGATAGGTAAGATGACAAACCTGAAATCCACTGGCTGCCTAGACAGGCAGATCTCTAGCAACTCCAGACAGTTAGAAGGAAATATGAGGGTGTTGAGTGTCTTAAATGTAGGATATTAAAAGCAAAGATGTCATAGATAACTTTGAGACCTATTCTACAGTTTTGCTGAGGTCCAGTAGGATGATAATATTGAAAAAATTACGTTGACCTCAGGATCTTTGTCTTTCTGTTGCGATTCTCGAGTTGGTGCTTTGATTTGCAGTATTGAAGCCTTATGGGTGGGTTCTGCCCTCTCTGTCTTCACAGACTGGTTCCATTTTATTGCAGAATATTTCAGCATGCGTCTCCTAAACAAACCCAGAACCATACTGCAGCCTTGAGAATGTCGAGAAAACACTTAAAAAGCAAGACTCCCTCTGGAAGTGTCTTCCTGCTGCACAGGGACTTTCTGCCCTGCTATCAGAAGGATGCTGAAAGTCAGGGCACAGCTTTGACTACAGCTCCTCATTTGCTTTAATTTAAAGGTCCCAATCTCAGTTCTTTATGGAGTGTTTAGGTTTCCTTGTAGGCCTCTTAGGAATCATAAGCTTCTCTCCTCCTTAACTGTATAGTGCATTGCTGTAATTGAAGCTCTTTTGTTGCTGCAATTTCTTCCTAATGTAACAGTTTCAGTCAAGTCTTTTCCCCCCTCTGGAGGCATTAATGATTGCCAGTTTTGAGAATATTCTTGCTGGGTATGTACTTTTTTTTACTTCCGGTGCCAGATCACACCACTGTTTCCTATTCTTCCTCAAGGTGAAAGGACTTTTCTCCTTTTTCCCCTTACTGTTTAGCATGCCCTTTTTAACCACTGTGGTGGAATTTAGAGAATCTTTGCCAACCAGTTACAAAGTCATTCTTCATAGCTTCATGGAGTTCGCCAATTTACAGTACATATCTCAGGACAGAGGACCTAATGTTGTTTTGTTTGCTATCAGCTATGAAATTATTGGTCACTAAAGCTTGTAATAATCTACCCTTGCTAAGGATTTACCTATGGTTTATAGCATGTCATTAAAATAAATGGTTATTTTCCAATGACAAGGCCTGCCCTAAGATACAAAATTGAAAGGGAGGATCCTTCTTCAAACACAACAGAGTATTCTAGAAAATATCCCCTTGTCTGAAGTTAAGTGAGTTTTTTTTTTTTTTATTTAGTCCTGGTAACTATTTCAGTTAGTACATGGTTAAATGGATGCTTATTATAATCAAACTTCCTAATCTTCTTTTCATTCACATGTGCATGTATAAACACACATACACACGAAATCTGTCTCCCATTAAAGAGGAAAGACTGCTTAATTATTGTTTTGCAGAAAGTTATAAACACCAGGAAAGATTTGAAATAAAAGCAGCCACCCTTCAGCCCGGATTTGCTGAGTGCCCACACTGTGCCTTTCCCTGTTCTGGGACCTGGAGAAAGAGCACTAAGCAAGACAGACAAATTTGCAACTCCCACAGAGCCCGAGTTCCAGAACCCTCATGCAGACTTCTCTTTCCATTTCCATTTTCTTTTTTTTTTTTATCTCATCTGATTATTTATCAAAGGACCTTATATTCTTCATCCAATAGGAGCAAGTTCTCCATGATGAGAACACTAATTTATCTTTTAGTGCTGGGAATTATGCGATTTGTCCTAAAGTCATCTGTTTCTGAAAGTAGTACAAGTCTATTTCATTATATAAAAATGAAATACACTGAAATTTATTATTATTTTACTGAACATAAATCAGGAAATAGATTCAATATACATTACCTAAGGAGTGACATTTCAAGCCCCTTAGCCATGTGTTTCAGTAAATGTGTTTCCATGTTCATTTACTGCTACATTTTGAATCATTGCTTCTGCTCATATGACTGTTGATGTCTCTCCCTTCAGCCTGGATGAACCCATTTCATTCCAAGGGTTAGACCTTCTACAAAATAATAGAAAGCCTTGGCCTGAACTACACAAAACACTTGCTGATTACCATATAGTATAGAACTCCAAAGAAGGATTGACACGGAGCCCAATGTAGTCTTTTTTAATTTGAAGTGTTTTGTTTTATTAAAATACAAATAAAATCCACAGTAACTCTCAGTATTTTTATGAACATTTTTCTACCTACTTTGAAGTCTCAAATATCTTACTGATTGATGCATATTTTATACTTCACTGTACAATTTTTAAGCCTTAAGTTTATGATTTGATACCCCCAAAATTGCACTTTTCCACCTGTACAATGAAAATTTGAAACATTGGCTTGAGTATACAGAAATATACATTGAAGGTACATTTGGATGATTTTGGTAACATAAATTAATTCAAATGTTGGGCAGTAATTATGAAAACCTCCCAAAGCAACCCAGGGAGTATCAGTGAGTTCTCCATTCTGCTGTGGGATTTGTTTCTGAGATAAATGTCGTTCTGTGTGTGTTTTTCTCTCAGGAGGTCGAGC
Organism: Mustela nigripes; assembly: GCF_022355385.1. Taxonomy (NCBI): domain Eukaryota; kingdom Metazoa; phylum Chordata; class Mammalia; order Carnivora; family Mustelidae; genus Mustela; species Mustela nigripes. Next base: position 77,451,419 of record NC_081562.1, read on the forward strand.
TGTGTCGTGTTAGCAGTCAAGAGAAGCTGGGCCTGACAGTCTGTTACCGAACGGATGATGAAGAAGACACGGGCATTTATGTCAGCGAGGTAAGAAATGCCGAGGAGGGGAGATAGGGGGAGGGAGACTGCGAGTAATGGAGTCAAATGACTCACGATGAGAAAATCCTTGGGAGGCTTGGATGTGAAGAATTGGCCATGTTCCAGTACTTGTCACTTTCAATTAGGAAAGTAAATTATGTTGCCCAAGTAATGTAATTATTATCAGCTTGTTTAATGGGGATGCTTTCACCACAGCATCCCAGTAAGGAAAACTGCAAAAATCGGAGCATTGTCTAAATTTGAATCAATTCCCCTAAGTATGCAGGAAGTCAAGCAAAGTTTCTGATGAGCAAACATTCATCCTTCCATTCCTTTTATCAGTGCTTTAACAAGAGCATTGACTAATTGTTTTAGACCTAATATCACAAATATTACATATTTTACTCTGCTGGCAGGATTGATACCTTTGACTATCCACAGAATGTATCTGTGAGGTTTTTTTTTCAACCCTATAATCAATGTCAGAAAGTGAAGTACGTGTACGTGACACTCTCTTAGTGTTAATGACTTTGAAAAAAATGTGAAGCAGAATTTATTATTATAGGGGTGCCTGGGTGGCTCAGTGGGTTAAAGCCTCTGCCTTCGGCTCAGGTCATGATCCCAGGGTCCTGGGATCGAGCCCAGCATTGGGCTCTCTGCTCAGCGGGGAGCCTGCTTCCTCCTCTCTCTCTGCCTGCCTCTCTGCTTCCTTGTGATTTCTGTCTGTCAAATAAATTAAAATATCTTTAAAAAAAAAGAATTTATTATTATAGTTGATTTTTTAAGACTCACTAAAGAATCGTTTTGTAAGAAATAGTAAGGTATAATTTATTTTAATTATATGTACATATGACTGAAAATTATATAAATATATACCAACACATAGATGTGTGAGTATTGCCTATCTCCTTTCTATATATATCTACACACACACACACATAATGTGTGTGTGTACATATAAATGTATGTGTGAAAAAGAAGTTAGACAAACTAGGTACTAATTTATGTCCCATGCTGCTCCATATGTTCTTGGCCATGATCTTGTCTCACTGAGCTTCAGCTTCCTTGACTAGAAACTTGGTACAACAATGTTATCTCATTGCTTCTATAGAGGTGTTTAGAATATGGAAAAATAATGTAATCAGTGCACTTAGAAAATTACCCAGCTCTATAAACGTAAATGTTACTTTTTAGTTACTATTTATTACTTTACCAAAGAATTTACTGTCTGGATCTTGCATTGAAAAAAACTCCAGAGAATGATTCACTTATACACCTCTTTTAAATGGACAGCTATGGTCATCCCTCCAAATATGGTGAGGAAGTAGGTGAAGAATTTTCTTCTGTAATAAGCACAGAGATACAAATGTCAAAGTTTGGCCTTAGTTTGACCACAGTTCTGTAGGCAAAGTTTTAGATTGTGAATAGCTTCTCAGTAGGATACAGTTGATTAATCATACTTCTATTCCTCTAGTAAGTCTCTATTTACCATTTAAATATGCCCGCTTTGGAGCTTAACTTTGTAGGAACAATAAAGAAGCCACAGGAACTGAATATATGTACTTGGAAGGGATATTTTCCTTATGCTTCTTACATGTAATAATAGTGTCTTTGTTCATTCTTGATCGATCACTTAAAATTCACTTATTAGGTGGCACCACCTAATAAGAAAGTAATACGTAACATCTGGATAGGATGAATCAAACTCATGCTACACTTGAAATACTTGGCTTAAATTAGAGACTTGATCAAGTAATCTTAAATAAACGGCTTAGTGCCATCATTCAAAATATGATAGAAAGATCTGCCCCAAGTAAACTGTAAGTCATCACTCAAGTTTGGCCCATTAAAATGTTGGTAAACCCCTAATGAAGGCTTACATCTCTATTTGTTCTAAAATAATTTATAGTTAATACACATCACCCTATAATTTAGAATCTAGTAGTGATCAACATAGGTAACACTTTTTTAAGATTTTTTAAGCAACATCAATTATAAATCTCTTTATAAATTAATGTGTTCATGAGACAGAAATTTCTTTAATAAAATGGACTTACAGTATAGCTCTCAGCTTTTCTAAAACAGCTAAACCAGAATTTAAAGATCACCCTAGTAGAAAGAAAATTTCCTGGGTTCAGAGAATCCTAGAATTAACATCTGCTGGAAGATCGTGTCAGCTGAGGACCATGTCTGACAGTTTGGATACAGAAATGAGTGAACCAGATGTTTAAAAAAAAAAGAAGAAGAAGAAGAAGAAAAGAGCAAAAAGAATGAAAGAAAGAGAAGAGAAAAAGGGAGGGAGAGAGAGAAAAATCATTTTCAAATTAAATTCTGCTGTAGTTCTCTCTAACTTTTTTATTATTAATCTAAAATAGTCCACTTACATTTTTTTGAATCAGTGATTTTTAACAGAAAACTTTGGCATGCCTTCTATAAATCAGTAGAGAATTTTTAACCAGGTTACTAAAAATATTTTTTAAGTGATATTTTTAAGTTCCTGGGGGAGTATTGCATAGCCAGTTGAAGATGTGTGTTTTCTCCATTACAGGTAGATCCGAATAGCATTGCTGCCAAAGACGGCCGAATTCGAGAAGGAGATCGAATTTTGCAAGTATGTGACATGGTTATTTCCTACCATTTGTTCAATAGTTTCAATTTTATTTAGTTTTTTATAAAATGTTAGAGAAAACAATTTGTCTTTTCTAGATAATGGCATCCACAAAACAAACAGCTATTGTTTAAAAAAATTTTAAGTAAAGATGATACTATTTATTAAGAATTATTGGCTAATAATTAGTAATTAAGATATAATCTCTGGACTTGGATTACTCGGCTTCACCTCCCAGCTCCACCTCTTACTTTACTCCTCATCCTAAACCAGTTTCCTCATCTTAAAAAATGGTAATAATAAGACATATTGTTGCAAAGGTTAAATGTGAGTATACCTCTGGAGGGCTTAGCACACTGCAATGTAAGTAACAAACATTAACTTCTAGTAGTAAGAGCAACACCACCACCAGTTTCTGCTGCCTTTTCCAGAATAAATTAGGGAAACATAGATTCCTGTGTTCTATGAGGACCTGAAAGTCTAGAAGTCTGAAGAAATTTGATTTATGTGAAAATGTAGAGATTGACAAAATTTCAGTTTAATGAGCAAGATGATAAATGGAACATAAGGGGGATTGTGGAGCTGGAAAGAATTCCAGGCCAAATTAGAAATGACTTTGAATGCCAAAGTTTGTCTCCTATACCGCCTCGACCCTCTCTCTCTCCTCTGAGTCCTTTCCCATACAGAGTGCTGCAGAAAGACACACAGCTCCCCAACTTGTGTGTCCAGATTAACCCAAATTTAGAGCCGAGGCTGAGTTTACTGCTGATCATACAACTACAAAGCTGAGAAGATGACTCACAAGAAAAACTGAAGAAGTTATCAACCATGTAAACACTCTGCATAACTTTTAGACCGTATGATGAACCTACAGCTCCCACTTCTCCTTCCTAGATGTGAATGTTTGACGAATGTTGCTTTGCATTTTAACAATAGATTCAACACTCTGCCTAGAACCAGGACTTCGAAAACAGACGAGATGCCATCCTGGGATTGGGGCACTCCCGGTGCAATTAGAAAGACAGCTGCCCACACAGAGAAGACAATGCAGGGGGCGCTGTCATGGCCACGCGTGGTGCACTGCCTGGGACCCTGCGTTATCCTGCCCAGCCTTCTCCTCTTCCCTTTCTTCAGGGCTCCACTCACTGATTCACACCTCTACTGCATACCCTTGCTCCTCTCTAGCTAGATGCTGCAGAACTCGTTTTTCATCAAGGAACAGCTCCTAAGACTCCAGTTAGGAAGGAATAAAAGTTTGATTTGTGGTCATTCATGGCCCTACTAATTTTTAGAAAACTTCAAGAATATAACTTGTATTCCTATAGTTCCTTAAGTGGTGACCTATAGTTAAACAGAATGGACTATGTCACAGGCTCTATCAGGGCAAGAGAAAGTGAATCAGGAAACCAAGGCATAGTCTTGTTTGCTACCAGGTTTTCAGTGTTTTTCTCAATCATGAATGAATGAAACAGGTATTCAACGGACAGAGTGATAGGATAAATGAATACAATCTGCAGTAAAGCTTTACTGATGTAGCCTCATTAAAAAACAAGGGTACCATTTTTGTGTACCATCTAGATAAAGAAAGCTTCAAACATATTTTATCATTATTATTTTGACTTGGAAACAATTATAAATGTATCGTTCACCTTGTTAACATCTACAGTTGAATATACTCAATTGAAAAGAATATAATCTTCTCATGATGCTCAAGGTCATATTGTGCCCAGCAATCATTATAGGATGCTATAATAACAATAAATACTCAATCATTAAAACATCTGGAAGACTTTGTGCCACAATATGAAATCATCATGGTTGGCCACATTTTCTAATGTGTTACATATATATATATATTTTTTTGGTCATTTTTCTCTTGCTGCTTCCAGCAGTCACGTCTTCTCTCAGCATCTACTCTCCACATATGACACCTTCTCCAGCAACCTCCCTGGGTCCTTTGCTGATTTCCAGCTAACCACTTTCTCATAAGCTAGATCTACAAATACAGTCGTTAAAATTGCATCTATTCATTCTATGAGTAGAGGTAGATAGAAGTAAAGCGATTGTATTGTCATATATACATGTTATATGTTTTGAGGCTTCCTTATTTTTGGCTATATTAGAGGCAGATAAAGTTTTCAGATAAAATATTTGCTGGATAATAAGGCATTCCTTAATGGAGTTGTTCACTGAAGAAACAACAGCAGGATTGACAAAATGCTGTTGTCTGCCTGATTACTTTATATTCAGTGACAAATATGTCACATTTAATGAACAAATACATGTCACATTAAAAAGCCTAGAATTCAAGTCTATTTGCACACATGGGAAACAAAGAGTCTTAAGGGTGATGGTGAAATTATATTAAATAAAACTGTGACAAAATTGTACCCACAGACAAATAGCTCCCATATGGCTGATGAGGAGATTATGGGATACCCTGTAATGAACAATTAATGACTCCTGTCGCAGGGAGATGAGAGGGGGAGAAAGAGAGGATTTACTTCTTATCCTTGGAGTTTCCTGGCTGGCTTTTATTTAAATGAATCTCTTTAGAGCTATTGTGGTTTTAATTTCCTGTTCATGATGACCTAAGGAGAGTACTCCTATGGTCCTGTCCTCATGGCGTAGCTAAAATTTTCTAAAGGTAGTACATCGCGGGTCTATTAAATGACCTCACCTAGGGACACCACCCACACACAGGTACTCACGCAAGATTGGCCCAAGGTAGGGATTGTACAGAAGAAAAACCATGACCCAGTTTCATGAGAACAAGTTTTAACTCTCCCATGCTTTTTTCCCTGCAAGCACTTGACAGTTCTGTGTGCTGTGCCATTGCCACAAGCTTGTGGTATCAGATGTAGCCTCAGGAATTCATATGGTGAAGTCCTCTCACAAAATTGCAATGCTGAGTGAAGACGGGCTTTTCTGAGCCCCACAGAGGAAGAACTAAAGACCACATACCTCCATAATCAGAGGGCTATATCCTCACTTCCTCCTTGGGACAGTAAGCGTACAGTATTCTATGTCAGCAACCTAATCTCATGTTTGCCAAAAAAGTCGGTCATGTTCCTAAGGATTACTCCCTCCCTGACAAAACCCTGCAAAAACTCAAGCAGTGGGGCAATAAGATTCCAACTGAGCTTTCTCTCTCTATCTCTGCCCTATGCATAAGCTTGTCCCCAGCTTTTGTTCCAATGCTTTTCTTTTCTGCCCTTTAGATAACTGTTTTCCTCCCATTTCTGTTCTGTCCACCTCTATATCTCTGTATGTTATTCACCTTCCTTCCACACTAAAATATAAGCACACTTAAAGTACATCATGCCTCTTTTGCCTTTAGGCTCCTGCATTTTCAAATAAATTCCATAGGTGGTCAGATGCCAAGAATTTTAGTTGCCCCCCACTTCTGGAACATCAATATAAGAAACCTAAAAAAATGGCATATTCATGCAAAAAAAGCTATATTAAACCATTTCTAGGCTTTTAGGGTCCAGCACAATTTGTGCGCACACACGCACACATGTATATATGCACTCATATGCACATACAGGAGATTGGGCCTAAAGTGAGATTTTGGGTGATTTATCTTTGTAATGCCACAAATCTCTTCTAAGACAAAGCAATATCTGCTTTGAAATCAATATTTACATACGGCCATGCACAGAAAATGAGACAAGACATATTCTCTGGCGCAGTTTTCCCTCATTTACGACAAAAGTTGTATGTTGCCTTTCTCCTGGTTCTCTTTCCCTCTCTTTTCTTAAAATGAAAGCCTTCCATTAAACCGTGGCGATGCGGTTTATCATTTATCTCCTCCATGTGATTCTGAGTCCTTCACCTTTATGTCTGCCTGGTGTTTTCAGGCACAGCAAACCTCTTCCCCACTAGCAATCCTGCAGTATGAGCCATCCTTCAGGAACAAGAGCAAATGAAGGTTGAAAGCTCTATCTGATTCCATTCCTCAGACCTTTTCATTCTTTGCTGAGACCCAGGGCTGCATTTCTTGCCCCATTATCACTCTGGATATCAAACTACTGTCTTGAGTTCAATAGGATCTACCAGCCAGTTGGCTAAAGTGGCCTTTATTTTGAAAAAGAAATAATAAATTACATTTTAAACCCAGATTTCTGTGGCAAATTCATTTCCTTTCACGTTCACATAGGATTCTGACTGGAAATGTGTTTCTATAACATGGGATCTGTCCTTCCAGGAACAAGGACATAACATTGGGACTGAAGACCATAGCTCTGGTCATGCGGAGTTCACAGAAAGAGACAAATACCAACTCTATGGAGACTGCAAATCAAACACACCATATTGTTTCTTGGTGGTTCTCTAGGAGTTAAAAATATATATGAGAGAGATGTCTTTTAAAGTAGAAAGATGTTTGCTACCGTGGATTTAATTCTTGTGCGTGAATTTTACTGTATTTGCTTTATTTAGAAGAAAAGAATCTTTACTGAGGATTAAAATATGAACATAAATAATTACAGTAGTAGTCATAGTCATAAGAAATAACAACAACAAAAATATCAACGGTACCATGTGCCAACCCAGAGCTCTTCCTGGATACTGGGCCCTTGGTTAAACCCTAGAGATAAATTAACTCATTTAACCCTTACAAGAACACTCTGAGAAAGGCACTATTACCTGCACTTTTTTTTTTTTCAAAGATTTTATTTATTTACTTCACAGAGATCACAAGTAGCCAGAGAGGCAGGCAGAGAGAGGGGGATGCAGGCTCCCCGCTGAGCAGAGAGCCCGATGCGGGGCTTGATCCCAGGACCCTGAGATCATGACCTGATCCGAAGGCAGAGGCTTTTTAACCCACTGAGCCACCCAGGCGCCCCATATTACCTGCATTTTAATATAGGAAACATAATAATAACGTTAAGTAAACATGAATGAAGAGTATTTAGGTTAATGGTAAGTGAAATGTAGATGAAGAATTTATATGAATATACTTGAATGAAAAAAGCAGGGAGCATTAGATTTTGCACATAAAAGGTGAAGAGAAGCTGTCTGAGAGCACCCAACTCTATCTCCCCAGGATCCAACATGCCTGGTGATGGAGGAAGGATGGACGATTAGGTCCATAATGAATGAACAAATAGATACACTGCAGATATACTATTAAGAATTACTATGAAATGGACATAAGCCCCCAAAGCTCAAAGAAAGTAAACATTTTCAAGTCCTTATTTTCAAAGTACACTTCACTGGGGACTGGGGAGGTGTAGTAGAATCCACCATGGCCAATTTATCTTTATTTGAGAAAAAGCCTTGGATTCAGCATAGAAATAGCTTTTCAGATGTATATTTTAGAAAAACCACAAAATTCCCTTTCCCGTCATTAGTTCCCATTTTGGAATCATAGCTTCTGTTTTCTAATTTGATTAATTTTATTGTGAGTTGCCAAAAGAGGAAGTGCACTTGAAACTTGTAAAATCTGAATTTCCTGTCTACATATATAAGTGAAAAATAAAGGCAATACTTATTTGATCAGAGTAAGAAAATACACGTTTGTATGTTGCCCCCCTCCCTTTGACTATTACGTATTGTCTGCTTTCTTTGTGCTCCATATGTGTGATAAGAGTCCAGGATTAAGGATCATTTATTGTGGTCCAGAGTTAAGATACCTGGGCTTATTTCAATAATTTTATCTGCCCTCGTGCATCAGCCAAAATCCCAAAGATCCACAAGAAAAAAAAATAAAATAAAATCTCAGCAGTCTAATTCATCCATTCCAGCAAAAATGCTTAATGAAAGATGTTAATTATTAAAAAATTGGTCAGTATAGCAGCCTTTTCTATTTAATTTATTGAAATAATTAATATTTATTTTAGGCGTAATTACTTGACCTCTTGAATTGAAACTTCTTTCTGCACATTTTGATTCTGTACTATGATCAAAACCTTCACCGTCCCTGTGGATTTGAACAATCAATAATATAAATAAATATAAAATATCCAAAGAAAGAAGTTAACTCAGAGCTAAATAATTTGAACATGAAAATGTAGCTTGAAATACAAACTTCAGAAACCTTATTTTCTCTGTCTGTAGAATTTAGAAAAAGGACAAAAGCTATATTTCAAATTCCAGCAGAGTCTTTTTAATCAAAAGTTTACTCAAGCTTGGTTTCTTGCAAAAAGCCATTTTTCCTCTGTGTTTTATTTTTTAACCTAAGTTCACTTACGAGATGAGCCATAAGATATTTCATTAGTTTTGTTGTTTGAGGAAATGGACAAATCTTAGAAAGAACTGGAGTATTGATATGGACGTTACCGATGAACTGTCTTTCTTTTGATTAGTGAAGCCCTGAAAGATATCCCGAGAGTGATTGGGGCAACTGAGTCAGACCCACACAAATATGAGATGATTAAATGAAAATGCAATCAGCAGTGGCCTGGGAGCCCTGCCTGGTGAGAGATAATACCGCAGCTCTCTAATTGGCTCATAGCAGACGTGCAGGATGACGGATTTCAGATGTGGGATTGCCAGTCCTGCTTCCCCCAGCACTATTATCTCAGAGTGACACTTCCATTACTCTGAGCGGAGAAAGATGAACGTCACCTGTCAGGGGCTGGTTAATTGTGTTGCTAGATGTATGTTGCCAGGGCGCAGGTTGGACATTTATGAACATAACTGCTTCCTCTGATGTCCGCCATCCTTCAGGGATCGATATGGCTCTTACTGTAAGCGCATAATTGAGTGAAGGCACTTACCACGGAGGGGCTGAAGATGAGCCCATTGTGTGAGTTTCATTGTCCATACATTCACCACAAATGAGCTGATATTTGCCATTTATTGTGTGCAGCATTGTGGAAATGGAAACTAATGTGCCACTTCCATTTGTTTTCTAGATAAATGGGGAAGATGTACAGAATCGAGAAGAGGCAGTGGCGTTGCTGTCTAGCGATGAGTGCAAGAGAATCATGCTGCTCGTCGCAAGGCCAGAGATTCAGGTCAGAGCGGACGTCAGAAATCTTGAGACTGAACTTGGCATCCATTATTTGCTGTTCTATATCGACTCAGTACTATGGCTATTGGTATAACCAAGTATGCAAAACATATTTAAGAGTCATCTTTCCTAACTTACCAACCTCATCAACTTATCTTTTTGAGAAAAAAAAAAAAAAAAGGAGAAGGAAGGAAAAAGGTACACAAGATGGAACCATTATGCTCTCCTTCCACTTGCAAGTTATTTGAATGAATTCGTAAATGAAAAATGGTTCACTTCACATGATTCTAAATTCTGTCTGGATCCTTGCTTTAGGTCTCTATCTAAAAATACTTAATTGGCATATTAAGGTATCTTGAAAGACTCTCTAACGAGAGAAGCATTAGCGTATCCAACTATCAAGTTAAATCTTTGTAGAAGAACTTTATCAAATAAAGTGACCCACGTAGCATGGGTAGTTCCAAGTATAATGAAGGAATTTTTCCCAAGTGTAGTGTGACAAAAACATCTGTCCAGTCAAAAACAAGTGGATAGCTTCTGGAGGAATTGTTTTTTATCTTTAACAGTGGGGGATGTCATGAAAGTAAAGGAAAGGTAATGGTGGAAGAAAAGTGCTATGGGTCCTTCTATTTATATGCTTTTTATAACCCACCGCAATGCGGAAAGGACAGCACGTTGTCACCATTCTCTCCATCTGTCAGTCGTTTGAGTGAAGTTGCTTATATCACCATTTGTCTCCCAGGTTATTGATCTGATATTTTTCAAACTCAGTAACTGCATACTATCTATAAATCACATTGAGGAAGTGTATTTCAGTGTCAGACTAAATCCTGACTTGAATATAGTGGTTATAAAAGATCACCCTTTCCGCATATATTCCCTTTATGCCCTTGACCATTCTAAATGGATCCCATAAAGTCTGCTATAGCCCAAGGCAGAGTACAGTTATACACCTGCGGTCTCGGGAGTGGGAGAGAGCCTACACGCCTGGCTGGACTGCCTGTTTAGGAGTGAATGTAACAATACAGAAAATGTATGAAAGTTCACTAATTATGTGGAAGTTGTGCAAACCACTTAGTCTCACTGATCCCATTTTCTTGAAAAAGAACAAAATAAAGGGGCTAAACATAATGTTAGTGAAATGCATGGTAAACCGAAGAGAACTCAGGGGTCCTCCCTGTTAGAGAAAAGGTATTTCAATGTCATAATATGGTTTCCCTTGCCCTTTCCATGTAACTTCTAGAGAACCTCATTAATTTAGAATTAAAGCATTTCCTGAAACTATGCCACAGAACGGTTATAACAGACTGTGGAAAGAATCAAAATTCATGATGTAAGACTAGATCCTGTTAATCATTAATAGAATACATATGCTTGGTAGAACTGGTGGCATTTTCAAATATCTGACTACACTCCTGACCTAACAGAATCAATGTTGGAAGATGAATTTCCAAACAGGACTTCCTCTCCACAGTTGAGAAAAGATGGCTGTCTGACTGCAGGATACTTTGTCCTGTCAAAATCAAGATCTGCTTCAGCCCCTTGATCCTAAAGAAGCCTCATGACACTGGAAGAAAGCTAACTGCATTTAGAAAATCAGATTTCGAGAAAAAGAAAGAAAGAAAATGGATCTTCACACCATATTTTTAAAATGTAATTTCAGCAGTACATGCTATAAAATGGCAAGAAAAAAATCCAAGAAAACCTTGCCTTTATATCACCTATATTTTTTTTTATCAATTTTAATGTATCTTATTATGGTATTTTTTGCAAATGAATTTTACTTGTGAAAGTGTGGAAGTTTCTTGTGCACTTTTTCTAGGCTTTTTCTTTTCTTAATATTTCAGATACTCTCTACATTCTTGAAAATGATCTACAGATTTGCTGGGGGCAGTCTTATACATCACGCAATATTTTTAAATAACTCATTTCTTTCATTCCCTGTCAACTTTCTTTCATTTTCTTCCTTAGACCATTAAAGATATTGCTATTCTGTCCTCTTCCCCTTGGGACACTGGGACAGAGAGGGCTCTCATAAGAACTTGTAAACATACTCCAGAGACAATGCAGATAGTTCCTTTCTCTGAAATGGCGCATGTGTTCCACTGCTGAGCAGACAGATCCCAGTTTCATAAAGAGAGCCCCCTTTTCCTGCAGGCGCAGCTCCAGGGAAAGGTCTGCCTGTGGCGGAGTCTGAAACTCTGACTACCATGAATGCTTGTTTCGGTGGAAAGGGAAATACAAGAGGGAAAGGAGGTGATTCACTCACTGTACTATGTATACCTCCAGCCAAAAGACTTGTCAAAATAGATGTGTGCTGACTATAGCTAACACCCAAGGGTCTGTGGGATTAGCTAATAAGAAAAGAGTTATAGGGAATCATTAATTTCTACAGTTTGTTCTCCTTATCTTTCCCACCCCTTCATTTAAATTTCAAAAGACTCTGTTCCATTATTTACTAGCTCTGTGCAAGCAAATATTTTGTTTTGACCTGATTAAAGAAAAATCCCTTGGTGTGCTTATAAAAAGTAACATTTGTAGTTCTACATAATTTCTTTTGGAGTCTGGAGTTTTGGGCTTCATAAAATTTACAAGGGATTAAAGAATGTAAAACTGGTGCACCTGGGTAGCTCAGTGGGTTAAGCCTCTGCCTTCAGCTTAGGTCATGATCTCAGGGTCCTGGGCTCCAGCCCCAAGTCAGGCTCCCTGCTCAGCAGGAGCCTACTTCTCACTCTCCCTCTGCAGCTCTCCCTGCTTGTGCTTGCTTGCATGCAGTCTCTTTCTGTGTCAAATAAATAAATAAAATCTTAAAGAAAAAAGAGGATGTAAAACTTAGACAATTATAAACTGAATTTGAATTTTTAGTCAGCTTAATTTTCATAGTTCATCTGCATATCAAAGTCAGTGAGGTAAAACTTGGTTATTCAGGCTACATTAAGATAAATGAGGATGAGTAAATGTGTCAGCACTTTGGCCTCAGTCAAATTTGAGTAATTTAAATTCTAGGCAGCCTGTAATAATTATCAAGAAACTCACAACTACCTTCATAGTAAGGAATATGAAGCATATATGCTAATGCATTTTCCAGTGCAACTTAATGTCCTCTCAGAGTTTGTTTTCTTTTCAAGTGTTACAGTTTCATTTACCCTTAAGAGCTCATTTTGCCATTGTTGGGTAGTGAAAATCCCTCAAACTACAGCTGAGCCTTGAGCAATGCAGGGATTTAGAGAGCCAAAACCCCCACCCAGTCAGAAATTGGCCTGTAACTTCTGACTCCCCCAAAACATAACTGCTAATAGCCTAGTGTTGATTGGAATTCTTAAGAATAACATAAACACTCCAGTAACATATTTGTATATGTCACATGTATTATATACTATTCTTACAGCCTAGTAAGCTAGAGAACAGAAAATGTTATTAAGGAAAACATAAGGAAGGGGCGCCTGGGTGGCTCAGTGGGTTAAGCCGCTGCCTTCGGCTCAGGTCATGATCTCAGGGTCTTGGGATCGAGTCCCACATCAGGCTCTCTGCTCAGCAGGGAGCCTGCTTCCCTCTCTCTCTCTCTCTGCCAGCCTCTCTACCTACCTGTGATCTCTCTCTGTCAAATAAATAAAATCTTTAAAAAAAAAGAAAAAAGAAAAAGAAAAACATAAGGAAGAGAAAAGAGATTTAGAGTACTGTACTGTATTAAAAAAAAAAATCCACATGTAAGTGCACCCACACAGCTCAAACCCCTGTTGTTCAAGGGTCAACTATATTGTCAATTTCGGCTCATTAGAAAGCTGCTGTTTCTTTTAACACAGAGTAAAACAGAACATGGACCGTAATTCAGTTAATTTAATCAGCATAGACAGCTAATTTATGTAATCCAACTCCAGAAATCCACTTTGAGGCAAATTATCTGTATTGACTGTCAACACTCATCATTTGAGCAAGGTTTCCCACTTCACTTTGTATTGAGAAGCCGAAAGGATTTATTCAGTTTAATTTGTGTAAGACTCCCACCAGAATACTTGGATCCTGAGCCTACAAACAAAACCCTGCTGCTCCACACTGCTCCACTCCCCTTAGATGCAATGTTTCAGAGATAGATATATATACACACACACACACACATATATATAGCAATTGCTATATATATGTGTGTGTGTGTGTGTGTGTATGTGTATGTGTGTATAGCAATTCGACCTGAAAAATGAATCAAAATAGACATGGCATAGCCTCACCTTTTTTTTTTTTTTTTTGAGAAGAATATTTTAGAATTTTTCTGTTCCTCCCCCCAGATCAAATAAATGTCTGTGTTTGTGGCATGCAGCCATCTTGTTAACTTGGAAGCCATCTGCCTAAAGATAAAAAAGCAGGATGAGGGTAGCATCAGTGTGTTCTGGGGGTGGGGAACACTTTGTATGCGATCTCATTGGGGGTTGTTGTTAAGGAAAAAAGCCCAATTGTCTCATGGCCCTATTAGTACCTTTGCAGTGCTTTAATACGGGCACTGTTGGAGGTAATGAGCGTGACAGCTGTGGATTATGCAATATGCTTTTCATATATTCTGAAAGACGGTAATGTTCTGTGCTGTGAGATCTACTTGGTTATGAGAGAAAATCTGTAGCTCTGTTTCAGGAAAGGATTTTAAAAGGCATCTGAGTCCAATTTTTTTTTTTAATCACCTTTTCTCCCTTCTGAGAGGTGAACCTACCAGAGGCTGGTATTCTGAAGAGAATCATTATGATAAAAGGAACTGGTCAGGCATCGCCATTTAAGTTTACCCTCTTTTAGCATGAGCTCCCACTAACCTAATGTAATGTACTAATGTATTCTTTTGCAGTTGGATGAAGGCTGGTTGGAAGATGAAAGGAATGAATTCTTAGAGGAGTTAAACTTAGAGATGCTGGAAGAACAGCATAATGAAGCGATGCAGGGCACGGCCAACGAGGTGGAGCAGGTAGGGCCAACGACTTGACCTACATCAGTTGAAATGTTGCTAGTTTTTTTTTTTTCTTAATATAGAACCATAAATGGAGTAAAAACAAAATCAAAGGGTTTGATCAAACACCTCTGTAATGGTAATTTTTCTAGAGCAGATGGGCATCTCAAATGAAGCAGAGAGAATAAAAACAGTGTTTTTCTATTAAGGTCTTTCTAGCTTGGAAAGCTTAGGGACCATGTCAGAGTACAGCAAGATTCACATGTTGACCTGGGCACTGTTCGACCTCATTCAGAAATTTAACAGCAAAAATATGCATTGCTTTTCAATATGCCAGCCAGAGAGAAACTATATTTCATGAGCTACCCCTTCTCCCCAAAACTAATTTTGTAATTTAAAATATTAATGTGTCTATTTGAATAGTTAGGCAAGTATAAGATGATGATGACATGATGTAAGCCATCAATCTCATTTATGTTTGTGGTATCATGGCCCTACCTACGTATTTCTCGACAGGAGTCGCACTATTTGAGATCATTGATATCATCTCGCCTTAGGGTCACATAATCATTCAACCAAAAATGCTGAGCTCCTCATGTGTCCCAAGCACCACACTTGATCCTGAGCATACAAATTAAAATGAGCAAAGTTTCTGTTCTTAATTAATTCACTGCTGGTGAAAGGTTACAGAGGGGCCTGTAGTGGACTGAGTCTTGGAACTCTTTTGTGATTGTCGTTGTTCCTATGGGATAAAAACAAGATCAGAGTATCTGAGATTTTTTATGTTGCGTTCATGTCAATCATCTGCCTGGTATAATTTCGTGAACGCTTCTGCTGTCAGTTTATGGATTATCATTCATTATCCTTATCACCCTGGTCTCAAAATGAATTCTTAACACATTCTAAAGGATAGTTTTTTGGGTGTTTTGTTGTGTTTTTTTTTTTTTAATAGTTTTTTAAAAATCCTGGACAGTTACACTTAGGGACATGAAGCACAAACATCCGATCACTTTACCAAGCTGCATGATGGAATATATGGCCATGTTAGCTTTCCATAACAGAGATGGATGTGTGTGTGTATGGGCACAGGCCCGTATATTAAATAAATCGTTATGTCGCAGACTCGGTGTCAAAGCCATGTGTGCTCTACTCTGGGCTGAGCACGGACACTCATTGGCCAGTTCACAAACAGTAGTTCATGCTCATGTGCAGTGCTGCCATTGTGGTGATTGCTTTTCAATATAGGTAAGACAGATGGAATTTTTATGTATGATTTCAACTCTGGCCACAAATAAAGATATTTTTTTCGTGGCAGCTGCTGGTTACAAACAAAAAAGTCCTTGCTTCAGGCTTTTTCTCTCTTAGATACAAAATGTGACCTGATACAGAATTGACAGGGGGATGTTGGAATAAAGAAAGAAGGGAGAAATCCTGTCCAGGTGAAGTGATATGGTGTCAAATGCTGCCTACTCATCAGACGTAATACAAATGCTAGGTCTTTTGAGGTAACACTAGATGTCCCTGAGGTTAGATTTTCATTGTGTGGAAATTTTTCTTCGGCATGAGACTGAAAAATGATAAGAAGGACAGAAACCTTTAAAAGTCTGTACCCTTATAAACAATAATACTACATGAGAAATATCTTGGTAGAAGCATTGCCTGTCACCATAATAATTCCTAGGGAAAGGACAAATGAGAGAGGGGCATTATATTAGAAACTAGGAAGTTCTAGGTTTGGGAATGGAAAATGCTTTTTTTATTTTCATACTGCTTATAAACCAGTGACTAAAGAAAAGGGAATTTGATTAAAAAAACAAAACGTATATCTGTACTTCAAAACTAAAATCCATATACACATGAAAGTTTCGCTTCCTATACTATCCTTGATGTTAGGGTTGCTGTTGACACATTGTGGAACACCTCCCCTGGCATAATTTGTCTGTATCCTTGGCACTCCACATAAAAAGACTAAAAAAAACCCCCAAAACTAGGTTTTTTATATTTTTAAACTCATTGAAGATATGAAAAAATACAAGTGTAAATAATGTGGTGTATCCACTCAGATGTCCAATATCAATAACATCCTCTGCAGGGGCTATGGTATGTGTGACTGTCACCACATCAGATTTCTATTGTCAGCTTATAAGCAAGGACCATACAGATATTTCAAGTGCTCCACTGTTAATCACAGTTACTTATTTAGAATATTATTTTTTATCAATATGACATTTAAAATCTCAACATATTTTCAAAAAATGAGGAAAACTATTTTAGGGAAAGACTGGGAATCCTTAAATAACATTATACATGGTCATGTTCTCTCCTCTGCAGTTCATGTGATGTTTTGTTCTGCTTTCTGTGGGAGAAAATAAAGCAATTTTCTTGATAGACTCTTTCACGCCTGTTTTTGAATACCTTTTCTCATGCTTTCTGTCCTTTTTTAACACCAACAGACTTAATTATATTTAATTGTGTAATTACACCTGCTAGAGGGAAATATTTACGTAAAATGGTAAGTTTACATATAAAGGAAATACAATGTAGAAACTGCCATGTAGACTTATATATATGATACATGATGGAGGAAAAAATAATTTTACCCTCGTCACAGAGAAGAATTACATAAGCATCCTCTTAGGATAGCAACAGTGATTTGTTCTACATGAAAGCTACAAACTATCAAGAAATAAAGTGTACATATGAGTGCGTATTCACAAATATGTCAAAAATATATTTTTGTGATACAATGCCCATGTCTGGCAATCAGTGCTTCTCCAATTTTCATGAGAACTGCCACTTTACTCTGAGTAGAATAAAATTCACATCTGAAGGAAGTTCCAAGTAGAAAGTAGAAAAGAAAGTAGTAGAGAGTAGAAAAATACTTTTAAGTAACCCAAAGCAGTCCTGAGATGATTTTGTTGCTTTTGAGTAATGTGATTTGGAGAGGCACTGAGGTCAGGGTACCTATGCAGGAATATGGCGTCCTGGACATACAAGAAATCCTGATTCTGGGGCAGGGCACTGGCCTTTTCTACTTCTTTCTGAGTCACTCATAAACTGATTCCATCTGGGCTTAAAGTTCCTCATCGATAGAGAGAAGGACCAAGGCTTCAGTACTAACGTATCCCTGAGATACTGTGCTCTCTAGCTTACCATAACCAGTGTGTCATAGATCAGAGAAGTTTCTTCTGAGCTTGAAGTTCAGGGAAAAAATCCTCATAATAAGGTGACTTGGCTTCAGAACTCCAGGCCTCCACACTGCAGAAGACCATTTAGACCACCTGTCTCACTCATTCTTTTCTGTGTTACCACCTCAGAGACTCACACAGTCACCTCATTTACACAACTTCATGCCAGTTTCACAAGTAGGAGAGAACCTTAACGTAAGAATCATTTACTAAAATGTGGCCTACTTTATTTATCCCCAAGTCAAGTCTCTAAGCAGTTTTGGTTTTCTTTATTTCAGTTCATAAAAAGCTGCCTTGAGCAAATTGTCTTTATTTCTAAAATGGTTAAGGGTACTAAAATTGGAACAGCTTTCTAGGAACCATACCTTTGCCAAGAAGCATCATTTTTTACAAGCAAGTTTTGCAACAACCTGTGTTTTTTTGTTTTTTTTTTAATAACACGTTTTGTTTGATCTCTCCACTTTATTTTCTCAGCCAAAAAAACAAGAAGAAGAAGAAGGCACAACAGACACGGCAACATCGTCCTCCAACAACCATGAGAAGGACAGCGGGGTAGGGCGCACGGATGAAAGCTTGCGGAATGATGAGAGCTCAGAGCAGGAGAACGCAGCCGAGGATCCCAACAGCACATCTTTGAAGAGCACAAGAGAGCTGGGGCAGAGCCAAGACACTCTGGGAAGCGTTGAGCTTCAGTGCAACGAGAGCTTCGTGTCTGGCGAGTACATTGACTCCGACTGCCTTGGCAACCCGGACGAGGAGTGTGAAAGATTCCGACAGCTCTTGGAGCTCAAATGCAAGATTCGAAACCATGGAGAGTATGACCTGTATTACTCGAGCAGCACAATAGAATGCCATCAAGGGGAACAAGAGGGAGTGGAGCACGAGCTACAGTTGCTTAACGAAGAACTAAGAAACATTGAACTGGAGTGCCAGAATATCATGCAGGCTCACAGGCTCCAGAAGGCGACAGACCCGTACGGAGACATCTGGGCTTTGCACGATGGAGGATTCCGGAATTATAACACCAGCATGGATATGCCACGGGGGAAACTAGACGACATCATCGAACACCCGGAGAAGTCGGACAAGGACAGTTCTAGTGCTTACAACACAGCAGAAAGCTGCAGAAGCACCCCGCTCACTGTGGACCGTTCCCCTGACAGCTCCCTTCCCAGAATGATCAACCTCACCAATAAGAAAAACCTGAGAAGCACAATGGCTGCCAGTCCGTCGTCTTCCGGACAGAGCAGTAAAGAGTCGACCTCCACCAAAGCCAAAACCATCGAAGCAGGCTGCAGCGCGGAGGGCCAGGAGAAGATTTCCGAAGGCAGCAAGGTCTCTGAGCAGGAGAAACCCAGCAGCGAGCACATCCCTTACCTCTCTCCTTACCACAGCTCCTCCTACAGATACGCAAACATCCCAGCCCATGCCCGCCATTATCAAAGCTACATGCAGTTAATTCAGCAGAAGTCCGCGGTCGAGTATGCTCAGAGCCAGCTGAGTTTAGTGAGCGTGTGCAAGGAGGCTCAGAAGTGTTCAGAGCCCAAGATGGAATGGAAGGTGAAGATCAGGAGCGACGGGACGCGGTACATCACCAAGAGGCCGGTGCGAGACCGGATTCTGAGGGAACGTGCCTTAAAGATCAAGGAGGAGCGCAGCGGCATGACGACGGATGATGACACCATGAGCGAGATGAAAATGGGCCGCTACTGGAGCAAAGAGGAGAGAAAGCAGCACCTGGTTCGCGCCAAAGAGCAGCGTCGGCGCCGGGAGTTCATGATGCGGAGCCGCTTGGAGTGTCTTAAGGAGAGCCCCCAGAGCGGCAGCGAGGGCAAGAAGGAGATCAACATCCTTGAACTGAGTCACAAGAAGATGATGAAAAAGAGAAACAAGAAAATTTTGGACAACTGGATGACAATCCAAGAACTGATGACCCACGGGGCCAAGTCTCCGGATGGCACCCGGGTGCATAATGCCTTTTTGTCAGTCACCACTGTATGACCGAATGAATGGGATGCAGCTGATTTTAGGAGGGTGCTACCAGTTTGGGTAGAGTATGATTGCCTCGTTCAATGTGGCATTTTTATATATATTTTGTGACTCTTGATAGTTTAAATTTTTTGTAAGCAAAAATACCTGGGTAATTTTTCATTTGTTTTTCATATGCTGGTACCTTCTTTTTGGCTGAGATCTTTCTTGAACTTGTGATATATTCGTATTACTCATTTATATATATATAAAAACTAACAAAAGGAAAGAAAACAAAAAAAAAGCTTGAACAGAAATACTGAGGAGCCAATTAATTTCCTATTTTAATGTATCTATTGTAAGTTAAGATCTGGATTTATTTCTCTAGTTTACTTATTTTCTACTTTAAAAACAACTCAATGCCAAAACATTTCTATGCTTGCTTCTTGGCATAAGACGTATTAAAATCAACCCTGTTAATAAATCATGTGCCACATCTTGTCTTATATGTAAAAACCACCTCTTTTTAATAGCCCGTTGTACATTTCACACATAAATGGCCGTTGTCTTTGTCTCAGTGAAGTGTAGGTGGACAGTCTTCCTGTGGTATGTAGTGACATTGGTCATGTAGCTAGATAATTGTGGTAATTGTGACGATAAAAAATAAATTATTGATTATCCTTAAGAAAAGTTATCAAGGAGTGTTTTATTTTCATTGTCCACTATGGTTACCAGATCTCAAATTAGTTATATGTGTATACTCCTTAGAAGACTCCTAATTGTGGATTATAAAATGTGTACATTTTCTATCACTTTTTTCCAATAAAACTATCTTGAAATACTTACCGTAAGTCATCGCATTACATATTCTTACCAGGATTCAACTAGATAATATATGTAAAGCATCCCACAGATGTTAACTAAACACCCCCTGGCCTGCCACCCATAAAAGGTAAAGCCAGGAAAAATCTACAGAAGCACATGGAGAGGGGTCAGTGAAGTGTCTGAAATGTTTATAATGGCATAAGTGTATTAGTTGACTTGAGGTGCCATAACAAAATATCCTAGACTGGGTAGCCTAAACAACAGGAATTTATGTCTTACAGCTCTGGAGGCTGGGAAGTCCAAGATCAAGGTGCTGGCAGATTCAGCAACTTGGTGAGGGCTCTGTTCCTGTCTTGCAGATAACCACCCTCTCCCTCTGTCTTCAGGTGGCAGAGACATAGAAAGGAAGTTGTCCACTGTCTCTTCTTATAAGGGCACTGAACCCCTTGAAAGTGCTCCACCCTCCTGACTCCTTCTAAATCTAAATATTTCCCAAAGGCCCCATCTCCAAATACTATTACACTGGAGGTTAGAACTTATTCAAAATATGAGATTTAGGGGGACACAATTCACTCTATAGCACCACATGCATTCTTTTGGTTCATCATTTGGGAATAAATTTGGGGGAATCATCTTTTTGAGAATTTCCAGCATAGTCAACTAGAAATGCCTTAAATGTCAGTTTATGAAAAAGTGAGCTTACCAGGTTCTTGAAATCTAACTTCGTCATAAGAACCACACGTATGTCAATCATGGTGCCTCCAGAGTAAAGGCCAAATCAGCCATGTACATGCAAACATGAGTTTGGTCACATTTTCATTCAACCCAAGAGATGGTTGGAGACACAACATCTGAATATTTCTGAAGCTCCTTTCTTATTTAAAAACCAACAGTGGCTTCTTATTCCCTTTTGAATCAGACTCTGATGCCTTGGCCTTATGTTCCAGGCCCTTCATTCCCTTGCCCACTTTGTCTCCTGTCCTTCTTTGGAGGTCTTCTCTGAGTTTATTCCTGGCTTCCTGTTTCCACTCTAGTTATCTTATACTATTCTTCTGCTGCGGTTCCTGTGCCAAATTTTACACTTCCCTCAGAGTGTAATCACACAGACATTTTCTCTTCGGAGCCTCTTTTGATGACACCAGATTTTCTCAGCATTTTGGCATGCACTAGGATGCACCTGCGGTATTGTTCTACCTTCATTTTTTTTTAATTCTGTTATTTGAATCACATAAGTAGAATATAATGTCTCCCTGCATGGATTTTAAGTTCATGGAGTTTGGCCCTTGTGTCCCCACTCTGTCTTTGTAAACCTCTGTAAAATGCCATTTGAATAATAATGAATGCTGGTTGAATTAAATTATTGTATTCATTTATCTCTCTCTCCACATATTGGTCCTTTTGTTACTGTTTTCCTTACTCTTCTAGCTTTCCAAGTTCTTATCTCCTTAAGGGTTGTTACAGAGATGGAAAAAAAAAAAAAATGGAACTTAATTACATACAATAAAAACCTGGACTCAGAAATTTTAAGATAAGTAATGTTAATAGCAATCTAAGGCAACTGAAAATTTCATCATTTCCGACTTTAGCCATTATTAATACAATCACTAAGACTACTCTGAATGCACCTGGAGTTTTAAACATAAGAATGTCTATATTAAAAGCTCAGTTCTTTCCTGACCTAATGGCTGTGGTTATTGTTTATCCTCTTGACATAGCTGGGTTTAAATATTCACTGTATTCAAATTACTCCTATAGATAAATATGATTTGGAACCAACATGTAGATTTTTCCAGAAGAAGCATGGACACATCTCACAGAATGCAGTGTTTCCAAAGTTACCATTTTAATTTTATTTTTATTAAGGCCAAGTGTTCTTGCCAATTTTTAAAAAATGTGATGTTGGTATTTTTCATGTCTGTGTTTATACATTCTACAAGTTGAGAAATGTCTTTTTCAAAAATCAGTGAATATCTGGAACTGTTACATTTTTATCTTTCTACGTAACCTATCTTTGTGCTAAACATGTTTTTCTAGTAAATGAATAATAAATCTGTTGTTCAGCAAAAAAAATAATTGCTTATATGTGGGATATTTTATTTCAGTTCAGAAGAAATATGTGAGTGTAAAGAAGAAAAATATTTTCCTTGGACAAACCTTTGAAATTCCATATTTTATTGCTTTTTATACTCACGATGTGACAGAAATTGGTGTTAGCATCCACATGTGACTGATCTAGGGGGTGGAAAACAATACATATTCGATGGGTATCTCTTCATGACATACCATGAAGAAGGCTATTGTGGCTATCTTCTTTTGTGCAGATTGTCCTTCTCTGAAGATGTAACGCGGGCTGGGGGAGGACTCCTGTAACGTAGCCTCCCGCAGCTGTCTACTGACTTAATCCATGTCTTATTGGTGTGTCTAAATCTTCCACCCAAACACATTCCTTTTATCCCTCCAATGAGCTTCTGCTCTCTGCTTCAAATTCTTTGCTCTGTGCTGGACGCCATTGTTCACCTTCTCTTTCATGCTTATCACCTAAATCTGCTCAAATTTCTCTTATATATGGTCAGTCACAAAGCTGTGTGTTATTTTTTTCTTCAAAATGTGTCAAGCTCTCTTCAGTACCCTAGAACACCTTTGGCTGGACTGTCACTGCTTTGTGCCTAATTACTTCAGCATGTCTCTACCTGGTCTCCCTGTGTGTCCTTTCCTATCTATCCTACATAAGGTGGCAACACTTGACCTCCTAAATGTCACTTCGCTCACTTGCTTAGATACCTTTGAGAGTCTTTTCCTGAGCATGGGATACAGTCTGAGTGCCTGAGACTATTATCTAAGGACTTCCATAATTTAACTTCAACCTGTTTTTCCACCTGATCTCATACTTCTCTCCAGGGAGGGACTTCCAACTCAGACCTCAGGAAACATGTGCCTGGGGTAGATGAATAATTTGATGCTCCTTCAAACCAATATTCTTTAAAGTCTAGTTAAATTTATTTTCTATTAATTAATAATTATTTATTAATATCAATTTTTTCTATTACTAACCATTAATATAACTGGTGCAATATAACTAATATAATAGCATCATAATTATTACTAAATATTTTTATTAATTTTCATTTAATAAAGGACACTGCAACAGGTTCTCTGACTAATTCACTTCTAAAAACAGAAAAACAGTTTAAAAAAAAAGTTTCCCCCAGCAAATTATTTCTCACTTATTGGAAGTTTTGTTCTTTTTTCAGTTTTCTATCACTCTTTTCAGGATGTATGTGTTCGGAAGTACATTAAAGGACTTGGACATTAGACAGAACAAACCATTTCCCCCTATAAATATGCTTGATAAGGCTTCAGAATTTCAGTAAGTACTGACTGCAGGAAGGCACTGACAAAAAATAATTGACCAAGGGGTGCCTGGGTGGTTCCGTTGGTTAGGCAACTGCCTTCGGCTCACATCATTATCCCGGAGTCTCTGGATCAAGTCCCGCATCGGGCTCTCTGCTCAGCAGGGAGTCTGCTTCTCCCTCTGACCTTCTCCCCTCTCATGCTCTCTCTTACTTGCTCACTCTCTCAAATAAATAAATAAAATCTTCAAAAAAAAATTGATCAAGATAGTCACCTAGTGAGGAGAACTTTGAGATTTTTCTGTTCTTTTATTTTTTGCTGTTTCCACTCAAGTGGGCTGCCCTTCCCAGCAAAGGCAGAGCCAGTTCACATGGCTGCCCCACTGTGCTTTTGCTTTGGTCAGACACACCTCCCCACAGGTTTTCAAACACACCATTCTCATTTCCAACATCACTCTTACCTGACTGTGTTTGGCGAGTCAGACAAAACCTTCTCTTTCCCCCCGTCCATCCTTCCATCGATGTTTATTTCCTTTCTTCCCATCTCTCCAGGAGACCTGCTCTAACTCTTGCTAGCAGCACTCTTCTTTCTAAACACTCATAGATGATGTTGTCTTAACACACACTTGGCTTTCTACCCCACAGAGTCTACTTTTTTCCTATAATGTGTCTGTCATGAGTATAGTGTGTTGCACTATTAGTCACCTTTGTCACATATGTCCTTCTGGCATTTCTTCCGTTTTACCCAACAGCAGCTGCTCAGGATTTTGGGTGCCATGAATTTTTTAACACATCCTAGTCAATGGTGTTGTATTGCAAAAAAGAGTTGCTTCTGGGTTCGTGGACCATCTCTAAGCTAGAGTCCTTCTCATTGTTCAATATCCCACCACATATTTTTAACTTCTTACTATCTACTACTTACTTTCTGCCTCCCTACTCAGCCACTTACCAAGTTTGTATTCGCAGGCAAGTTACTGAAGCTTGCCACTGCTTAGTATAGTGGAGATCATTATAGCCTCTTTCATACACTGAGAATTAAATGGATTAATACATATAAAGAAGCTAGATAAGTACTGGCACAGAGTGTGCACTCAAGAGATATTAACTATTATTTTTACTTAGAGGTGATGTGTATCA
Organism: Mustela nigripes; assembly: GCF_022355385.1. NCBI lineage: Eukaryota > Metazoa > Chordata > Mammalia > Carnivora > Mustelidae > Mustela > Mustela nigripes. Next base: position 77,476,463 of record NC_081562.1, read on the forward strand.
CGTGTGGCTGATAACACCACGAATTCCTCAGCTATTAAGCCCTAGGTCCCGGAAGCAAACTCGTGATAGTCTGCCCCCAAAGTTTCTCTTCCTTCCACTGCTTCCAGCCTCCCAATAAATTAGGGACGGACTTTAGAGTTAATAGCAACTTGTTCACGAAGCTCCATAAGTTCTGCTTCAAACAGGAGTCCAGACAGTTGACACCATTTTCTTTGTGTCATTAAATGTCATCAAAGTGACGTTCTTTGCTTGGTTCTTCTTTTCCAGTCAGGTCCTATTTTAAGTGCATGTTGTCTGTGGTGGGGAATTATGATGGTAGATTTTGGTTTTGTTTCAGCTAAGTAGCTCATAACTACATTCTGCTTCAAATCTATTATCACCCCTTTCTACAGGGCTGCTTGCCGCATTCACAATCAGAAATGTGCCATTATTGCAAAGAACTTCTTAGATATCCATTTACAGGACTGTCACTAACATTTACAGCCTGGTATTTTAATAGGAAGCATGGTCTGTGCTCCCTATTCAAACCTAAAATGTATTTGAACAAGAAATCTAATAAACCAAGACATTTATTTAACTTCTCCTCTGTGGTGGCGATAAGAATAGATTCAATGGGATGCAATTGCCCAGCATATCTTGGAATATTTGTCAGGAATACTGAGTAGGTAAAGCCTACTCACGTGTTTCCATACACCAGCCCTGCCATGATGTTCTCATTATGGTAGGGTCAGTGAATAGAACATAGATTGCTATTTGTGTCCATTTCATTTAACCTGACTTCTTTTTTTAAAACATAGAACACTAATCAGAAAATCAATTAGATGGAGGGCACAAAAAATAGAAATGGCACAAAACACTTAAGGAAATGTATTTGGGAGCCTACCATGTTTAGTGTGTTAGGTGCTCTATGTGGATCCTTAATAAACTTCTTGTCTTGGGGGATGAAGTAGGAGCACCTGAAATCTGAGTGTATTAAGAAGACAGCACAGAATCATGGAACCAGTGAGGAACACAGGAGGGTTAGGAGAGGTGAGAGCTTCTTCCTCTGGGCTCCCATCACCCTCAGGAAGCCCTCTCTGCCTTCAGAGTTCTGCATGATGACTCACCCATGGGAGAGTTCTCATCAATTCTATGATCTTGAGCAAGTTATGTCCCTTCTTTGAGCCTGCATGTTCTCATTTGGAAAATGATAAGGTTTGAATAAATGATCTCCAAAGCTTATCTTGTTCTAACATTCTACAAATTGGCAATATATAATAAAATATTTTATTCCATATTTCCTTTTGTTGCACCCATACCACAGTTTGTTATGGAGCTATCTTAGGTAAATTTCTCATCTGCCTCTGAAGCAAATAAGGACACTTTCAAAAGGAAAAATAAGAAAGCAATCCATTGGTGTAAAATAATGCCTGTCCTCTCCTTCCATGATTCACCAAAAAAAAAATTTTTTTTTAATCCATTTTCTTGATGCTTGCCACCCTCTGAAAGAATCTATATGCCTGGTTCACTCTAGAACATCAAGGAGTTCTCTTTAGAAAAGAGACCTAGAATCTTGTATATTTATAGAGAAGATGGGAAGGGGATGGGCTTATGAGCCATTTGGATAATTATAAGCTTTGCCAGTGAAGATGCAGACCTGCTGACATGAGAAAGCTTGTTGTAGGACTACATGGGGGAAAGCCGCCATGGGTCATCCAACAGACCCATTGGCTGGTTTCTCACACAAGCTATGGTTGGAATTTAAGTTATGAAAATGGTGGGAGAGTTGGGCAGGAGCCAGGTCATGAAGAGTTTTACATGCAAAAAAGTTGGGAGGAGTTAAAGTGATCAAATTTGTGATTTAGAAATATCCGTCTATTAGCAATTTAGTCCGTGTGTTGGGTGCAGAAACATATGAAGGAAGGACAACCAGTTAGGAGGCTGTTTGTTCCACTGACATGGGAGAGAAGAGAGAAGAACTTGAATAAGAGGCCAATAAGAGAGGATTTGACAGATAGGAACTAGGGATGTAGATTTGGATGCAGATTAGAGAAGCAAATAAAATACAGAGTAAAATACAGAGTTAAATTTGAATTTCAGAGAATCAGTGAATAATTTTTTAAATGTAAGCATTCATTGGAGACATATTAAAAATTACAGTTCATCAGAAATGCTCATTGAATTAGACATCCTGTAATTTGTCTGGCAATCCTATTATAGCCAGCCTTGGAAAATGACAGGATACAGAATAGGAGATAAGCAGAGGGAGGAAGAATTTGAGGATGTTGTCCGGGTTTCTGGTTATGTTACCGAGTAATGATGATACCACTCAGCAGAACATACTTAGCCTGGGAAAGATGCTCTGGAAGAAAAAGGTAAACAATTCGCTCTGAGGTATGTTGATTTCAGGGTGCCAATAACACAATCCAAAAGGAAATGTCTAATGATCAATTTGAAAAGCAGATGGGGGGATGCCTGGGTAGCTGAGTCAGTTAAATGTCTGTCTTCGGCTCAGGTCATGATCTCAGGGTCCTGGGATTGATCAGGCTCTCTACTCAGCGAGGAGTCTTCTTCTCCTTCTGTCTCCCCGATCCCTGCTTGTGCACTCCCTCTCTCTGACAAATAAATAAATAAAATCTTTTAAAAAAATAAATAAACAGATGTGAAATTCAGAAGAGGAGACAGGGAATGGAGAAATGGGTGCTGGGGGCACCAATCATACCATCCACTGGTTTTCTTTTTTTCATCTAGACCCTTCTATGGCAACAAAGGTCTGGTTACCAGGAGAGGAGCAATGAATAGAAACCTAGTAAGTGTCAAGGATGTGAGGGATACCAAATTTTCATTGCCTTTCTTCCTCCTGTGCCCTGGGGAGTAAGGGGTGGTTTGTAGACGTCATATCCCTGCTTCATTAAAAGTAGGAGGAGGAGTCTCCCATTCACATGTCCTCCCAACTCCTATGGAGCCACTTTCTAGCCTGGAGAATGGATTTTAGAAACATTCCCAGTATATCTGGGGAAACACCACATAACTAAACACCTAACTGTTTCTTCAGTAAAATATATGACCATTTAAATTATAAATAACCCCAGCAACTTCAAGTCAGGTTTTGCAATCCAATTATTTATGGGAAAACATATTTGGTGGTCAGAGATTTATGGATTTTAGATTTTGAGCTGAAGGTTTATTATCTTTATTTACATCAATGATAGCATAGCTGAACAAACCCTTTTTACTTAATATAATTCTATATTAATCCATAAAGAGTTTCCTCTTTCTTTTGTTTGCTCTCCTCCTTTTTAAAGGAAATAGTATTACATCGTATTGATATACCATAAAAGTATTCACCTATCGCCCATTTATGTATACTTTGATTGTCTCTAATCTTTAACTATTGCAATCAATGCCTTAATTAATAACCCTATAAATACATCATTTCCTGCATGAGTGAGTACATCTCAGATAAGTTTTTAGAAGTTGAGTTGCAGGGTCGAAGGGTAGGTATGTTTGTGATTTTGATGGTCACTCTCATAAATACTACCCTCCGCAAAGGGGGGCCACTTTCAACTCCTGCCAGCAGAATATAAAAGGAACTACTTTCCCTCCTTCCCTGATGTGACGTTTTGCCACATGTTTGCCTCCTTATGCATTTCCCTTCCCCTACCCTGCAGATGCCCTTGGGTTATATGTCCAAGCGCTCGTGTCAGCTGGACTTGGTCAATGTAAGCAATGACAGGAGAAAGGAGGGCAGGAGGAAGGGAAGGGAAAGCCATGCATTTTCCCTCTTCTGGGAAAATATCCAGGCTTTGCGGGGCTTCAACATTCAGAGATTCTAATTTTAAAAATACATGTATAAAAATTATGAGTTCAAGAGGTGCCTGCATGGCTCAGCGAGTGCCCAATTCTTGGCTTCAGCTCAGGTCGTGATCTCATGGTTCATGGGATCGAGCCCCCATCAAATTTTCCCCCTATGCCCCTCCCCCGGCTTGTGCATGTGTGCACACACTCACCTTCTCCCTCTAAAATAAATAAATTAATCTTTTTAAAAATTATGAGTATGGGGAAGCCTGTGTGGCTGAGTCGGTTTAAGCATCTGCCTTCGCCTCAGGTCATGGTCCCAGGCTCCTGGGATGGAGTCCCAGGTCAGAATCTCTGCTCAGCAGAAACCTGCTTCTCCCTCTCACTGCTTCTCCCCCTGCTCATACTCTCTCTTTCTCTGTCAAATAAAGAAATAAATTCTTTTTAAAAACTTTAAAATTTTTTTAAAATTATGAGTTCAAAATTAGATCCAAAAGTAAAAATTCATTAGAAGGTAAAAAGAAAATACAAACAACTACAAATTTTGTAAAGTTTACAAGTATCACAAAAATTTTAAATTAAGATATGATTAATTATCTGCCAAACATATATGTTTAGTATCTATTCCTTCTGTATTTTTGACTACCTACACTTAGATCACCTCTTTCATGACAATTATTTTGTGATTATTTGTATAGAGAGAATAGAAAAATAACTCAATTTTTTCTTTATCATAGTTGTTCAAATTTTGATTTCTGAGAGGTAAAACATTTCATCTTCTGAACCTATATTGGTAATGTCAAATAAATTTTTAGGATTATAGTGAAATTTGGGAAAGCACCTTTTTCAAGTTTCTTCCATACATGAGCTAAAAATCTTTGAAAATTTTACCCTAGATTTGCTTCTAATTCTGTATATATATATATTTTTCATTGTGTTATGTTAGTCACCATACAGTACATCATTAGCTTTTGATGTAGTGTTTCATGATTCATTGTTTGCTTTTAATACCCAGTGCTCCGCACAATCCATGCCCTCCTTAATACCCATCCCCCACTTACCCCACCCCCCACCCCCCTCCCTTCTGTAACTCTCAGTTTGTTTCCTGGAGTCCAGAGTCTCTCATGGTTTGTCTCCCTCTCTGATTTCTTCCGATTCAGTTTTCCCTCCCTTCCCTTGTGGTCCTCCGTGCTCTTCCTTATGTTCCACGTATGAGTGAAACCATATGATAATTGTCTTTCTCTGCTTACTTATCTGACTTAGCATCATCCCCTCCATCCATGTCAATGCAACGGGTGGGTGTTCATCCTTTTTGAAGCAATTTCTGTTCTCCTGCTTTAAGTCTAACCAATATTGTTCTTGGTACTAGATATGGTCCCAGTAAACAAGCCCTCATGTAAGATTCTAGAATAAAGTTACTTTTCCTGTTATGCGAATATATTTATATCCCCCTTGAATATGGAAAATGAGACCTTAGTAATGTATCATATAAATGATATAAACAATATATCACCTGTAGTTGCTTAGGATTAAGTACCTGTCAAAATCGTTATTTGAAAAAAACCAGATAGCAACTAATTGCTAAGTTGCTTCACTTGCCCAGTAAGGGATCGTTGACGATTACAAAGAATGTGGAGTGAGCTAATTACTTTTGACAGCATTAGGGAGTTTCTAAGAGGGAAAACACTTAAAATGGAACCCAACTTTTATTTTTTTTATTTTTTAAAGATTTTATTTATTTATCTGACAGACAGAGATCACAAGTAAGCAGAGAGGCAGGCAGAGAGAGAGGGGGAAGCAGGCTCGCCGCTGAGCAGAGAGCCCGATGCAGGGCTCCATCCCAGGACACTGAGATCATGACCTGAGCTGAAGGCAGAGGCTTAACCCACTGAGCCACCCAGGTGCTCCGGAACCCTACTTTTAATAGAGACTCATTCATGGCCATCAGAAATAACAACTGGTAGCCTTACAGTGTACCTTATTGGTCAAGCTAAGCTTCAGAATGACTATGGCATCCATATTTCCCTTTCAAGTAGTATTTCTAATTATTTACTAATGACTTCTATTTTAAACTTTTGTACCAAAGTAAAAGACCTGTAGAAAACTCTATAAATTATTACAAAATTGACCTACCTGCATAACCATCAGATAGAACATGACCAGCCCTCCATAATCCACTTCCCTAATATTACTTCTCCCTCCTTTCCAACTGTAAACACTATCTAGGCTTTTTACACTACAGGTTAATTTTGCCTGTTATTGAAGTTTGTATGATGAGGGTAACACATTCTTCGGGTCTGGCTTCTTTTATCCAACATTTGGTCGGTGAGGTTCAGCCATAATGCTAGGTGTATTTGTAGTTCATTTTCATCACTGTGCATATTCTGTGAGATTACCACAATTTATATATATATATATATATATATATATATATATATATATATATATATTCTATAGCTGATAAACACCTGGGGTTTTCCAATTCCTGAATATTACAAATAATATTATGAACATTCTTATATACATGATAAAATAAAATGATTTCTATTGAGCATATACCTAAAAGTTGAATCACTGGATCTTAGATTATGTATGTGTTCAACATTATGAAAAAAGTAATTATAACAATCTATATTCCCTCTGCAGGGTATAAGAATTCTCAATGTTCTGCATAATTATCAATACTTGATATTTTTTTAAAAATTTGGCAGAATTTATTTCATTACAGTACTAATTATTCCTGCCAGTTCAGACCATCCTAAGATTATAAGAAATACTTATTTTCAGTAAGTACACAGCTCAATTTTGCGCCCAACAATTTTAAATGTCTCATATTGTTCTTTCCCTGTTTTAAAATTTTTAGCTTCATTGAAATATGCCAATTGGTATACAACATTGTATGAGTTTAAGGCATACGATATGACAATTTGATACATGTATACATTGTCAAATGATTACCACAATAAGTTTAATTAGCACATCCAACACCTTGCAAAATTACCATTCTGGGAGGTAACAACATTCAAATCTACTCTTTTTTGTAATGTTCAAGTATACAATAGAGTACTGTTAATTATAGTCATCATGCTACACATTAGACCCAAGAAACTTATTTATCTTACAGCTGGAAGTTTGTACACTTTGACCAATATCTCCCCATGTTTCCCACCCCTGAGCTTCTATTCCATCTCTAAGAGACTGGCTTTTTAAAATTCCACATATAAGTGGATCATACAGTTATTTGTCTTTCTCTGGCTGGCTTATATCATTTGGCAGAATGCTCTCGAGGTCTATCCATGTTGTCACAAATGGCAGGATTCCCTTCATTTTATGGCTAAAAAAAATCTTCTATTGTATACACCTACCACATTTTCTTTATTTATTCATCCATCAATGGACACTTAACTGTTTCTAGGTCTTGGCTATTGTGAATAATACTACAACAGGCATAAGGGTGAAAATATCTCTTCAAGATAATGATTTGATTTTCTTTGCACATACAGTTGGCCCCTGAACAATGTGAAGGTTAGAGTCATCAGCCTTTTGTCTCCTCAAAACTCACTACTGATAGCCTACTGTTGACCAGAAGCCTTACCGATAACATAAACAATTAACACATACTTTGTGTGTTATATTTTTACACATCGTGTTCTTAGAATAAAGTAGATTAGAAAAAGGAAAATGGTATTAGGAAATCATAAGATAAATACATTTATAGTACTGTACTGTATTTATCTGAAAACCATCCTCTTGTAAGTGAACCTGTGCATTTCAAGCCCGTGTGGTTCAAGGGTCAACTGTATACCCCAAAGCAGGATTGCTGGATCGTGTGGCAGTTTCATCTTTAGTTTGGGGTGGAACCTCCGTACTTTTTCCATAGTGCGCACCAGTTCTCATTCTCAGCAATAATGCACAAGGTTTCCCTTTTCTCTACATTCTCACCAACACCTATCTCTTGTCTTTTGGATGGTAGCCATTCTAACAGGTATGTGGCGGTATCTCATTGTGGTTTTGATTTGCATTTCCCTGATGATTAGTGATGTTGAGCACATTTTCATGTGTTTGTTGGCCATCTGTATGTCTTTTTTGGAAAAATGCCTATTCAAGTCCTTTGCCTATTTTTAGCTGAAGTCTTTGATCATTTGTTATTGAATTATAGTCATTTTTCCCCGTAGGACACTTTCTGGTACCACAAAAAACCATATCTTTAACCATAGCTAATTGGACCAGAGAGTAGGCATCTAACCCAAGGGCATCTAAACTGATGGTCAGCCATATGACTAAGAAATGATCTGACCTGGCATATAAGCATTGCCCAAATAAGAATAATGATCAAGTGGATCAATAAAATTTGCTAAAAACTTGAATTGGAACTTTAGGCAGATCATCAGTTATTATCAGATGTATGCAGACATGCATAGAGATAGTCTTTATAATGGTGAAGAACTAAAGTAGGGATTTCTGCATTCGCAAGATAGGAAAATCTTGTGACTAACTAGTTGCTGTCTCCATAATGCTCGACTGTTGGAGTTCACACTTCTTTTAATGTTGACTGATAATAAAATTTCTTTACTTTAACGGAGGGCTAGCTGTATGAATAAGTTTCTTATATCCCTTCATATATTTATCGATGATGAATCACCATTATTATACCAACCTAGGAAAGGTTCCATTTACTGCAACCAGAAGAATCCACCTAAAACAACGTTCTTCTCAACCTCTTTCTATGCATATATATGATTTTTTTTATAAAATCAGGTCATATGATACAAACTTTATATCCTGATTATTTGAGTTAATGATATGTTTTAAATATCTATCTATAACAATAAATGTGTATATATAGCATTTTCAGGGTTTAGAGTATCTATTATATGAATAAACCATAATTTATTTAACAGTTGCCTTTTATTCCCTTTCCCTTATTGTTTGCTACTGGTATAATAAATAACAACTCAATAAACATACTTGTTCATATACCAATGTATACTAATTTGATTATTTTCTTTGGATAAATAACCAGAGTAAGCCAGCTAAAGAGTGATGTCACTTATAAGACTTTTGAATTATATTCTTAAAATGTCCTCCAGAAAGTTATTAACAATTATATTCTCTACAACAATGCATGAAAGCATACCATTGTACAAAAAATACATAATTATTTGCTGAGGATCTCACTATCTCTGAGGAGAATCTCCAGTTGCAGTTACTACCTTTGCCAAGGGAGGCTTATTACGGAGGGATTAATTTGGAGGTGAGTGGGTTTATTGAATATGAACATGCTAAGGGGCTGGCCAAGTTTTCAATAATTTGAAGGATGAAAACTTGCTGGAGGCACATCTTTCTACACACTTTTGAGCAAAAACAGTATACACTTCCAGAGGGGTAATCAGAGTTTCTTTCATATGTGAGTTTTGCTTTCATATATAGTTTGAAAGTTCTAACACATTTACTTTCCTTCCAAAATATATTTCTAAGTAGTAGAAGGTAAAATAAGGCATTGTTAATATAAGAATATTTCAATTGTGTGAGTGTATGTGTATATACTTGCCATGCCACTATATATTTGTGTGTGTGTATATACATACATATACACATATATATAACTTTCCATATATGTATATTATATATCATATATACCTTTATATACATATACATGCACACAGAGAGAGAAAGAAAAATAAATATATTGTATAAAAGTAATGTTTTGTGAGAAAAAGAGTGTATATTTGATAGATCTAAGAAGGAATGATGGCAAGTATACTGAATCAATAATCAAAATACTAGACTCAGTGAGCAATATGAAGTGTATAAATATTCATATCAGTCAAGATGCTGTCACAATTTGGACAGGATGAAACTCCCAAATTAATATATAGAAAGGATGATTCCATATCCCTTCCTCGGTGGCTCAGTCAGTTAAGCCACTGCCTTGAGCTCAGATCATGATCCCAGGGACCTGGGATTTGGTCCCGCATCGGGCTCGCTTGGCAGGGAGCCTGCTTCTCTCTGCCTCTGCCTGCCACTTAGCCTGCTTGTGCTCTCTCTCGCTCTCTCTGACAAATAAATAAAATCTTAAAAAATGGATTTAAAAACAAAACAAAAACAAAATACTGGACTCCGCTCTCTATGAACATTGAGAACTTGAGCAAATTACTTGACCTTTAAAGGGTCAATAAAATAAAATAAAAGAATCAGGCAATAGAATATAGTCATAAGAAATGAATCAGACATATTAAAAGGAGACTAGAGCTCTGAATTTCTTGAAGGGACTTAAAAAGTTCCAGTGATTTAATTTGCGATCTGTGAAACTTAGGACTGAAGTTGTCTTCTAGGTGGCCTGACAAAAGCCATGTATGATGGCTGACAATAGGCAAGAAGACCAAGGTTCAGTTCTCTGGTCCTATCATGGCACTGGCATTACCCAGGCACTGCTGGAAATTGATGACTTTTCAGTAAGAATCCTGTCAAGAAAGCTGAGTGAATCTTCAAGACTACCATTTGAATTTAGTCCTGAAAATGTTAGGAAGTATGTAAATAGAAGATCCATTCATCTTCTTCCTAAATGAGGAGTCATACACTGGAAATTAAATTTTTATGCTGGAAGACAAAAAGGTTGACACCGTATTTATGATGGCTGGACCTTCTTTGGCAGGACCTGCAGGAAAAAATTTAAGTAGGAAGTTGAGCAGTCAACAAGCTCATGAAATTCACTAGAGATCAAAACAGTCCCTGTTGGCACTTTAAAGCCTTTCCTCTTATTTTCTGAGGTTATTTAACCTTGCTGCCAGTCTCAACTGTGCATAAATATTTTTGTGGCTTTGAAATCACCATCTTAATGGCATATAGATGCTATACAGTGAGCAATATGAAGTGTATAAATATTCATATCAGTCAAGATGCTGTCACAACTTGGACAGGATGGAACTCCCAAATTAAAATATAGAAATTATGATTCCATATCCTCTCCTCTTTGTCTTTGACTCCATGGTTAAATGAATAATGAGGATAAAGAAGTGGACCCTGAAATTCATACCAAGTTTCAGGTGTAAGAAATTAAAACTAAGGACCAGTTCAACCCCGACAGTTTAATTTACTTCTCTTAAGATCTTTAATACCAAACTTATCAGTTCTCTCTGTTAGGCATTAACTTGTTAAATGAGTCTTAATTATACATAAGCAGATGGAGATTTGAATTAAAATTACCTTACACTCGAGTGGCTTTAGTTCATTATAACATATCTTCCTCTTAATCATTTAGGCAGTCTCATCATCTTTCATATAGAAAGTTATTAAAATATTCCAATTTCCATATTTCTTCAGATACAGCCACCATTAAATGGCAAGTAATGCACATTAGTAGGTGACTTATACCATCCAAGAATTAGTGAATTATTCATGTCAGGAACAATTTTTGTGCTTTCCTGTCATCTGTAGTATTTTCTTTTAAATACTTTATATTTACTTGATACGTGGAACCTCACCTCATTTAATTTTAAGCACCAATTTTAATTCCATCCCATTTTCAAAGGGATGTTGAAAAAGGACACCATCAGCTCTATTTTGCACTCTGGTTCTTCAGAGTCCAGAAAGTGGGGGTACAGGAGCCAGTTCCTTGAAAATATTCATAAAAGGATCAAGATTAAGTACTTTATTACATCAAGCTTCAGAAAGATGGCTGCATTCCAAACCAATGTACCCACAAAGAAAACACGATGTTTAAAATGAGCTCCCATAAATTGGACAGCCACATGCAGAAAAATGAAATTGGACCATTTCCTTATACCTCACATGAAAATAGACTCAAAATGGATGAAGGACCTCAATGTGAGAAAAGAATCCATCAAAATCCTTGAGAAGAACACAGGCAGCAACCTCTTCGACCTCAGCCGCAGCAACATCTTTCTAGGAACATCACCAAGAGCAAGGGAAGCAAGGGCAAAAATGAACTATTGGGATTTCAGCAAGATCAAAAGCTTTTGCACAGCAAAGGAAACAGTTAACAAAACCAAAAGACAACTGACAGAATGGGAGAAGATATTTGCAAACGACATATTAGATAAAGGGCTAGTGTCCAAAATCTATAAAGAACTTATCAAACTCAACACCCAAAGAACAAATAATCCAATCAAGAAATGGACAGAGGACATGAACAGACATTTCTGCAAAGAAGACATCCAGATGGACAACAGACACATGAAAAAGTGCTCCACAGCACTCGGCATCAGGGAAATACAAATCAAAACTACAATGAGATATCACCTCACACCAGTCAGAATGGCTAAAATTAACAAGTCAGGAAATGACAGATGCTGGCGAGGATGCAGAGAAAGGGGAACCCTTCTACACTGTTGGTGGGAATGCAAGCTGGTGCAACCACTCTGAAAAACAGCATGGAGGTTCCTCAAAATGTTGAAAATAGAACTTCCCTATGACCCAGCAATTGCACTGCTGGATATTTACCCTAAAGATAAAAACATAGTGATCCGAAGGGGCACGTGCACCCGAATGTTTATAACAGCAATGTCTACAATAGCCAAACTATGGAAAGAACCTAGATGTCCATCAACAGATGAATGGATAAAGCAGAAGTGGTATATATACACAATGGAATACTATGCAGCCATCAAAAGAAATGAAATCTTGCCATTTGCGACAACATGGATGGAACTAGAGGGTATCATGCTTAGTGAAATAAGTTAATCAGGGAAAGACAATAATCATATGATCTCCCTGATATGAGGAAGTGGAGATGCAACATGGGGGGGGGGTGGTTAAGGGGATAGGAGAAGAATAAATGAAACAAGATGGGATTGGGAGGGAGACAAACCATAAATGACTCTTAATCTCACAAAACAAACTGAGGGTTGCTGGGTGGAGGGGGTTTGGGAGAGGGGGGTGGGGTTATGGACATTGGGGAGGGTATATGCTATGGTGAGTGCTGTGAAGTGTGTAAACCTGGCTATTCACAGACCTGTACCCCTGGGGATAAAAATACATTATATGTTTATAAAAAAATTTTTTTTTAAATTTTTAAAAAATGAGCTCCCATGTTGCTAAATAGTAAGAAACATAACTAACTCAGTAGTAATTTTACCCCCAGGAATTAATATTTCTAGACTTAACAACCAAACCCAAGATCTCTTTTTCTTCAAAGTTGCTAAAAACATCGAGACAAGACCCCACCTGGATATCATTCGAAGGTCAATGACTCCTGTCTACAATAAGGCTAACTTAGGCCAAGGAGTAGCATTTCAGTATTCCTGAAAGTGAGAAATTTACAGCTATTCCCTTAGGAATCCTTTGGAGAAGATTTCAAAGCCAGACACTGCCATGCCTTCCTTCAGAAGTAGAATTCCCCTCAGGCTGTTATTTTACCCAAGTAGTCAATCAGTATCCAATAATGTTCTGTTCCAGAGGCGTCACTGGATTCACAGGCAGGAGTGACAGCGGCAGCAGAATCAAACCAGACAGCTGACAAGAGTGGAGGATCCTGAGCCTTGGCTGAGTCATCAAGACAAAAGTTCAGTCAGTCTTGCCAGGCATTGTCATATTTTATTTATAAAATGAAGCAGAATATCATCCTTTATGCTTGACAAAACTCAATATTCAGCAAACTTTTTCTGCATCTCTCAGACTGTGTGAGTGAAGACAAATGAGGAGTCTCAAACCCACACGTATTATGAAAAGTAGAGGAAACCGAGCCTGAGTTGCTTGGTGAGTGGTAGCAGCCTCCCGTAGGATCTCAGTCATACCGTACAAAAGAACAGTGATTCTGAGAGACTCCTTCTTCTGAGATGAAAACTTTCTCTAACCAGCAGGCAAGAGTTGGGCTAATTGCAGCATTCCAGCAGTATGATGTCATGGCTTGCTCACTAATGCACATTTCTAAAGGAATGGAAAGTAAAAAATCACATGTATACCTTGACAGCAAATATTAAGCAGGTGAGATGTAATAAAGGCATTCATCCCATTTTGCTTTGTTTCTTCTTGAACAGAGCCTCCACTTTCCTATAATCACACACACACACACACACACACATACACACTCCTTTCTCTGGTCCTCTTGGAGATAGAGTTATTTTCCAAACAGGCTGGGAGTTTTTTGTTGTTTCTGTATTTGTTTATTTTCCCTATGCTCATACACTACTGATTCACTTGAAAAACAAATGTTTAAATGTAATGTGTTCTCAAATTGATCGATAATTCTTAGAGGTTTTGAAAACTGTCCGGCCTTGACTGTTCCCTGCCAAGGGCGGAGGTTTAAACATGGTCATTTCTCCACCGAAAGCCCATATACACTTTGGGAGTCCTCCAGCCAGCTCATGCTCTGGACTCCAACTAATTAAGTTTTCTGCTGCTGCCATTGAAAGCTTCAGTCAGGTATAATTAAAACTGAGCCAATGACAGCAGTGGCATTTGTCAGAATCATCCAGTGGTTCAAATACCAGTTCTGACAGAAATGTCAAACTGATAGCTCTCCCATCTTCCCAGTGCATGCAAGGGAAAAGCAGGGAGGACTTTTATTATAAATGCTTGGCTGATAACCTTTTTGAATCCCAGAACACCAAATGCCTCACATGAAATTTCATTATCCTGGAAGAGAGAATTCAGCTCAAAGATGCTTCCTGCTCATGGAGTAAAGCTCAGTCTAACATGATGGTCTTTACTTCTGTTAGGTCCTTTAGGGAATTCTGAAATATACGAACAACCTCACAGCAGATAGTCATGAAGAAAGGAGCATTTTGGTCACAGAGGCACCAATCTCCTAAGTGAAAATTTTCTCAGTTAAAGCTATTACCAATCAAATGTCTAAATAAATTATTTGATTCAACTTTTGTCATTTGTTTCAGGGATAAAAGATAACCCAAACTAGTGAAGGAGCCATCCTGAAAGAGGAGAAGCTACAAACCCCAACACCAACTGTCACGGGCTAATTTATGATCTATTATCTAGCATAGTTCTTGGTAGGACTCAGCATATGTTTGGTGAGTTAAAGAGTGGATGAATAAATCAATGAATGAATATCACACACATTGTGAAGAATACATTTCTACATCACCAAATGAAAGTGGCTGTAGGAAGATGACTTTGTGATTATTTATCCATAGAGCTGAGAAAGACAAGAGATAGAAAGAAGTGATTTGTCTTCCTTCTCTTTCTACGTGAGTACATGGTTTTGAAGACTGGATTAAGTAATACATATAAACACTTTTGTCAGTCTTATGGCCAAGAAAATAATCATTACAATAGCAAATATGAAATGGTTAAGTCGAAATGCTTGAACCATTGCATCCTAAAGAAAGATTTAATATTGTACACAGGGAATGTCATGCCTACACATTTTTTTCTACCTTGTGATATACATTTCTCAGTTCCATCCCAAGAAAAGGTGTTGTGTTCTATGAAAAATATTTTTAAATGACAGCCTTTGTATGTGGATATAAAACTTTTAGAGACAGGAAGAAGAGAGAAGAGAAAGTCACAGTTGCACAGAACTACAGTCCAAATAAAAAGCAAAATAGATACACATGGGAGATACTCAATAAGAACTTGGTGGCTAGTAGAAAGGAAAAATAAAAACAAAAAAGAGGAATTTGTTTAGAACAGAGCTCAGTAAGCCCTTAAGGAGTAGAACATGAGATCCTAGGTCATAGATGGAAACAGGTGATAACTGAACAACTCTCTATGGGATAAAAAGAGGAAATGTGGAATGAAGAGAGAGAAGCTCTGAAAAGAAGGGAGGATGAGAGGGAGAGAATAATTAGAGTCCTATTCTAGGAAGTCAAAAACTTTGACAAGTGGCCAGTGAAAAAGCTTTTAGTGATCAAGGGGCTGAAGGACTTTTGAGAACAAGGATCTCAACAAGTTTTAAGATGTTTCCTTTTCTAGGTTTTTATATCCTTAGTCAACTGCAACCAACATCAGTTAAGATCTATTACACACAATTCAAGGGAAGAAGCCCAGACCCAGAAATGAGCAAACTTCTGGGAACTTATGAAATATTAGGGCAGGAACTGGATTCCTTATAAACATAGTAGAGTATTGAGTCAACTGTGTGTAAACACACGCACGGTGATTTCAGCAAATACCCGGGGTTTGCACTCAGTAGTTTAATTAATGGAGTCATGTTTCAATTCTTGGGTATTTTTCATAGTCATTCATTTAATGGCTCCTCACCCAGAATTGTTATAAATCAATGTTTCCTAAAATATTTTGTAGGAAAGACCAGTCCTTTAATATATCAGATATCTTTAAAAACAAAAACTGTTGGGAGAAGGTGATTTCAGTTCTTTTGTTAAACTAGTTTGTGGATACTAAAATGACCAAAATAACACATGATTCTTCACAGCAGAGCTGCTATAAAAGTCTTAAGTATGCTTATCATCAAAAGACCTGTTATATTTAGCAGTGTCACCTAAATGTATTCAAATCGAGCTATTTCCATAGAACATCTTAAAAGACTCTTCAGTACTCTTCAAGAAATACTGGTCAGTATTCATTGAATCAACCCACGAAAGAGATTAACCCACATGGGGCATGCATGCCTTTAAGAACACCTTGAAAATTTTAGAGCTTCCCCTCAAAAGACACCCCATTCATATGCAAAGAAATACACATAAGACTTTGAAACAGGAGTAGGAAGTAGGAAATCCTGAAAGTCAGAAGATTTTTAGATATTTAAAGGATATTTATTATATAAGTATGCCACAATTTTTCCATTCTTCCTTGAAGAGCACTTATGTTGGTTTCATCTTTTGTTTATCAGGAATAATGTTGCTATGAACATACTTGAACACATCTTTGGATTCATAAGTGTATATATTTCTGTTGCAAAAATTAAGTGTAGATTGATGGGATTATAGTGTTCATATATGTTGAACTTAAGTAGATAGTGCCAAATAGCTTTTCAAGTTGTTGAACCAATTTGCACTTCCACTATCAATGATAAGGATTTCATACACGCTTGTCAATATCTTTGACAACACTCCATATATCACTTGATAATGTTGGTTATTTTATTTTAGCCATTCTGAGCATACAAAAATGTATTACTGTGGACTTAATTTTTATTTTATCAATAATGAAATTGAGCCCTATTTATATGCTTGTCAATCAGTTGGAATATCCTTTGCAGTAAAGAGCCTATTCACTAGTTTTGCCTATGTTTTCTTAGGTTTCAGCCTTTAAAGTGCCACACCTCAGAAACACCTCAGCCAGGGTGACTTGGTTAGTCACTTTAATTTCAAGACCAGGTCTATTGTTTCAATCAGGATACATCTACAGCTCTCTGTTTTGCATTTCATTAGAATGTACCCAGCAACAACAAAAACATGGTGTCTTTTGATAAATATAAGTTCTAGTTGTCTGTAATGTAATTTATCAATCCTTTTCTTTGTAATTTGTGATCTACCAGTACTGTTGAAATCAAGTCAAACTCTATGTTATTTTTCAGAATCTAATTTTTTTATCTTTTACATTTAGATCTGCAGTCTACCTGGTATTATTTGTCTATATAGTGTGAGGTAAGTGTGGGAGGCCGCAATAAGGCTTGAGACTAGGACCAAACCAGGCCCTGACTTGTGCCTCCTTTAAAGTCTGAATAACCTAACAAAAGGTTTAGGATGGGAAAAGTTGAGTAGCACTGAGAAAGGGTCTTTGCTAGGTGTTGTGCGCTTGCCTATGTGACTTCCCATATGCTTGCTAAACAAATGAGAACAATTCGGTTGGGGTCATAAGTTCATGGCTGGTCCTTGCTGCCCTAGTACAGCCCATAAATTACTTTCAGGTTTGCTGTATCAATACAGAACAATTGTACTGGCATCAGGCATTTGGCGTCACAAGGTCTGCTTATAGTTATTGGGAACTTGTGGTTGTTTAACTAGACATAGCTGTATTGCTTCTCCTATTGTAATATCACTATATATATGGCCTTAATGCTTTGAATAAACTTAGCACTGTTGGACATCCTCCTCAGTGCTCCTCCTGCCCCCATCTCTCTGCTTCTCGAGTTCTTTTCTTCATCCTCTTACCCTCACGTTCCTGGTCAATTTGTCGCGCCAGCCATGACAGGTAAGGATCAAGTTTTTTTCTATTTTTTTTCCCATAAAGGTATCTGACTGATTGATCATTATTTATTGAAATAAATACACTTTTCTTACTCTGAAATTCCACTCTTTGTATGAGGGTCAATTTCGGGACTGTGTTCATTTTACTGGAGGTGGGAGGCTCTGACTATTGCCCACTGTCTATCCTTGTACCAAGATTACACCATCTTAATAATGTAACTTTGTACATTTTTATGTCTAGTAGATCTAGTATTATAACTTGGCTTTCATTCTTCAGGGTACTCTTGACTTAATTTGCCCATCTACATTTTCACAAAAATGTTAACCTTCAGCCTATTATTTTCTGAAAAAAGAAAAAAACTCATGATCTAATTGGGATTGTATTGAATCTGGAACTTTGTAATAACCTGACCTCTTTATAATATCTGACTTTCCAATTCATGAACATAATATTTGTGGTTCTTTATCAAAAGATTTTATTGAATTTATCCTAGATATTTCAAAATTTAAGTGCCTTTGTATATCATTCTTTTTCTTTCCTGTTTTTTTTTTTTTTTTTTTTTGAGATTTTATTTACTTATTTGAGAGAGAGAGAGCATGGGAGGGGAGAAGGTCAGAGGGAGAAGCAGACTCCCGGTGGGGCTAGGAACCTGATGTGGGACTTGATTCCAGGACTCCAGGATCATGACCTGAGCCAAAGGCAGTTGCTTAACCAACTGAGCCACCTAGGCACCGTATCGTTCTTTTTCTTTAAGATTTTATTTATTTATTTGAGAAAGAGAAAGAGAGAGTGGTGAGAGACTGAGGGAGAAGGAAACTCCCTGCTGAGCAGGGCTCCATCCTAGGATTCTGGGATCATGACCTGAGCTGAAGGCAGACGCTTAATGAACTGAGCCACCAAGGTGCCCCATGTGTATCATTCTTTAATTTCTTTTTTTTTTTTTGGATGACATTTTGCTTGTAATGGCAAAACCAATTTATTTTTGCATATTGATATACCCAGTGAACTTGCTAAGTTTGTTTATTAATTATAATACTTTAATTTTATATTCTTTTGGATTTTCTATGTATGTGACTATGATACTTACAAATAATGCCAGTTTTATATCTTATGTTCTACCTCTTACACCCTTTATTCTTTTCTTATTTTTTGCACCACATAAGCCTCTAGTACAATGCTGAACAGAAATAAATGTGATCATTCTTTCTTTGTTTCCAACCTATAAAGAAAGTTTTAAATATCTCAGTATTAGGTAATGTATTTGCTATAGATTTTGTTTTTTAAGGGTAATCTTTATCAGACAGAAAAGCATTTTACTCCTGTTTTGCTAATTGTTCTTAATTATAAGTAGAAGTTTAATTTTATCAAATGTTTTTCCTGAACAAATTGAAATAATCATGATTTTTCTCATTTTAATAACATGTTATATCAAGGGCTTTCAAATGTCAAAGGAAACTTACATTCCTGAAATAATCTCAATATGGTCTTGAGTTCTGTCCTCTCTGGACTTGGCTTTGTACTATTTTATGGCAAGTTTTTCATCTACATTTGAAAAGTTTAGTCTGTAATTGTCCCTTCTTTACAATGTTATTTACAGGACATGGTATGAAAGTTATGCTGCCTTCATAATATGAGTTGAGAAGGGCTGACTTTTTTCTGGAATATTATTGTCGAAAACTGACATTATTTCTTTCTTTAATGTTCAGTGAATACAATTGGACTTGGAGTTCTCATTGTGGTAAGGCTTTTATTTATAGATTCAATTTCTTTAATAAATAATAGTATTATTTCTTCTTCAGTGTGTGTAAACTGGTTTTCTAGGAATTTGTCTACCTCAATTAAATTTCAAATATATTTATTTAAAGAATATCAAAACATCTTATTATGTTTCTTAGTGTCTGTAAGACCTATTGCAATGTTCCCTTTCATGTTTCTCATATTAATAATTTGGGCTTTCTTCAATCTTTTTCTTCATCTGTCTTTCCAGGAATTTATCAATTTTATTATTCTTATTGAGAAACCAAGTTTGTCATTGTTAATCACTCTATTATACATTTGGATTTTTTAAAAGATTTTATTTATTTATTTGTTTGCTTATTTATTCATCAGAGAGAGAGAGAGAGAGAGAGAGAGCACAAGCAGGGGGAAAGGCAGGCAGAGGGATAAGCAACTGAACATGGCTGAACATGCAGCCAAAGGTGGGACTCCATCCCAGGACCCTGGGATTATAACCTGAGTTGAAGGCAGACACTTAACTGACTGAGGCACCAGGCATCCCAATTTACATTAGTTATCTTTCCCTCTTTTTTACTTTGTGTGTGGCATACAAACCATTATATTATGCTCACTGATTATGTGGGTCAGGAATTCAGATGGGGCACATTGGGGCTGGCATCTCTGCCACCCAGAGTCTGGAGTGTCACTGGGAAGACTCAAAGGCTGAGGCTAAAAAATGTGAAGGTGATGCTGATGCTGTCACAAGTCCGGAAGTTGATGCATGCTGTCACTTGGGATCTCAACTACAGCTGTTAGCTGTCACACCAACATGTGGCCTCTCCTTGTGGTTAGTTTGGGCTTCCTTGCCACATGACAGTTGGGTTCCAAGAGCAAGTGTCCTAAGAGAACCAAGTGGAAACTGTGTTGTCATTTTAAAAAATAACAGTTGTACCTAGATAAAATTCACAATTAATTTGTTTAATGTATACAATTGTTTATAGTATACACATAGAGTTGTCCAACCATAACTAACCACCATAATTAATTTTAGAACATTTCCATCTCTGCAGAAAAAAAAAAATTATTTCTCATTTTCCGTGAATCTTCTCATAAGTAATAGACAATAAGTAATTTACTTTCTGTCTCTATGGATTTTCCTATTTTGGACAGCTCATATAAATTGAATCATACAGTATGCAGTTTTGAGGTCTGGCTTCTTTCACTTAATTTTCTTTACGATTCATCCATGTTAAAACATGTATTAAAACATCATCCGTTTTTATGGTCAACTAACAACTCATTGTATGGATATACCACATTTTATGTAACCATTCATCAGATGACAACCACTTGAATTTCCAGTTTTGACCATTTTGAACGACCCTGCTATGAACAATCATATAGTCCAATTGTAGGCTACATTTTTATGTCTCTTGATAACATACCTAAAAAGGAATTGCTGAGGCATATGGTAATTTATTATAAACCTCTATGGAACTGCAGGTTGTTGTTGTTGTTAAGATTTATTTATTTATTCCAGAGAAAGAGTGTGAACATGTGAATGGGGTGGTAGAGGGAGACAGAACTCTTTTTATTTTTTTTTTATGTTTATATTCTATTTGTTCTTTTTTAAAATTTTTTTAATCAACATATAATGTATTATTAGCCCCAGGGGCACAGGTCTGTGAATCAACAGGCTTACACACTTCACAGCACTCACAATAGCACATACCTTCCCCAATGTCCATAACCCAACAACCCTCTCCCTAACCCCCTCCCCCCAGCAATGCTCAGTTTGTTTTGTGAGATTAAGAGTCTCATGGTTTGTCTCCCTCCTGATGCCATTTTGTTTCATTTATTCCTTTCCTTCCCCCCAAGCCCCCCACATTGCCTCTCCACTTCCTCATATCAGGGAGATCATATGATAGTTGTCTTTCTCCGATTGACTTATTTTGCTAAGCATAATACCTTCTCGTTCCATCCACATCATTGATTGAAGTCCTTTAATTAATTCTATGAATTCTTTTTCCCAGCATCCCATTATGCCTCTAATGCCCTTTCTTGAACTTTTCAATCTACTATAAATAAATAAATCTTAAAACCACTTTTCCAGAGTGGTTGCACCCGCTTGCATTCCCACCAACAGTGTAGGAGGGTTCCCCTTTCTCTGCATCCTCGCCAGCATCTGTCATTTCCTGACTTGTAAATTTCAGCCACGCTGACTGTTGTGAGGTGGTATCTTACTGTGGTTTTGAGTAGTATTTCCCTGATGCCGAGTGATGTGGAGCACTTTCTCATGTGTCTATTGGCCATCTGGGTGTCTTCTTTGCAGAAATGTCTCCTCGCGTCCTCTGCCCCTTTCCTCGCTTGGATTCTTTGTTCTTTGGGTGTTGAGTTTGCTAAGTTCTTTATAGATTTTGGATAGAGGGAGACAGAACTCTTAAGCAGACTCCCTGCTAAGCACAGTGCCCCACTGTGGCTCAACCCCATGACCCATGAGATCGTGACCTGAGATCAAACCAAGATTCAGAAACTTAACCAACTGAGGGTCCCAGAAGCACTTACAGATTGTTTTTATAAAGTCTTCACAATTTTCATTTCTATCAGCAGTTCATAAAAGTAACATTTTGTCCACATTCTTGCTAACACTTGTTTTTATTAATTATTTTGCAGTTTTTTCTATCAATTACTGAGAGAGAAGTGTCTTGGAATCTCCCTCTATGTCTCTCTTTTTCTATCCTTAGTTCTATCAATTTTTGTTTCATATCTTTTGAGGCCTCAAAATAGTCATTAACTATTAAATTGATTGATGCTCTCCCTGGATGTGTGCTTTCACAGTCAACCTGAGTGAATGGAAGTTACAACACACATTATTGACTTTATTAGAGTTTAATATAACCTACTACTTCCCAAACAGTCGAAGGAGCTTAGAACATTTTAATGTTCCCATCTTGCATCCTAATGTTATGGTTCATATATATTATTATATGTATTTTTAATAATCAATCATCATTCATTTAAGTCTATCCACATGTGTACCCCTTCATTATTCTTCATTCTGTTTTATACCTCTATTCTGTGTCCCTATATAGCTCTCTTTGTATTTACTCTGGGGATCATGACACTTCTTGAATATGTTACTTGATAGCTTTCATTTGCACAATTTTGTCACATTAATCCCTCAAACTTTTTTCCTCCCGTTCATTCTCTCTTCCTCACTTTCTCTCTCATCTCTTCCTTCTATTTCAATTACATATATGGTAATTTTTCCCAGCATCCCATTATGCCTCTAATGCCCTTTCTTGAACTTGTCAATCTACTGCCTCCACTTTAGTCAAGATATTTTTTTTCTGACCTGTATTTCCCTTGAATACTCTCTCCTGCTGAATCTAACCTGCAGTTAAACATGCCCATTGATCTCTTAATTGGGAGAATTTGTCAGTTCTATATTTTTTATTTGATTCCAGAAAGGGTATATTTCTACTCTCTTCTGAAATTCTTCACCTTATTATATAATTTCTGGAACTTATATTAATCACGCTCATTTTAAGACTAATTAGTCTAAAATCTATATTTTCTGTGGGCCTCTTTGAATAGTTTGTGTGTTTTGTCTCTTGGTTTCTAGTCAGTTTCTACCTTTTTTAATCTTGTTTTTCATTCTGGATTGTATATTTGTTGTGAAAAACTACAAAAGAACTTGAAGTCCTGGATAATGGCTCCAGAGAACATTTACTTTACCTTCTGGAGAAACTTAGTTCCAGGAAGGATTACTTTAATGTAATTATTGATTTAGCTGATCAAGGCTGAGTCCTTTACTTCTTAATCTCACTCTGTGTGCTAGGAGTTTAAATGAAGTCCTTCAATTAATTCTATGAATTCTTAAAATTTAAGACGGTTCATAGCCTAGGCAGCTAGAAAGAATGACAAATGTTCACCTAGCATATTATCTAAAAAGTATAAAGTCTAGGAAAGTATGCATTCCACCAACTCTTAAATACATGTCTAGTTAAATGTATAACCTAATTTGACCTGTTCAGAACAAAAACTTACCAATGATTGTCTTGATGACCTTACACACTCATCCCATATGTAACTTTAAAGTTTATGTGTTAAAGGAATGATAGACAATTTCCTTGTCATTTTTATTTTCCTAACTGTGAACCCCAAGAGATATAGTTGAAACACAGAAAATGCACATTTTTTCCTGGAGTATAGTTACAGAGTATCAAATAGGGTCTAAAGTAGTAAATACTAACATTTGGGGAGGAGATATGGACTCCTTTTTGGAACCAATGAAAGCTATGGCCTCTGCTTCCCCAAAAAGAAAAGTATACAACCCACATTTGCATTCAACATTATGGGTACAATTTTAAAAAGCTTAGCCAACTGGAGCCCATGAGTGAACCCAACGTTAAGAATTCCTGCTCCAGAAGGGAGCTGAGGGGAGGAAATGGTAAAATAGATGGAGAGGATTAAGAGGTACAAAATTCCAGTTATAAATTAAGTAAGTCCTAGAGATGAAAATACAGCACTGGGAATATAGTCAATAATATTATAATAACTTTATATGGCGACAGATGGGGACCACACTTATCATGGTTAGCAATAAGTAATGTATAGAATTATCTGATCAATTTGTTGTATACCTGAAATTAACACACATTGTATGTCAATCATACTTTAATAATACATAAGAAACAGAAAGAGAATTCCTAATCTAAAGCAAAGAACATTTATTCTTTATCCTTAAGGATGAATAAAAAGATACAATGCTGGAATTCCAGCATTCTTACTCAACATTTTTCAGTTTATGTGTGTCACAGAACCCATATTCCATATTTGCCTTTTATTTTACCAGAGAATTGGAGATTGAGATTCACTCATAGGAGAGCGGGGGAAAACTCACTTAACCTTTACATTTTAAAATGTAATGATATGTAATATTAACAAACATCAATTTTGTAAGCCGTGAACTGAAGGAAAAACACCTTCTAGCAAATCTATTTCAAAGAAGAATAGGAGGATCAGGGGGTTTGCCCCTGACCCATTGTAGCAGACTATGATCATAAGGCCATATCCTGTTCATAGATAGTTCTTGTTAGGTCCACACAGTGATTTCAAACATTGGAATTGGGAAATTTCACACAAAAATATTTCTCTGTCTCCTCTTAGACCACACATCTTTGGTCCCCCCCTTTGATGTAGCAACGATCAATAGGGCTGAGTAACCACTGCTTGTTTTCCCAGTTCACTGCCATCCTCAGAAGCCCTGGCTTCACTGCTTCACGTGTTTCTAGTACCTGATGGCCTTAGTAGGCACTGCAGCATGTGACCCGTCCTGGTCAGCCCTTGAATAAATGAGTGTTGACCCAGTGTCACAGAACACTCTCTGCTGGGTAATCCTGTCTTGCCCATGTCTGCCCTGCCTCTAAAATTATACCTCGTTCCTTTACAGGAGTTTCCAGCTTCATCCCATTCTGTCTGAATTCATCTCCACTCAATTTTTTCCAGATAACTTCCAGCTGACCTCCCACCATGCTCTTCCAAGGAACAAAGCTTCCTAAAAGAATGCAGAACAAAGGATTGTGTCTGGACTGCTAACTTCAGGATTGACAACCTCTGTGGAGTTCCCATTTCTCTAAAAACCACTTTTTCTTTACTTGTTTTATATTTTGTTTTGTTTTGTTTTAATTTTGACCTTCATTAGAAAGGCTAGTACACTTCACCGGCATACTTAGCACTGAAAGTTATGTCCAAAGGACTATATTTCTAAGTGAAAAGGTCTTGGAGATCACTGTTAGTATTTGTAGCAGAGTTGTGTCAAAATTAACATATTACAACAGCTTGTGTCAGTCTGGATTGCAAACTTCCCGCAAGAAAGGGTAGGCCGAAAGGTCACACTCATCAGTTCATACCACATAGAATCGCAGAATCCTAAAGATGATTTCTTCCCTTTACACATAAAAGTCCCTGACTCCTCCGGCTCCAGGGTGCCCCACTTGCCCCGCCTCCTACCCACACACAGGACCCCCCCACACACACACCACTTACCTGCCAATCCACACTAGTTTCTATCCCCTCTGTTTCTGTGAGTTTGATTGGCTTGGGTCAGTTTCTAGCTTAGTTAAATACTGCTACTTCATTCTACATTTCATTTGTTTGTTTATAGATGGAGATGCATATTTACACTATAGGGTCCATGGTCAAAGGAGAGAGACTGATACAAAGCGAAGGTCAAGCAAAGTTTTATTTCGCACCAAGCATCGAGAATCTAACTGACCAGCCAGGGTCGTCTCTTGCAAAGAGATCACACACACACACACACACACACACACACACACACACCCCGACCTTACAGACTAACTTTTATAGAGCAAGGTCATGTGGTTGGGCCTGGCCACACACGGTTGGCCAATGAGATTATAACACACAGAGAAAGCTGCACAGTCATGCTAGGTCCCACACGGGTGGCCAGTGGAATTACAATTCACCCCATAGGAGCTATTTGAACTAGCCTATCACCTTGGTCAGAATTGGTGCCCAAAAGGTGAGGCCCATACTCCTTGGTAACTAGGGAGACAGTATATGTGCTTTACTGATTGGATGTCTCCATCTGACCCAACTCATCCGGGCATTTGGGCCATTATCTCCACCTGACCTGACCCACCCTGCATTCGGGCTTTGTTACCTGGGACTGGTTTCCCGGACTTGCTTTAAGTAAGTTCCCCTGGGGAGGGCAGGTTCAATTTAAGTTTTATTGCATAAACAAGATGGCTGTTCAACCAAGGTGGGGCCGCTCTGGGATGGTGTCTGTGGCCTGATTGACTAGCCATAGGACCTCTTTAACACCTCCGTCCAGTATGCAAATACCCCAGGAAAAGCACTTTATTTACTCTTTCAGGCGCTGGATTGCCGGGGGTGGGGGCCCAGGCTGCACACTCCAGCTGGCGGTTCAGGGGTGGGAGGCCGGTGTGTGCTGGATCACAAGTGGCTGCCCAGGGAAGATGCTTGTGGGTCCTGCACTCAACTAGAAGGCTGAGCCTGATGTGACTGCTCAGTCAGCAGGATGTCCAAATGACAGGCTGTTTTCTGTTACTCGTCTGCCGGTGTTGGCTTTCTTAACCCTGAGGCTGTTAATGAAAGATGCCCTCACTTTACCACTAATGCTGCTGCACTAATCCTTCCAGCCGTGTCCTCAGAGAACAGAAGATGAGGAGAACTTTAAGCCCCTGGCCCTGGGCCCAAGCTATATTCCCTTCCTCTGCCGACTCCCACATCCGCTCCAGACAGCTCGCCAGTGTCTTCAGTTACAAGACAGCCATCTAAAAGGTGCAGCAACTGGAAAACATTTCACTCTTCAGGGATCTCGGAGGGTCTCAGAGTTTCACGTCACCAGACTTATGTTTGCTGAGCCTATCCGCTTGAGTTCACAAAAGGTCATCTTTTTCAGTGGGGTCCCATCCTTTCTATATTCCTTGTCCCTAACCACCATCAATTCATATTACATCCTGAATCTCTAAATCAATCAATCCGTCTCTCTCTCTCCCTCAATTTCTCTTTCCGTCTCTCCTTCTCTTTCTCCCTCCCTCCTTACAAAGCATGCTGTCTTTCAATTAACATAGTGATGACCTATTGTCACCCATTCCCATGCTAATCCTGAGCTGGTGTGAAATTACTTTATAATAAACACTATGGAGTTCTGACTTCCAATTAATTTTTCACATGCTGCGCTAAATCAGATTAGCTCTCCCCCTCTGCCATCACTTTTGACCACAGACGTAATTCTTTCCTTATAATGAAATGGAGGATTAATTTATATGAAGCATATCTGTACACATTTGCAAATAAATGTAAAGATAAACTTTATGCCATATTTGCCTGGTGCACGGTGCTGTGTTAGCGCCAACTCTCTGAGATTACTTTCTTGTGTTCACAGGGGCGGGCGAAGATCTCTCCAGTTGTTGTTCCTCTGTTAAATTCTGACTAGATGCCTCCTTGAAGAATAAGCAAAGAAACGCTCACACATGCCCCAGGGCTGAGGGAGTGGTGCCTCTTCCCGTAAATCGTACAACACCGCATTAGGAGAGGAAAATGTAAACACTGAAATGGAAACAATAATCATTAACTACTAAATTGATTGGCGCTCTCCCTGGATGTGCGCCTTCACATTCATCCTGAGCAAAAGGAGGGAGGGTAGCTCTTTAAATGACCATTAAATCGAAGGAATTTGATGACAATTTCAAGCCCGTGACAGCTCGTGCCTTTTTAAAACTAATATAGCCCCTGCACTAAATTATATTTTTGGCGAAATAATTATTTTCATCTTTGAAACTCATTATTAGAATGGAGTAATGGAAGATGAATGGAGGCACACGAGAAATGAACAAATTTGTGTTAAAAAAATTAATCATACTACCCAGATGCTGGGCTATATTTTTTTCTTCTGTCAGTCTCCAGTGTATTTCATTCAGCTTCTTTTATTACTACAAAATATTGATAGAAAAATTTCCCCAACACATATTTTCTTTTTGACACTGAATGAGAAAAACTGCCAGAAGAACTAAAGGTATGGCACATATAAAAGATAAATGTGTGCTTATCAAATCCTCTTAAACCAAACCTTTATTAACAGGAGAAGAAATAAAATCTTGTTTAGTGTTGCAATGATGAACATACTCACTGCTGAGTTATTTTAAGACAGACTAAGCAAATTGTGCTTGGCAAACATGGGGAATTTATTCATCCCTTCAGCGGGTGGTATTTGATCCCTGCTATGTGATAACCAGTACTTGAAGTGCACCTGATAAAACAATAAACAAGACAAATTCCCCTGCCCTCATGGAGATTCCGTCTAAGGAGATGCAAACTCGAAATTATAAGAAGAGTCCATCACCATCATCATGACCATTAATTGAGCTCTTACTGTATGTTCACCACTGTACCAAATGCTTTCCTATTACCATATTTCAATTATCATGATTAATACTTTCCCTCTAGTTATTATTTTGCACACATTTTATAGATGAATAACTAAGACTTCGAAATGAAGTAATTTGTTCTAACTCTATAGATATATAGTGGTAGAAGAACCCTAGACTGAGGTTTTAGACTATCTTTCCTCTTACCTTCATTGTCTCATCATCTTGTATTTGTCCAAATTTTGTTTTTGTTCTATGGTAGGTTAAAAATAGGAGCAAAAGGTACATTTCTTCACCTAAGGAGATTTCCAGTCTACTGGGAGAAAATCACACATTTATGAAGCAACTATTCTTAAAATTTCTTTAGGGCAGATAAATTTTTTTTTTAAGATTTTTATATTATTTTTTGACACAGAGAGAGAGATCACAAGTAGGTAGAGAGGCAGGCAAAGAGAGAGGGAGAAGCAGGCTCTCTGCTGAGCAGAGAGTTTATTTTTATTGCAAAAATAAACTCAAAATGGATTAGAGACCTAAATGTGAGACCTGAAACCATAAAAGTCCTTGAAGAGAGCACAGGCAGTAATCTCTCTGACAGTGGCCACAGCAACATTTTTCTAGCTTTGCCCAGGTGCCCTTAGGGCAGGTGTCTCGGCCAGCGCGACGAATCAACCAGGGTAACCGTGGGGGCTAAGAGGATGATGAAAAAAAGTTAAGAGGGCGCCTGGGTGGCTCAGTAGGTTAAGCCGCTGCCTTCAGCTCAGGTCATGATCTCAGGGTCCTGGGATTGAGTCCCGCATCGGGCTCTCTGCTCAGCAGGGAGCCTGCTTCCCTCTCTCTCTCTCCT